>NC_081850.1:77019783-77376449 GCF_963259705.1 Myotis daubentonii | reverse complement strand
ACCCCTGCTGATCTCTGATCGTTCCCTCTAGGTTTGCTGCCAAATTCATCGAGGGTGTGCTGGATTTCAAGGCCATGGTTGACAAGTGAGCAGTCCAGCCCGCCCCTACCCTGCCCGCCTAATTGACAGTCACTCCAGCTTGACCCAAGCCCTGGGGTGCTGGGCGGGCCAGAGCTCAGTTGCTCTCACTTCCTGTTGGCCCCGCCTCTGTGGGGAATGGGGAGACAGAGCCTCGGGATTGGGATGCCTGGGTCCTGCTCCAGCTGCTGGGACTTCCTCCTGGTGACCCTGTCCCGAGAGGCCCCGGAGGTCATCGCCCCCTTGGCAAACAAAAGCCCAGAGAGGGGAAGGGAGTTTCCAGGGTGACTCACGGCAGGCCTCCTGCCCCAGCCCAGCGGGCAGCCCTGCGGAGGTCCGGGGGAAGTAGGGACACGAGGAGGGCAGCCGGCCACTGCTGTAAACCCTGACTCAGCTCTGCCCGGCCCCCAGCCGCTCCCTCCTCCCTTCTCCCTTTGTGCTTGCCCAGCGGCCCCTCACTGTCCCCCTGCCCCACAGCGAGACCCTTCCCGTGGAGTACCTGGGCGGGAAGCCGCTGTGCATGAACCAGTACTATCAGATCCTGTCCTCCTGCCGCGTGCCAGGCCCCAAGCAGGACTCGGTCATCAACTTCAGCAAGACCAAGAAGCCGCCCATGCACATCACAGTGGTGCACAACTACCAGGTGGGTGGGCCCACGTGCAGGGGAGGAGGGGCAGGGCCCCCACACATGCCCCTGAGCCCCAGGAACAGGCATGCTCTGGGCATCTCCACTGGGCGCCCAGCTAGGCTCCAGCCTCAGGGACGCCAAGAGGGGCCTTGGCCTGCCCCGCCTGGGGAGAACAATGCGGGGACATCCTCCTCCGCCCTCACCCCTGGCCTGACCGTCCTCTCAGCTGGGCCAGGACAGCGCTCACTGTGGCCTCTGGGCTGCCCGGGCCAGGAGGCGGTGGGGGTGGGACGTGACTGCGGGGTCTGAGGTCGTCACCAGCCCCCTCCCCGCCCGCCTGCACCCGGACAGTTCTTTGAGCTGGACGTGTACCACAGCGACGGGACGCCCCTCACCTCGGACCAGCTCTTCGTGCAGCTGGAGAAGATCTGGAACTCGTCGCTGCAGACCAACAAAGAGCCCGTGGGCATCCTCACCTCCAACCACCGCAACTCCTGGGCCAAGGCCTACAACACCCTCATCAAAGGTGCCCGCGGCGGGGGGAGGGGGGGGGGCCAGGCCCGCAGCCCAGGCTCTGCCCACACCAGGCCCAGGCGGCACGCTTCTCACCGAGTCCTCTCAGCTCGGGAAACAGCTGGACCAGATTTGTTTCCCCATATTAAGGAGCAAGTGGGATGACAGTCTAAGTCCCCTGGCTGAGGAGCCCCGTCTGCCGTCAGTCCCCCCAAACCCCGTGTTGAGTCAGGGACCTGGGTGGGATCTGCCTGTTTCTAAAGTGGGCCAGGCACTGGGCGCTCCTCACAGGGGCTGCGGGGCTGCAGGGCCCTGTTGAGTGTGAAGCTCTGAAGCCCGTCCCAGCACTCCGGAACGTTCTGGAGGCCCGGCCGCCCCAGGCCTGACACCCCCGTTTTGTGCCCCCTCCGCCATGCGGCCTGCAGACAAGGTGAACCGGGAGTCGGTGCGCTCCATCCAGAAGAGCATCTTCACCGTGTGCCTGGACGCAGTCATACCTCGCGTCTCAGAAGACATGTACCGCAGCCAGGTGGCCGGCCAGATGCTGCACGGGGGCGGCAGCAAGCTCAACAGCGGCAACCGCTGGTTCGACAAGACGCTGCAGGTGAGGACCGGCAGCCCCCCAGACACACACCCACACTCGGTCCCCTGCAGCCTCGGGACTTCCTGTCCCGCGCGTCCTGGCCTCCTGGCTGGTAAACAGATGGAAGTCATCGAGGCTGTAATTACCCAGCAGTCAGCCTGTCATTACTGGGCCTGGCCCAGAAACTGCTGTCACCCCAACACCCCCTGCAGCACCTCAGAGGCCAGGCACAGAGGCGCAGTTTGGCCATGACTTTCCCTCTCTGCACCTGTAAAATGGGGCTGTGGGAGGACTCCCGGGTAGAAGAGTTACGGGGACTCAGCGAGGCGTACCAGCATGGGGTGGCCTAGGGGGGTCCACGGACCCCGATGGGTGTTAGCTCTTATTAATAATTGTAATAAGTCAGTGTAACTCCTGAGGTGGCTTCCTCTGGGACCAACCAAAGAGGGGCTCCAGGGACGGGTTCACAGGCCCCCTCCCCCTCCACAGTTCATTGTGGCAGAAGATGGCTCCTGTGGGCTCATTTACGAGCACGCAGCAGCAGAGGGGCCGCCCATCATCACCCTCGTGGACCACGTCATCGAGTACACGTGAGTGTGGTTCCCCAGCCTCCCCCGTCTCCCCAGGCCCTGGTGACGTGACACACGGGAACAGACTGCCCTGTGGGGGGTGGCATTTCCCTAGGCCTGAGAATGTTTCTTCCAAGGAGCCAGAGGAGGCGTGGGTTTGCATCCCGGCTCTGCCACTTCCCGGCTGCATGGCCTTGGCCAAGTCCCGTCCCCTCTCTAGGCCTCCTCCTTTGGCCACCTGAAAGCTGGAGGTGATCTCAGAAAAACTCCAGGCGTCTCTCTGGGCTGGCCCCCTCCAGCTTTAGGGATCCATCCTACCCACCCAACCCCCCAAGGATGGGCCCAGGCTCCCCCAGCACCAGCATGAGCCCGAGCCCATGTCCCGCAGGAAGAAGGCTGAGGTCGTGCGGTCTCCCATGGTACCCCTGCCCATGCCCAAGAAGCTGCGGTTCAACATCACCCCCGAAATCAAGAACGACATTGAGAAGGCCAAGCAGAATCTTAGCATGTGAGCGCCGGGCGCTGGGTGGGGGCCAGGCCCCCGGAGTCTGGCAGGCTTTGTTCCAGGTCTGTCACGGAACCCAGCTGGTTCTGAGACCTCCTCGCGGGGGTTGGCAGGGCTGCCAGGTGCCTGCTCCTCACCTGCCTTGTCCCCAACCCCCAGCATGATCCAGGACCTGGACATGATTGTGACCGTGTTCCACCACTTTGGGAAGGACTTCCCCAAGTCAGAGAAGCTGAGCCCCGACGCCTTCATCCAGATGGCGCTGCAGCTGGCCTACTACAGGTGAGCCCCCTGCCCGCCAGGAAGGCAGGTGGAGACCCGGGGGCAGAGGTGGGATGTGCTCAGCCCCGTTTCCACCCAGGGTCTACGGGCAGGCTTGTGCCACGTACGAAAGCGCCTCCCTGCGCATGTTTCACCTGGGCCGTACTGACACCATCCGCTCAGCATCCACGGAGTCACTGACCTTTGTCAAAGCCATGGACGACTCCAATGTGACGGTGAGAGGTTCAGGGGGCGGGTGGGTGAGCTGGGCCTGAGCCATCTCCCTCCCTGTTCACTCTGTCAACACACATTGATTGAGCACCTACTGTGTTCCAGCCCTATGGTGGGCACTGGGAGTATAAGAGAAGGTAGAGCTATGGATTTAGCTCTGAGCTTCCTGGCAGCCCAAGAGAAAAGGGAGCTTTCATTCACTCACTCATCAGCAGTGAGCATCTGCCCTAGAGTGATGGTAGCTCCACTTCCTCTTCTCGGAATGTAGTGCTGGTGGGAGCGGGCTCCTGCGATGGGGCAGGAACAGGGAAGGGGCAGTGCTTCAGCTCCCTCACCTCACCCCACAGGAGCATCAGAAGGTGGAGCTGCTGCGGAAGGCCGTGGACGCCCACCGCGCCTACACCAACCGGGTGAGTGAGCCCTATGAGCTTGGCATCTCCCACCTGCCTGTCCACTCCTGCAGCAAACAGCTGCTCACTCTCAGCTTGAGCGACCCCTCCCCTGAGCCCTGGGGCGCCTGGAGCAAGGCTGTACATCCCCATTTTAAAGTTGGAGACACTGAGGCGGGCCCAGTGACTGCCCTGGCCCCAGGTTCCAGGTGAGCTTCTGGATCTTGTGTCATGGAGCCAGGATGCTGAGGGCACACACAGCGGCCGACAGCAGGGTTCCGCCATGTGACAGCTCAGGCTGCAGTTGGCAGCGGGAGGCCTGGATTCCCGTGCTGGCCCTGCCTCTGAGCACCTGTGTGCCAGGCTCTGCCCATGTTACACACAGAGGTCCCTTTAGGTCTCACAGCCACCCTACAGGGGAGTTCAGTGACCGTCCCCATTTTACAGATGAAGGCACTGAGGTTCCAAGATGTTTATGTGCCAACGTCCCAGAGCCAGGAGGGGCTAAGCCACCCAGCTCCAGGCCTGTGCTCTTAAATCCTGCCTCCCTGGCAGACCCCTGGGCCTCAGTTTCCCCATCTCTGAAGTGAGGGCTTTCCTGCTCGGCTGCTCTGGTCTCAGGGGTCTGAGGGGCCAGTGGACGGAAGAGGTGTGGCTGCCACAGGCTTCAGCAGCGCCCTGTGGCCCCGCAGCCCCGCTCCTGACAGGGCCCCCTCTGCAGGCCATCCGCGGGGAGGCCATGGACCGGCACCTGCTGGGCCTGAAGCTGCAGGCCATCGAGGACCTGGTGAGCATGCCTGACATCTTCATGGACACCTCCTACGCCATCGCCATGCACTTCAACCTCTCCACCAGCCAGGTGGGCCACTGCCCGAGCCCCCGGGACCCCTGCCCTCTGGCTCCCTGCCACTGCCCTGGGTGCTCTGGGGTGGGGTGGGGTGGAACAGAACCCACCGGAGCTGGAGCAGAAAGGCTGCACTGACGAGAGCCAAGGTCTAGATTAGAACGTGGTCAGACCTCGGTGGAGGCGTGGCCCACACAGGCCCCCAGAGGCCACTGCGAAGCGGCTGAGTTCTGGCAGAGGGGCCGGGTCAGGGGTTCACTACAGCTCAGGCTGAGGAGTTGGGGACCCCCCAGGGGAGAATCGGCTTCATTCATTCACGGTCAGACACGAAGGAAGGAACGTGTGCTCCGTGCCAGCCTGTGCTGGGTACTGGGGCACAGCAGGGACTGCACCATCCCTCCCCAGGGGCTCTCAGTGTAGGCTGGCAGCACAGGAAGGGCTAGGGGTCAGGGAAGTCCCGAGGAGGGAGCAGTAGAGGAGGCCCCCTGGAGCGTGACACCGGAACTGCACACGGAAGGACAGAGGGATCACCTGTCCGAAGGAGAAGAGGAAAGGTGTCAGGCAGAGCAGGGCAGGAGCAGCCATGGGAAGGCAGGCTGGTGCACTGAGGAGCTGGAGGGACCTGTGGGTGGGGAGAGTGCCTGAGTCCTGTGCCACCCCCAGGTCCCCTCCAAGACAGACTGCGTCATGTTCTTTGGGCCTGTGGTCCCAGACGGCTATGGCGTTTGCTATAACCCCATGGAGTCGCACATCAACTTCTCGGTGTCGGCCTACAACAGCTGTGCCGAGACCAACGCTGCCCGCATGGCGCACTACCTGGAGAAGGCGCTCCTGGACATGCGCGAGCTGCTGCAGAGCCACCCCCGGGCCAAGCTCTGAGCCGTGCCCCTCCTGCCCCTGCCACAGCCAAACCACTTCAGATGGGCCCCCCACCAGGGCTCCCCTTTGTCCCTCTACCCCTGGGCCCCACAGATGTGACCAAGCCAGGGTGGACTCCCCCAGGGCCCGCAGGCCCACGCCCAGTGCCTTCCACGGGCCATCCCCAGCATCATGGGCTGTGCTCAGAGGCTGAGCAGGACGGAGGCCCAGGTGCCCCATGTATCGCCCAGAGCAGCCTTCCTCTGGGAAAGGAACCAGTCAACTCCATCCCCACCAGTGAGCCTGGGAAGTCCTCTGATAGCTCAGCTCTGGCCAGTCCCTGCCATCTGGGCTGATCCGTACTCCAATTCTCAAACGCCCAAAGGCCTGAAGACAGGACTATCTGGAGTGGGGGACTCCAGGCCTCCCCACGGCCGAGGCCAGGGTGCGAGGCGGACTGGGGACGGGGCATCTCCCACAGGACTGCCGTACTCGTGGAGAATATGGCTGAACAGTGTTCCTGGTTGTATAATAGTACCACGCGAGGCAATTAATAAAGGGAAAATGTCTTGGTGAAGAGGCGTTCCAGCTGCGGAGGCAGGCAGGTGGGGGGGCACCGGGCCCCCTCCCGGCTTTCCCTGCCTGGGAGCTGGTGTCCAAGCAGCCATGGCCCCAGGACCCCGAGGAGCCAAGAGGAGGTGTCCTCAGGCACCAGATTGCAGGCCCCGTTCTCAGACAACTCCCACCTGCCCGGGCCTCGGGCCTCTCCAGTACCGTGGGCATATGGTGGGGACAGTTCTCCCAGGGAAGTAGGACCCTGCAGGCCCCGGTCTGGTGGGCCAGGTGTGGCCGACACCAGGGCCTAAGGCCTCATCCTGCAGCCCCCACTGAGCCCAACAGGAGTGATGCCCCAGATCACACGACCACCTGATCAGAACCCTAAACCCGCCTGTCCCCAACCCCAGGCACCTGGCAGAAGCTGGGTGTCTTGCCAAAGTCAGTCTCTCACTCCAGGGGACACTCTGGCCCTGAGGCACGTGAAAACCAGAGCAGACGCGGGTGCAGGTGGGAGAGCCGATGGAGCCTCTCAGGGGGCTTCTTGGCCTGGCTGACCCGGGACAGTGACAGAGGATGGGGCCTGTGGTTTTCTCCTTTTTTCAGATGAGAAAACAGGCACAGAGAGGTTAGTCACCAGGCCACTGAACAGCAGAACAGAGTCCCAGAAGCCATACCTCAGGTCAGGGTATCGGGAGCCCCTGTAGCCAAGCCCCCAGCCCCACATCACGCCCGCCCAGATGACCAGGGCAGGGGTGGAGAAGGGGAGGCCATGGGTGGACACGGGCCTGGAAGGCACAGGAAGGTGCTGGCTGGACTAGGGCACTGAGTCGAACTGACCCGTGTTGGGCCTGCTGGTCCCACCAAATCTCCCACAGCCACAGGTGGGGACTCAGTGCCCTCCCTCTCCAGTGCGGGTGAGAGGGTGTGCCACCTGCCCGAAGCCCCAGGGAGCAGGAGGCAGAACCCACACCATGGGGGAGTGGGTGTTGCCCTGGGCCTGGCCGTTTCTCAACCGCCCCCCAGCAAGGCCGGCAGGGTGGAGTGATGCCAGGAGAAGGGGGTAGGGTGCCCTTTCCTGGGCCAGAGTGGGAAGACCAGGAAAAGACCATGACAGTGCACAGCCTGCTGTCCTCATCTGTACAGTGGGGGTGATGCTGCTCCCTCTGGGGGCTCCTGGGAGCCCCAGGAAGTGGGGGCCCGCAGCAGGCGTTGGTGAGTGCTGGGGGAGGCGGGCAGAGTGAGCCAGGCCATGGGCACTGCACAGACACCTCAACTCCCACAACTCAAGTTCTAAGAACCACACAGGTCTGAACATAAGGCAGGGTTTCCCCAAACTCTGCTTCAGAAGTGAGGGCATGCCCTTGCCCTTGGGTGTGACAGGTCTCGTATGAAGGCTTACTCAACTCCTTAGCGCCGAAAGTTCACGGGGAAAGGCAGTTAGCACCTGAAGCAAACCGTCAGTGTGAGGTGCCGGCCTAGAGGTCCCTGGTGGCACGTGGGGAGGGAAAGGCAAGGAAATGAAGACCTTTAGCAACTACTCCCGAGGACGTGACGGTGCCTTACTCTTGGGAGTGCTGGGTGTGGACAAGCAGGTGCTCAGGGTCTCTGGACACACGGGAAGGACTGGGGAGATGACACACCTACAGGGTTTTCTTAATCCGCTGTCTCAGCGTGATGCCAGCGGGCACTCGGGGCCTGGGGTAACATTCCCAGGGACCGCATCACCTGGGAAATCCAGAAAGTGCTGCTGGGCCTCAAACCGCTCAGCCTGTGGACCTGGAGAATCCGGTCAGCTGGCCCAGAGGTGGGCCAGGGACAAGACCCTGATGCCAGTGATGCAGATGAAGAACTTGATTTTTTTTTTTTTTATGAGCGAAAAAGAACTGTTCTAAAGTAATATATTTTGTGCAACACATTACTTGAAATGTGAACATGTAATAAACAAATGATTAAAGATTTGGCTCTTACCTAGATCCCCTGTTTGTCTATCCAGATTGGCATGAACTTGACTTTGGCTCTTCATGGGGAAAGTGGCCAGAAGCAAGGGCAGGCCTGTAGCGAAGCCTGCGAAGGGGGTGAGGGCTAGACGGGGCCACAGAGGCCGCGTTGACGGCTGGTGCTTTGTCCGAGACCCGGAGGACGGCATGTAGGACGATGCCCAGGGGTTGGAGGGCGCCTGACCGTGGGGGAGCTTTGCAGCCTCCAGGCAGGGAGAGGGGGGACGGGACCCAGAGGGGTTGCGGAGGTGGAGAAGAGTGGACATTCCAGACCCTTAGGAGCTGGAGCGTGCAAGACATTGTGACCAACAGGAAAAGAAGTTGGGGGTGTCCATCGAGGTGAAAGCAGTGAGTGTAGCTGGGACTCGGGGACATTCAGGGCTCCCAGCCCTTTCCTCTCCACTCTGGTCCTGCCCTGTCGTGCAGTTTACTTTTCAACTGAAACCTACCTGTTGAGCTCAGCTTGCTTTTCAGCGATTGGATTTTTCCATTTTGATCCACTTACAAGTCTTGCAGGGTTCACCTTAGAGTTTCTCAGCCCTGCAGACATTTTCAAGTTTGTCTTTTGTGTCTTTAAAACACAACATTTAGCTGTGGCCTGTTTGGCTCAGTGGATAGAGCGTCAGCCTGCGGACTGAAAAGGTCCCAGGTTCGATTCCGGTCAAGGGCATGTACCTGGGTTGCAGGCACATCCCCAGTAGGGGTGTGAGGAGGCAGCTGGTTGATGTTTCTCTCTCATCGATGTTTCTGACTCTCTATCCCTCTCCCTTCCTCTCTGTAAAAAATCAACAAAATATATTTTTTTAAAAAAACACACAACATTTAGTCTGTGGCTGATCTTCCAGCACGAGGCACTGGCAGGCTTGTTTCCGTGGCCCGTTTTCCGCTGGTTCTCCACACGCTGTCGTGCCCTCTTGGCCGTCTTTACCTACATTCTCTTCACTGCAACTTAACTACTCACACGAATGACTGAAGTCTAGGATGGAGGCTCCTTCCTCCAGAGGTTGGTTTGCTTCTGCCTTGTATCTCGGGTAAGGCCACGTTTACTGAACGTCAAGGTTGTGTGGACCACGGGGCCTGACCCACAGCCTTCGAGCTCATGTGGGGACAGAATTCTCTGATCCCCCTACTCTAGCGTGTGGCCATTCTGCACCTCAGCGAATCAGGGAAGGATTAGATTCCCATGTTGGCCAGCCCTTGGGATCCACTTCTATCACCTCACTCCCACAAGCCTCTAACAACCCAGCTGTTTGCAGTCATTTCTTCCAAAGCAAAACCTTCAGCCATGCACACGCAAGAAATACTGGATTAAACACAGAGCGGAGGTGTTACCTGGAGAGGCGCACACCCTGTCCCCAGTCCCCCAGGGCTGCCATGGAGGAACGAGGCTGGGAGCAGGTCCAGAGCCAGCCAGGACCACGCAGGGAGGCGACCAGGACCGGAAAGGGGGCACTTCCAGCTCTCCATGGCAGTGAGGTCTCCTCAGCGGGAAATGTCGCAGAGCCATTCACACGGCGGCACTGGGGGCTGGAGGGACTAGATGTCTCAGATGCTTACGGTTTTATGTTTTTATGGTCCTTGCTCCTTGGGGTCACATGTCTCCAGCCTCCTCTCAGGAGCTCAAGTCAACATGTGCTCAAGCTGCCAGAGTTCAGGATTTTTATTTTAAAACAATAGTAAACAATTTCATTGATTTTTCTTAAATCAAACCACCTCACACTTGGCTTGTCTCAGGCAAAATGTAAAAAATAAGAAGGAAGGGGGGGGGGGGGGGGACTGACCAACCTTCCCTGGAAACAGGCCCCTGGCCCTGGCCTCTGGAATGGCTTTGGGACACGGCCTTCAACAACTGAGAAAGGAAAGCACCCAACATTGTGCTTCAGCAGCAGATTACGAACCTCCACAAAGAAAGGGAGGGGGGGTTCGAACACAGGTCCCGAGCAGCCTGGTTCAGTTCTAGAAACTTCCAAGAGTCTGGAAGCATGTCCACTCCACAACTCCACTTCACAGAGACGGAGAGATCAAGTCCCTTGAGGAGGAGCCGTCCTCTGAGCTGGACAGTGGGGCTCTGTGCCACACCCCAAAAGAGGCTCCAGGGTGCCCCGGGCAGTTCCCAGCCTCTCAGAGGGGTCGGGAAGGGTAAGGAATGTTCAGAGCGAAGGGGAGGGAGGGCGCGGGTGTCAGGCACCCACGGGCCCGCCTCACCCCGCTCCGGTTCCTCTGCACTTTGTTCTCGTGGAGATGAAGACTAACCGCTCCCGCTGGCAGGACCAAAAAGAGCTGTAAACAGCTTGGGTTTGCTCACCCACATGTGCAGGCTCTTTGTCAGGAAGGGACCACTGTCTGGGGGACAGGGGACCGGAGAAAGCCCTTGTGGTGTAAGGGTCAGCGCGGGGTAGGACACGATAGCAGCCGCCAGACGAGCACTCTCTCTAGGCCTGGCCCCCAGACTCGGAAACACTGCATGAGGTTCTGGAATGGCAATGGTGGCAGTGAGGGCACAGGGTGCGCCCTCTGCTGGGCCCCCAGGCCACCGTTCAGGGCAAAGGGCCTGGGCCCTCTGTAGTCGGGGCAGCCACCGCAGAGCGGGCTCTTCCGGCCCCATCTCCAACATCCTGCCTGCCGTTAACAAAACCAAAAATAAATAGTGTGTATTTTCACGCCCCTGGATCTCCTGCCCTGCGAGCACAGGTGCCAGGCCTCCTCCTCTACCCACACCCCAGCGCCCACACCAGCGCTTCCCACCAGGCCAGGGCTGGCGGCAGGGCAGCGCGGAGCTGGCTGTGTGGCCTCTGTCAGCAGGCGCTCCAGGATCCTGACCGAGGGGCTGGCCTGGCCCTTCGGGCCACCTTGTTCATTAAAATTAAAGTAAGAAAACAAAAGGCTCCACTTGGCGACGGGTCTGTCGAGGTCTCCGCTTCATCCCTCTGCATCCTGTCCGTCCCGCATGGCAGCGCGCAGGCCAGATGGAGGTGGACCCAGCCGCCCTCACCAGTCACTGCAGTTTCGTCCCCAGCTTGCGTTGTCTGTTCCTGCAAAACAGGGGTGGGAGTCTGCAGTGAGCACGCCTGGGAGTCAGAGGAGGGGACCCCTGGCATTCAGTGGCCCCCTGAGCGGTCCCCTCCCTACCCACAGTCCCATCAAAATGGGTGAGTGCCCCTCCGAGTAGCCCCAGTCCCTGACTCACCAAACTTCCTCCCGCCAGGCAGCTCTGCACATGCTCTTCCCTCTTCTGAGAACACTCTCCGCCCACCCCCCGACCTGGGCAGGCACGCACTCCCTCCACACTCAGGTCTGTCTCCCCTGAGCAGCAGGCCCAACCACCGGCCCCCACGTCGGGTTTGTCCCGAGCTCAGGCCCAGGGCACGCATCACACAGGAGGCGCCTTATTCTTCGCGCTCCCCTGACTGCTGTGGCTGTCTCACTCTGCCTACCCCCAGCACACTGCCTGGCACAGAGCATGCTTATACAGAAATGTTGGTAAATGAAGGCAGGTGGTGGCCAGCGGAGCCAGGTGACAGGGGCGGGCCCAGGCAGGGCACGGCCCCTGGCATAGGACCATTCTGAGCGTCAGGTGGAGAGCCTGGGCCAGCCGGGCCTCTCCAATAATGGGACTGCCTGCCCTACCCACCTCAGATCCCCTTTCCTCCTGGATCCAGGGCTTTCCCTTTAAGCTCCTTAGGATAATTTGGACCATGATGCACTAGACAAATTTCCAGGCTGCTCAGGGGCCTGGCCTGGCCTGCCCTGCCCTGTGACTCCTCTCACCACCGCCTTGGGGAAACCCCAGAGGCTCGCTCTGGAGTCTGACCTCGCCTCAGCTCCCCTCTGAACCCCGGCTGGCACCGGCCCACGGAGGGAGACTCCAGTCAGTAGACTCCAAAGCACAGCTCTGCACCAACTTGCTGTGCAACTGCACCTCTGTTTACCCATTTATGGGGCGCATGTCTGGACTAAGCACCCTGAGAATCCCGGCTGCCCAGCTCTCTGGTCCTGGGACACAGGAGTTAAAAGTGTGGCTCTGGGCCCGACAGCCCAGGTTCCCAGCCCAGCGCCCCCACCCACAATCTCCAAGTCACCCAGAGTGACGCCCCCTCTCATCTCTGAGCCTCAGTTTTCTCATCTGTAAAATGCGGTCCCAAGGAGGGTGCCACGAGGCAGTGAAAAGCAGTGCTTAGCCAAGTGCCTGGGTGTCGGGGAGCCTCTAAGAACAGGAGCAGTGGCAGCCCCTGAGCCAGGACCCAGCGAGAGCCGAACCCTTAACTCACCTGGCTTCTGCCCGGGTGACTGTGTACTCAAACCAGAGGACGTTGGGAATGAGGCTCGTGTCTCGAATTAGAAAGAACTCAGAGATAGGCCTGCGGAGACAGACACCCAGAACCCCAGGTCATGTCAGGGCACGAGCTTGTCATCAAGCCAGAGTCCCCCATCAGTGCCTGGAGCCAGCCATGCACCTTCCCCCCCACCGCTCAGGGAGTCCTTGCCCGAATTGTGCCCCCCGGGCCACTGCGAGAACTACAAGTGCCACCTGTGACACTGAGGCAGGGCCGCCCCCACCGTGCACACAGCTCGCAGGACTCAGGCTGCTTTCCGAGTCCCTGAGAGCCGAGGCGAGGACAGAGAAGCCACCTTAGCTTCTGGGCGTGAGGAAACGCCTGGGCAACAGAGAAGCCAGGCAAACGGGGCCTGCAGCCTCATGCCCACCAGAGACCTGGACACTAGGGCTCTCCCAGGGAGGCCGAGGCTGGGGTAGGAAACCCTAGGTCCTCCCCGGACAGCCCTTCCACAGGGGGGGCCGGGGCCCTGGGGCCGGGGAAGGCGGGGCAGAGCAGGGCAGGAAGCAGTTACCAGGACGCTATCCTGGGGAAGAGAGGAGTGAGGACCTCCTGGGTGAAGATGAACCAAGCGATGGCCATGAGGCTTCCAGCGACGCCCCCATACACCACCTGGCTCCAGGTGTGATACAGCAGGTAGACCCTGCGCCAAGGACAAGGGAAGTTCATGAGAGCCAGCCAGCAACAGGCCTGCACGGTCCCCCACGCCCAAGCGCCAGCTTCCGGGGACCTGTGTGCGCACAGGGAGACACGCACAGATAGGCATGAACTCCTGTGAACACAGCCTCAGGCCCCGACAGCGCCCCTCCCGACTCCAAGAGAGGAGATGAGACTCGCTGCCCTTCTCCGCAGCCCTGAACTCGGAGTTTGTCTGCACAGGGCTCCTCCAGGCGCTGGAGCAGAAGCTGATGTGCGGAGGTGTCCCCAGGACCCCGGGCTCAGCTGGGAGGGGACAGCAGGACTGGGCCGCAAGGGGCAGTGGAGCCCTGACCCTACAAAGTAAGAGGCTGGGACCCTTTTTCCCGCCCTACCCTACAGGCTCTGAGGCTCAGGTCTACAGTGAGGTCCACAGGGACCAAGAACCCAGCAAGACCCAGTGGCAGGGAGTGGTGGGCTTGCCCTCCCCGCCCCCCGTACCTGCTGTAGGAGACCAGGAAGGCCGCGGTGAGCAGGCCCAGGGACAGCAGGTGCCTCCACAGCAGGTCCAGGAACCTGGCGTTGTTCGTTTGGTGCATTCTGGGAAGACAGGCCTGTCAGGTGGCCTCAGCCCACAGCCGGGGGCCCAGGCCTCCCGAACAGCTCCTGCCCCTCCTCAGGCTCCCGGGCGCCTCTGCCCTGGCTGCAGCTCCTCCCACCCCCGGAAGGGAGTCCCTGGCAAGGCTGGCCTGGGCCAGTCCAGGGCCACTCCAACTGGAAAGCAGCTCACCTTAAATATAGGAAAAGGAAGGAATAGACGGAGAAAAACCACATAAACTGGGAATGGCTGGAGGGCATCCCGTACTTGGTGCCCACTGTCGCGTGGGGATCTGGGGGAGAGAGAACAGGGCATGATGGGAGGCTGCAGGCCCCCCAGTAATGCCCCAACCTAGTGGACCCCCGATTCCTGCAGCCTGGGCCTGACCTCCACAGGGCCGCGGCTCCTTGATGACGTGTTTCATCAGCCAGTTGACCCCCTCGTTCAGTGCCAGGCCCCCGAGGAACGAGATCTGTCGGGAAGATGTGTGGTCAGCCGGGCCTCTGTGCCTGCTGGCCACCGCCCAGCCCCAAAGACCATGGCCCCTGATTGAATTTCCCAGCCCAACTGGTGAACCACCTGGAAGCAGCCCGGAGGCTCCACACACCTCAAGAAAGGTGGTGGCATGGCAGGGAGGCGCAGCCCCTGGGGTGAGATGGCGTGACCCCTTCCGTGGAGGGGGGCAGCGGGGAGCAGTCGGAGGGCCTGGGGTGGGGGGGACAGGCTCACTCACCGTGTGCAGCTCCCGCTTGAATATGATGAGGGTCACGAAACCGACAATGACAAATACAGGGCCGAGGCTCAGGTAGGCAAGGAGGTGGCCAGAGAGATCACCTGGGAAAACGGATGAGGACAGAGCATGAGCCTCAGAGAGGGGCCAGCCCCGTGCAAGGTAATCAGCACCTGAGCCAGAAAGGAGGTGCCAATGAGAGCCACAGTGCAGGGCCAGGCAGCTGTGGGCACCTTAGTCAGAACGAGTGGGAGCAGGACTAACATCCAAGTCTCTGGCCCAGTCGCAACACCACGCCCACCACCCTGCCGAGACAGGAACCTGAACCCGGCTTCGTCTGACCTCCAAGACCGGGCTCTGTACCAGGGGGCGGCCCAGCAGGCACATGGGTGCCCCTGGAACACAGTGTTGTGCTGGGGCTGCCCCAGCCACGCCCTGGGCTCCAGGGAACCTGGTATTCTCTGGCCACACACAGACTTGGGTTTGTGCTGCAGGCCCCCACAAGGACCAAGGCCAAGGGTAGGGAGAAGGCTGTGTTGCCCAGTACGGACGCCAGTTGCAGTAACAGCTTCTCACGGCCTCTACTGGCAAGAAATTGGCTACCTATTCACTACCTGCTTTTTACCATCCTAACAGGCTGGGAGAGAGGCGGTGTCAGGATACCACAGCCAGGACATGAGAGCCACTTCCCCCCTTGCTCAAGAACAGGGCTGATGTCAAGTTCAAAGACTACCCTCACCATTCAAGACAGGACAGCTAGCCCTAGCCGGTTTGGCTCAGTGGATGGAGCATCGGCCTGCGGACTGAAGGGTCCCAGGTTCAATTCCGGTCAAGGGCACACGCCCAGGTTGCGGGCTCCATCACCAGTAGGGGGTGTGCAGGAGGCAGCCGATCAATGATTCTCTCCCCTCATTGATGTTTCTGTCTCTCTTTCCCTCTCCCATCCTCTCCAAAATCAACAAAAATATATATATTTAAAAAAAAAAAAAAAGACAGGACAGCTAAGCTCTGACAGGTTTGGCTCAGTGGATAGGGCGATGGCCTGCGGACTGAAGGGTCCCAGGTTCAATTCTGGTCAAAGGCACATGCTCGGGTGGTGGGCTCTATCCCCAGTAGGGGACATTACAGGAGGCAGCCGATCAATGATTCTCTCTCATCACTGACGTTTCTCTCTCTCCCTCTCCCTTCCTCTCTGAAATAAATTAAAAAAAAAAAAAAAAAAAAACAGGACAGCTACGTGGCCACTCTGGGGTCAGAGGGCATGGTGGGTCAGAGGGCACGGTTCAGTTCCCGAGCCAGCACTTGCTGCGTGACCTCAGGCAAGGACTCCACCTCCCTGACCTCCGCTCGGTCGTCTGTGAAAAGGGTACCTAGTACCCACCCCCTATGACTGTGAGCCTGAATGAGACGGGCCTGTGTGACACCCCCCCCATGACTGTGAGCCTGAATGAGACGGGCCTGTGTGACACCCCCCCCCCCATGACTGTGAGCTTGAATGAGACGGGCCTGTGTGACACCCCCCCCCCCATGACTGTGAGCTTGAATGAGACGGGCCTGTGTGACACCCCCCCCCCCCATGACTGTGAGCCTGAATGAGACGGGCCTGTGTGACACCCCCCCCCCCATGACTGTGAGCTTGAATGAGACGGGCCTGTGTGACACCCCCCCCCCCTATGACTGTGAGCCTGAATGAGACGGGCCTGTGTGACACCCCCCCCCCCCATGACTGTGAGCTTGAATGAGACGGGCCTGTGTGACACCCCCCCCCCCCCATGACTGTGAGCTTGAATGAGACGGGCCTGTGTGACACCCAGCTCGGCCCCTGGCACCCAGGACACGTCCACGCTGGGGGGCTCTCCCACCAGCTGCGAGAACCCAGCGTGGGAAATGGCCCATACCACCAGCCTGGCCTCACACAGGGAAGGTGCCCACACAGGGCGGAGCCCAGACTCAGGCTAAAGAAATGGGCACACACCTGGCCTCACCCACACCTACCCAAGGCAGGGCTGGCTCAAGGGCTAGTGCTGCCACGGGCCAGCTGGGTGACGCGGGTGAGCCCTTCCCATCCTGGACCCCTGTCACTTCACCCACACAGTGGCTCTGAGACTCTGGGTCTCTCAGCTGCCCAGCTGATGCCCAGAGCACCTGGCCGTGAGGACAGGGAGTAGCTGGTGTCCCCAAACTTCTGGCCAGCTCCATGACTATCCCACACCAGCACCAACCTGGGACCTTCCTGCAGATGCTCTGCCCTCGCCACTCTGCTCCAAGCGGCTCCATGGCTCCCCCTCTGCCTTTGGGATAAGTCCAACCTCAGCCCAGCTCATTGGGCCGTCCTAGCCCTGCTCCCCTCCCACCCTCTGCTCCAGTTCCAGGGACCGCACTCCAGTTCCCTGAACACACCGTGCTCTGTCCTACTTCTGGGCCTGTGCGGTTTCCCCCACCCGGGACGCTGCCTGGGTTCACGCAACCTAACCTGAGCACCCACCACAGTGGCAAAGACCCATTCCTGCCCCTGCAGAGCTCTCAGCCTGGGGGGGTGGGGGGGACATGAATAGGTGACCGTGCATCATTCATGATTTGCTTGTTAGTGTAGGTATCAGGCTGTGTCTGTCTCTCCCTCTGCAGGTCCCATAAGAGCAGGGACGGGGTCTCTTTACACAACACTCAATGCCCCAAGCCCAGAACAGCACCTGGCAGGTAACTAGGCTCAAAAATAACGGCACATGAATGGAGAATGGATAAAGGAAGCAAGGGTCAGTGTGATGAGGGGTATGAAGTACAGGGGCCCACAGAAGAGTGAGCAGGGGCTAGACCTTGTGGGTTCCCCCAGGCTCAGCCAGCTCCCTCCTCGGGCACCCACAGTCCTGCACAGGGTACCTCATCACAGCCTGCATCATGCTGCTCACAACGGCCAGCTTCCTTCTCCTGGCTTGTTAGAACGTGAGCACTCGGAGAAGTGAGGACGGTGCTGAGGCCTTGGCCAAGTCCCTTCCCTGCCCCAGGCTACGGTTTCCCTCCTGTAAAATGGCTTTTTTCACAGCCCAGGACTGCAGGGACTTATCCTCCTGTTCACCATTCTAAACCCAGAGCTAGACCTGGGCCTAGCACTCAGGAGGCGCTCAGTGGGTTCTGGCTGAGTGACTGGAGGGGTGGAAGGGCAGGCAGACTGGTAGGGCCCAGCACCCGGCAGGGCCACCCTACCCCCAGTATAACCCAGAACACCCAGGGTCAAAGTTCTCTGGCAGCCAGCCCGGGGGCCCTCACCAGGGGCCAAGTTCTCACATCTCCACCCAGAAGAGCGACATTTGAGCAGGTCCATCCTAGGACAACCAGGGCTCCATGCAGGGCTCACCTGACACCCAACCATCCTGGGAGGGGTCGGCGGGGGGGGGGGGGGGGGTGTTGAGCGGGTCCTGGGAAGGGGGTCTGACCCGAACTGCGGTTCTTTACTGAACACTGCCTGTGCGCCAGGCACCGTGCTCAGCATTTCTCACGCCCCCTGTTGCTGGATTCTCAGGCCACTAGAAGGGAGGCGCTGTGATTAGCCCCACTTTAGAGATGAAGTACCTGGGGCACCGACAGGTGAAGCCACTTGCACAGGGCCCAGGCCTGAGCTGGAGCCCAGACACCTCTGACCCCAAGGCCCAAACTCTGCTCCAGGCCACCAGAGCCTCCAGAACTGTCGCGAAAGGACCTCCAGGCTGCAAAACCCTGTGCTGCTAGCGCTGTGTCTGATGGGAAGCTCCAGAAGTCAGGATCCTCTGTTGTGCAGCGGTGCCCTGCCCAGGGCGTGGCACACCAGAGGCACTCCAACAACGGGCAGCTGCCTGGCCTCGGCGGCACCCTCCCAGCGACCGGGAGCTCTGGCTCTCGCAGGCGACCCAAATGCACAAGGAAGCAGGCGCTCCCTGCACGCCGGGGAGCGAGTCCGGCCTCCCTGGCTCCGGGGAAGAAGGGCCCAGGTCCAGGCCAGTGACCCTTCGCCGCCTCACACAGCCCCCCTCCCCATTACAGCCCACCCGCGCCCCGGAACCCGAGGGAGCACCCCCGCCGCGCAGCCGCAGAGCGCACCAGCGAGCCTCACAATTTCGCCCAGCTCATCGCCGCACCACCGCGCGTGCGCGGCGCGCGCCGGCCGAGCCCCTCCATGGCTCACTATTTGACAGTTCCCACCCCGATATCCCGGCGCCCCCTCTGCGGGCTCGCGCGAGCCGCAGCGCCCGGGGCGGAGGGGCCGGCCCTGGGAAGGCGTCCTTAGAGCCGGGGCCGCCTTTTACCTGCAGGATATTCGACGTGGGTGAGGGTGACCGGCCGCCATGAAGCAGGGAGCGAGCACTGTCCGTCCGCTGCCATCTTACCCGGAGACCGGGCTTCGCCGAGCGGCCAATGGGGTGCCAGGGGGGCGGCGGTCCTGACCTATCACGCCAGGGAGGCGCCTCGCATCCAATCGGAAGCCGATACAGGTAGCGGCGCAGCCATTCAGCGTGCAGGCCGTAGGGCTGGTCCCAGCGGCGAATCAGAGCGCGGGGCCCCTAGGAGCTTGTGAGCCGATCAAGCCAGCGGCCAATCCGAGGCGAGCGCAGGTAGATTTCTGGCCAATCAGGGAAGAGGCGGGTTCCAGCACAGAACAGGGAGCAGAATAGCCAATCAGAAGGTGAAGCCGGCTCCCCAGTGTGGGCAGGACGGACCAATCGGGCCGTAGTTTGGGAGGCGTGTTGAACTTTGGTGGGAGCTTTGGTTTGGCCAGGACCTGCGCCGAGTGGAGGCTCCCCAGGTAACCCGAGCCCGCCCGGAGCCGAAGGGGCTTGGGCGTCGGTCAGAGCGCGTGCCGGAAGCGGCGGGGCGGGGGTCCCCATGTCACGTAGGGTCTGCGTCCACCGCCTTTTAGTTATGAGTAACCTGAAACCCAAGACCCAGAGGCCACTTAACTCTTTTCTTGAGTGATACTAGGAGTGGAAGCTTAATTGAAGTTAAGAAAGGCTCCTTCCTTCTTTCATTCAGTTAACAAAGATTTATTGATTCAGTCACATTGATGCCGGAATCTTGAGAGCATTTAAACCAGAAGCCGATTTCCACCTACACCCCAGTTTCCCCAGAGCATTCCTCTCAGGAGCCACAAGGCCCTGCATAAACAGCCACAGCTTCCACCCACCCTTCCCTCTCCCTCCCCCACTCTCGGGCTACCTGACCCACCCTTGTCTCCTGGCCTTCACACCTGCTGTTGCGCCGCCTGGAGCCGCCTGGAAGGCATTGCCAAGTCTCGCTCAACGGTCAGTTCTCACTTGGGGGTTTCTGTGGCCAGGTGAGCGGCCTCCCCTGAGCCCCTCTCCTGCCTCGGCACTGACCACACCGGACTGGAATCGGTTCCCTGTCTCTCCCGGTAAGCAATGGTTCTCTGACTTCATGGGCACCAGGATCGGTTTATGGAAAATGCAGATTCCTGGGTCCCACTAGGGTCTGGGTTACAGTCTGCATTCTTATGTGCCTGGGGTTCTAATACAAGGGATTTCAGCCATGCCTGCAGAAGCCCAGGGCGTCATGAAGATGGCCCAGGCCAGACCTAGAACAACAGCCTGATAAATGACACAAATGCTTGTGAGAAGTGAAAATAAACCAGGCATGGCTAGCTCTGCAAGACTGCAGGACAGCTGACACCAGGACTGTGGCTCAGTCGAGTGGGCTGGGGGACGATGCTGACGCAGGCTCCCCTGGCCCCCCTCAACTGTGCTCAGCTCCCCACCAGGCCCAGCCTGGGCTTGTCTGGGTCAGCTGGCCCCGTTTCCCTGTCACCTACCCTCAGCTACCTCCGGCACTGCCATTATTAGTTTCTGAGAAGCAGGAGGTGTGAGTTTCCCAGAATAGTCCCCTGAGACAGGGCAGCCCTCCCAGGTCTGGCTGCATTGCCCCTCCTTGGCCAGTGGCCATTTCACTGATGAGCAAATAGGCCTGGAGAGGCAGAGCCCCTGAAATCCAGGTCTGATTTCATAGCCCTCTTGCCTCAGGGGGAGCATTCCAAGAAGAACTATGGAAAGAGAGTTACCCAGTGTGGGGTCTTCCTGGCAGAGGGACCAGCATAAGCAAGGATCCTGAGGCAGGAGTGTGGCTGGATGAAATGGGCAAGAGAGCAGTGAGGGGGGAGGTGCTGCAGAGAAGGGGGGTTCAGAGGGGCTGGGCCCCCAAAATTTTGAGGGCCACTATTAGTGGTGAGGACAGACGGGAGCTGGGAAGGATGGGAGTGTTGTTTGGCTCGGTTGTGCTTTTTAAAAAAATATTTTTATTGATTTCAGAGAGGAAGGGAGAGGGGGAGAGAGAGAGAGAGAAACATCAATAATGAGAGAGAATCATTGATGGGCTGCCTCCTGCACACCCCACACTGGGGATCGAGCCCACAACTTGGGCATGTGCCCTGATCAGGAATCGAACTGTGATCTCCTGGTTCATAAGTTGACAGCCACTGAGCCACACCGGCTGGGCTGGTTGTGGTTTTTTTAAAAAATTAAAATATAACATTCATACAGTAAATTCCTGAAATGGAATGTGATGAAATTTCACAAACAAAACACACCTGTATAAGCAGCCCCTAGATCAAGAACCAGGGCCCCAGAAGCCCCTGACACCCAGCTATTCACCCCAGGGTGACCACCATCCCTACATCTAACACTATACATTAGGTTGGTCTGAGTTTGTACTTTCTATAAACAGCATCCTACAGTACAGGGTGGGGCAAAAGTGGGTTTACACTTGTATTATTATTTATTGTACTAGAGGCCCGGGACACGAATCCATGGGGTCCCTCGCCTGGCCTGAGCCCTCTCGCAATCCGGGACCACTCATGGGATGTCGGACTGCTGGTTTTGGCCCAGTCCCCACAGGCCAGGACAAGGAACCCCACCGGTGCACAAATCCATGCACCAGGCCTCTAGTATGCATGTAAGATCTTCGGTTAATCTCTTCCCACCCTCCTCCCTTCTCTCTGAGATTCATCAGTCTGTTCCATGTTTCCGCTCCTGCGTTGAGCGTCTGCCCCCTGGTGGTCATTGCTCATCATAGCTACCAGCCGGTTGGCCAGTCGCTTAGGCTTTTATAAATTATTTGCCAGACAAACTACTTTTGCCCCACCCATATGTACTTTCTGTGTGTGGTTTCTCTCACTAGCATTGTGTTTATGAGATTTATCCATGCTGTGGCCTCTGGTTGGCATTTGTTCACTCTCATTGCCATATGGTATTCCATAGCGCGAACATACCGCTGTTTATTTTCCATTTGACTCTCTAAAAATTTTTTCCTTTTTTTTTTTTTTAAAATATATTTTATTGATTTTTTACAGAGAGGAAGGGAGAGAGATGGAGAGTTAGAAACATCGATGAGAGAGAAACATCGATCAGCTGCCTCCTGCACATCTCCTACTGGGGATGTGCCTGCAACCCAGGTACATGCCCTTGACCGGAATCGAACCTGGGACCTTTCAGTCCGCAGGCCGACGCTCTATCCACTGAGCCAAACCGGTTTTGGCTTTTCCTTTTTTTAAAATATATTTTATTGATGTTTTACAGAGGAAGGGAGAGGGACAGAGAGCCAAAAACATCGATGAGAGAGAAACATCCATCAGCTGCCTCCTGCACACTCTTCTTCTGGGGACGTGCCTGCAACCAAGGCACACGCCCCTGACCGGAATCGAACCCGGGACCCCTGAGTCTGCAGGCCGACGCTCTATCCACTGAGCCAAACCAGTTTGGGCATTTTTTCTCTTTATTGTGTTGCAAACAGCATTGCTAGGAACATCCTTGTGCATACCTTTGCTGCACTTATGGATGCATTTCTGGTGGAGATGTGCCCAGGAGCCACTATAGGGTCCCAGGAAATGGCAGAGATGACAGGTCAGACCCAGCGTGTGGACAAAGGGCTGTTGCAGGTGTGAGAGCTACAGGGAGACCCATGGGAGGTTGCAAGTCATCTGCCTCCTCCCTGAGCTGAGAGTTGGGTTAGTGATGCCCCTGGTATTGCTGAGTATCCTGGGAGTGTTCCAGCCTTAGTCATTTGTGTTATCCTCCCAACAGCCTGCAAGGCAGCTCTTAATGATCCCACTTTATAGCTGTGGACAGTAAGGCTCAGAGTGTCCCACCACTTGCCAGGTCACCTGGCTCGAACATGACAGAGGCAGGATTTGAACCCAGGTCTGCCTGATGGGCAGTCCCAGGTTTTGAACCGTCCTACATCCCATGAGCCAAACTGCTGTCTCCTCCCACTGCCCTAGGTACCCTCCAAGCCCTGAGACCGAGGCTTTTCCAGAGTGCCCAGTTATCCCAGGTTTGGCTGGCCTTTCACTCTGGCCTCTCCCCTGGCAGGGAGTTCAGAGAGGATAGCCCTGAAATTAGAGGCCCAAAGTCTAACACTGGTTTATGTGCAAACTCTTTTGGTCTCTGGGCCTATTTCCCCAAAACGTGTCAGCTGCTGCCCTCTAAGTTAGAGGTTCATTTATTCACTCAGGAACTTCTGTATTTGAATTCCCAGGCAATCCACTGTCCGCCACAGGAGTGGGCCAGGGTTCCCGCAGGGCTCTCCCAGCTCTGGTCTCTGGGGTTCTGGCTTCTGGGGACATGTTATGTAGAAATGAAGTGCTCGAAGACTGATGGGGACGAGGAGGGGTGTGCGTGCATCAAAAGGACCGAGGAACCAGCTCAAAGGGGCTCTCACTGGCCAATTGAGCATCAGAAGAATGCTTTAACTGTACATATCAAATAAAAACCCATGAGTTCACAGTGGTATTCAAAAAACAGAAAACTTATTGTTGGAAACTAGTCAGCAACAGAAATAAATTACTGGTACCTGCCATCAAATGGACAAATTTCGGAAACATCGTTAGAAACCAAGCACAAAAGACCAGACTGTAGGACTCCATCAGAAATGTCCAGAAAAGGACAATCAAGAGAGAAAAAGCAGACTGGTGGCGGCCTGGGGGCTGGGGGTTTACTGCCAAAGGACACGGGGTCTTTTTGTGGCGATGGAAAGGTTCTAAAAATATACTGTGGTAACGGCTGTACTCTGTACATTTACTAAAAATCACTAAAGCAAATGAATTTTATGGCACACGTCATACCTCAATAAAGCTGTTTCAACCCAACAAAACAACTTGCTGGCCTCGGAGGTGACCAGATCAGCTCACGTCTCTAAAATCCGCAAAGGGGAGTCAGGCATTTTTCTTTGCCGGAAAAAAACACTTTTCAGAATCCCAGCAGATACTAGAGAATCAGTGATACACTTTCCAGGTGTGATTATGGTATCTTGGTCATGCCAGAGAACTGCCTTATTTTTAAGACCTGCTTGTTCAGGTGTTTAGGGATGAAGTACATGTCTGGAACTTACTCTAAAAAAATTTTCAGCCCTGACCGATTTGGCTCAGTGGATAGAGCATCGGCCTGTGGACTGAAGGGTCCCAGGTTTGATTCCGGTCAGGGGCATGTACCTTGGTTGCAGGCACATCCACAGTAGGGGGTGTGCAGGAGGCAGCTGATCAATGTTTCTCTCTCATCGATGTTTCTAACTCTCTATCCCTCTCCCTTCCTCTCTGTAAAAAAAAATCAATAAAATATATTTAAAAAAATGTTTTTAAAGAAATGGCAAGATGTTAATTACTGACTTGGGTTGGTTTTATGGGTAGTCTTTATATGGATTTCTTTTTAACTCTTTGGTACATCTGAAACTTTTCAAAGTGAAGCTATTTTGTTTTTAAAATACCCTTCACATAAACCTTGCAATGCCCAACTGCCCATGAAAACACCTGAATATCTCGCAGGCCCAGATCTGCTCTGCTCCCACCTGTCCCAGCCCCTCACCCCGGCTCGCACCAGCACAGGCTTAGTGACTGAGCCTGACCCTACACTGCTGGCCTCATCCAACACCTGCGTCTTGCAGATGAGATGCGGACAGAAGCCTCACCTAGATGCTGCCTGAGCTGATCCACACCCAGGCCGCCCACCCACACCTGTGCCCCCGAGCATTTCACTGGCCCCTCCCCCGCTCAGGGGCCTCCCTGCCTAGGGCCATGTGGACCCTGCCAGGCTAAGTGGACTCACAGCCCCTACCAGGCTGTCCTTGACCCTTGCCCTCCTGAAACCTCCATTACTGCACCCCAAAGAGGGGGTCCCCAGCTGTGGTCCGAGAAGTAGCTGGCCACAGATATGTACCCAGCAGCATGGCAACTTGGAGGGAAATCCTTTAGATCATTTATTTGACTCGAAGTCAGTGCACAGAGCTCTACCACACAGAAGTTAGAAGCTGCAACAGATCAGGTGCCGGGGCAGAGCATGGGTGTGTAAACAAAGACAAAATAAAAATGCCACTTGTGTGTGATTCGGGAGCAAATCAGTAGGCGGGGCCAGGCCCAAGATTACATTCACAGCGCAGGGTAAGTGTAAATGAACGGAATGTTGGGATGGAGGAGGCCACCCGGTCCTTCCCTCCCAGGAGGCTGCAGGTGGGTTTGGAGCCGGAACCGGGTTAGTGCACAGCCCTCCTCCAGGCGGGAAGCATGGGAAGGTGGGGAGGGGGATGCAGAGGGGCGGGATTCCAGGAGGAAAGTAGGCTCATATCTCCCTTGCCCATCTCCCCTCTCTCCCCACCCAAATGGGCAAGATCGCCCCACCCCTGGGGCCCCTCTGCCATTCAGGGAGAGGGACCCGGCCTGAGGAGCCAGCCCCCAAATCCAGGGAATGGAGACCTGGGAGAAGCGTGTTTCTCTCACAGGCCTCCCAACCTGGACGGGGCAGAACCTCAAAATAAAGTGTTAAGGCAATAAATAAAACCCCCAGCTCAGGTGAGACGCCCTAAGTGAGTCTGCAGGGCGGACAGACCCTGCGAGGGACAGATGGGGTGGGACAAGTGCGGCTGCCTCCATCCATCAGCAGGACCAGCGGGAGGCGGGCCCTGCGCGGACTCCAGAGCATGTGTGCATCCAAGTGCAGGGCCGTTTCCTGTCCTAGTGAGGGCTGGGGGGCTGGGCCAGCCGTCCACCTTCTGACCGCCCCCAGCGTGGTCCCTGGGCCCCTCACTCCCGGGGCCACCAGCGATGCAGCACGGGTGATAGGCCTGAGAGGACTCCCGGTCCGAGCTCCAGCTCAGCACCTAGCACCACCCGGAGAGTTCCGGGCTCACAGAGGGAGGTGGGTGGGCGGCAGGACCAGCCCCGCCTGTCTCTGGTGGTGGCAGAAGCGGGAGGAGGTGACGGGCTCTGGCAGGGAGGGTGATGTCAGAGGACAATGTCCTGTGTGGTGCCCAGTCCCTACCCAGATGTGAGCACAAGGAGAGTCCCTCCTGCGTCCCCCCTCCTGCCGGCCCACGCCTGCTGCCACCATGGTGCTCACAGCCCCTCGGAGGCCCCACCCTCACTCTCTGAGTTGCAGGCTCTCTCGGGTGGTGGTGGGGGTCGTCGGGACTGGCCAGCCATGGGCCTGGATTCTGAGACCTCTCAGCCCAGGTTCCCTCCAGCTCAGGAATAGATGACCTTCACCCAGAGCCCTGCCATCCCCACCTTTCACCTCCACCCTCCCAGCCCCTCGTCAGCAGCCTAGGGTGCTGGGAGCTTTTGGGGTCCCACACCCAGGGCACCCCAGCTCTGCCTGCCCCAATTCTCTTCACAACACCTTCCTCTCTCTCTCTCACTACCTTCTTCTCCCTCAGGCCCCACTGGCCACTGGTCCAGCCTCCGCTTCTCCAGGGACCACTGAGGGCAGTCAGACGGCCCCGAGGGGCTCCCTCCCTCTCCATGGAAGTTTACCCCCAGGCCTTGGGGATTCCCAGATGATTGGGGGTGGGGCAAGGTCAGGGGCAACCGCCCTTGGCTACCACGGCCTGGGCTCTGAGCTGCTGATGGCACAGATGCCCGGCCCTTGCTTGTCAACCCAAAGGAGGGAGGAGGCACCTGTCTCTGCCATCACCCACGTGGACGAGGCCCAGCAGCCACCCCTCCCCAGCCTGCGCCCGCCACAGCTACAGCTCCTCCGGGGGACCGTTCTCTCGGGGCAGCACGCCGTTCAGGCCAACACTGCTGGCCACCGGTGCCCCCAGGTAGCCGAGCAGGATCTCGCTGCGGCGCCGGGACAGCTGCAAGATGTCATCTGCCAGCGCCGGCACCGAGGTGTAGCGCACGTTGTCCAGGTCAAACATGTCCCTCAGGTACTGCACGATCTGGTGCTGGGGGTACAGGGCTGTCATGAGACCTGGGCCCAAGCCCCTGCTCACCCCTGATGGCCTCCAGACCCCCCAAAGCCCTCCCCTTGACCTCTGGGACCCCGACCGAGTCTTGTCCTCGGGTTCTGGTCCCAGGGCTTCCTCAGACCCGCTGGGCCAGGCTCCCAGTGGAAGGGGCAGCATGCTCTCTGGGTGCCCACTGGCTTTCTTGAGGAGCGGCCCAGCCCGCTCTGCACTCCTGGAACCCTCCAGGGCTCCAATCCCAGGGGCCAAGACAGGCAGGCCCAGGCAGGAGCAGTGGCCTCAGCACTCTGCTCACCTTGAAGAAAGCACAGACTTCGGCGAGCTGGGGCTTGGGTCCAAGGAAGCCAAAGGCCAAGACGGGGCTAACATGCTCCGATACGGAGTAGAAATGAGAGATGAAGCCGTCAGGCACCTGTGGGGGGAGCAAGATTGAGCCTGGGACCCTGGCGTCATCTTGAGATCTGGGTCTTTGAGGGAGGCCTGGCTCGTTCACATCCTTGCTGGGTGACCCTGGGCAAGTGACTAAGGAAGGCCCTGTTTTCACCTGTGCAGAATGGGGGTGACCTCGGGGCTACTGTGAGGGCTGCATAAGGAGGGGCCTGCGGTCAGCACAAGAAGTGCCCAGTCTGTACTGGCAGCAGCTGGTATCAGCTGGGCAGCAGAGCCTGGCTGGCGAAGAGGAACAATGGATTGCAGCCCCGATAGTGCAGCCAGCCGCCGCCTGGGAGTGCAGATAACAGCAGCCCAATGGCGGAGTGGCCGCTCTGCCTGCCCTTGGGGCATCCTGCCCCCACCCAGGCGCCTCCTCGTGAGACAGCTGCCATGCCTTGCCTGTGCCCTTCCTCCCCCAAGGGTGCCCCCTCCCCTCTTCTGATGCCTTCAGCATTTCCCGATGCCCTATTCTGCTGGGCCCTGCAGGGTGAGATGAAGGTGCTCCTGGTCAAGGGAGAGGTGCCAGTAGGACAGGTGGCCAGTGCTATGACAGAGGCCAAAAGGTGCAGCCAGGCCTGGGGGCTCGGCAAGGCCTCCCTGTACCAGCCCCATTCTTCTCACACCCTACCCCAGTGACGGCGAACCTATGACACGCGTCAGAGGTGACACGCGAACTCATTTTTTTGGTTGATTTTTCTTTGTTAAATGGCATTTAAATATATAAAATAAATATCAAAAATATAAATCTTGCCCTAACCGGTTTGGCTCAGTAGATAGAGCATCGGCCTGTGGACTGAAAGGTCCCAGGTTCGATTCCGGTCAAGGGCATGTACCTTGGTTGCAGGCACATCCCCAGTTTGGGGTGTGCAGGAAGCAGCTGATCGATGTTTCTAACTCTCTTTCCCTTCCTCTGTAAAAAATCAATAAAATATATTTTAAAAAAAATATATATATATATATGTGTATATATATATATATATATATATATATATATATATATATATATAAATCTTTGTTTTACTATGGTTGCAAATATAAAAAAATTTCTATATGTGACACGGCACCAGAGTTAAGTTAGGGTTTTTCAAAATGCTGACACGCCGAGCTCAAAAGGTTCGCCATCACTGCCCTACCCTGTCCTGCCACCACCAGGGGCCGGCACACCCCAATTGGAGGGTCAGCTGAGTGCCACACTCAGAGCCCCCCGCAGCACTCGCCCAGGGCCCCCTCAGGTCACTCACCATCAGCAGCCTCCTCTTGGCTTTGAGGACTGACCAGCAAGCAGTGGCCAGGGCCTAAACCAGAGACAGGACAATGGGAGCTGAGTAACAGGCCAGGGGGCAGCCCTTGCCCATCCCCCATCCCAGACCCCCACGCAGGAAGACAGGGCCTGGTGCCTGAGCTCTGCTGCTTCCTCCCCTCAGTTAGGTATCAGATACACCTAAGTCTGATCGTGCCCCTATCGCTTAGCCCTGTGGGGCCCTGGGCTAGCCACTGAACATCTCTGGGCCTCAGTTTCCTGATCTGCAGCATGGCCATCAGCCAGCACCCCATCTCACTCAGTGGTGTGGGACCCACGGTGACCGCCTGGACACTGCCTGTGAAGACCACCCAGCCCTCTCCATCCCCGGCCACCGTCACGGCTTCCTGCGTGGCCCTGCGGAGCCCGAAGCTCGGTGCTCTCCTGCAGTAGTTCCTCTCCTTTCCCCACTTAACTCGATTGAACAGGAGGCGTTAGGATCGAAAGCATGGGCGCCAGCACAGAGTGAGCACTTAAGTGAAAGCACAGCGCGGGAGGAAAAGGCGCAGGACGCTAGCTTTGCAGTGTTGCCAGGACAGCAGCGGGTCCCTGGGACACTTCTTCAGGGCAGAGGAGAGGGGAGCCTGCCCAGGGGGGTGACAGCTGTCTGATGGGTGGAGGGAATCGGGGTCCAGGCCATCGTGTAGGGTCACGCGAGTGTGTGCTGGGAGAGCGGGCGGCCACCCACCGTCTCCTTGAAGCTGTCGGACAGCCAGCGGTTCCTCAGGACGGCGAGCACGGAGGACGGGGGGTTCTCCAGGTCCTCGAAGGCGTCCATGAGGATGAAGTCCAGCACGATGTCATAGAAGCTCATGCACACCACCTGGGAGGCAGGCAGCGTGAGGGAGGTCCAGACGGGGCAAGGGCAGGTGTGGGCCTCATGGGCGAGCAGACCCCTCCCTGCTCTACAATGGGGTGCAGCTGGGGCCATCCCCCTCACGGCCTGGCCGAGGACAGAGCAGACACTGGGGGCTCGTAGCACTGAGGGAGCCATCTCAGACCCTCGGAATCAAGGCGGAGCTCGGCACAGGTACCCCGCCCTGCTCAGGGCCTCCGGTACGTAGCACAAGTAAACTCACCCCCCGGCCCTCCAGCTCCAGCCGTGTGGTCGCCCAGGTCTCCGGCCGCAGAGCATAGTTCAGCATCTCCTCGTAGCTCTCCAGGAAGCCTTTGGGGCTCTGGGGAGAAGCAGGCTGTTCGGGTCATCCAGCTGGAGTAGACCCCCAGGGACGGGCTGGCCCATAGATGGGGACATGCCAAGGCAGGGCCAGGGCCGAGAAAAGGAGGCAAGAAGGTCCCCCTGCCCACCTCGATGTGCCTCTGCAGAAAACAGGGCGTTTGCAGGACAGACCCAACACCAGCGCCCAGCAACGTCTGACCAGCACATTCCTGAGCACCCACTGCCGCCCAGGAGATGCCGCCTGCCGCAGCAGGAGCTCACTTTGGAAGGATGGGTGAGGTCATGAGGTTGAGTCAGGCAGCCCAAGATCCAAATCTCTCTGACCTTGAGCCTCACTGGTGAAATGGCAGAAGCTACAGCACCAACTCGTGGGGCCTTTTCTGGGGGGAGTCGATGAGCCACGCACGTGACACAATCAGCCCCGTGCCCGGGCCTCAGCAGTCAATGGTGTGTGAGACCGCTGCCGCCGGCACCACGGCTGCCAGCACTCGGGACAGATGCTTCACTCGCCGGGACCACGAGTTTAGCTGCGGCACAGCCTGCAGGTGTGGATGCGCATACGGACACGGAAAGCTGGTATGTGCCAGGTACTGATCTAATATAGACCAACTCATCTAATTCCTATGGTTCTATGAGGGACATTCTGGTATTATTCCCACTTCACAGTTAAGAAAACTGAGGTTTTGTGAGATCAATGACATGCCCAAGAGCCAGGCAGGATGGAGCTGACACAGAACAGCATGGACAGGTTGATGCCATTTATACAGAGCCATGTGCAGAGGAGGCACTGGACCAATGTTCACTAAGATGTGAACTGGGTGGGGTTGGAGCACACTGAGTAATGAGAGAACAAGGCAACCTACAAGCAGGATGTGGAGCGATGCAGGAGGCAGCTGATCAATGGTTCTCTCATCACTGATGTTTCCATCTCTCTCTCCCTCTCTGAAATCAATTAAAAATAAGTGTCATAGTTAAAATAAATAAATAAATTTAAAAAACAGAAAAAAACAAGGTGAGTGGGGAAGAAAACCTGAAAGGAAGCCCCCCCCACCAGTACCTTCTCAGCCTTGGTCATCAGGCCTGTCACCATCTGCCGGCCAACCTCCCCGAAGAAGAGCTGGTGATTCTGGTCCTCCAGGAGGCCCTGAGGAAGGGGCGGGGTGAGCTGCCCAGCTGGCGGTCCCCCGCAGCCATGAGGAGGGCAGTAGCTGTGTTAAGCAAGTGACCCAGGCACACAGAGGGGCCGTGTGGGAGCAGGCCCAGCAGGAGGCCTGCCTGACTGCCCCGTCCCGACGGCACCTCCGCAGGTGCCGGCATCACAACCCACCTCGAACGCCTGCCGCACACAATGCAGCTTGGCCAGAAAGTCATGGTCACTGTAGCAGCCCAGCAGCTCTGTCCTGAGGGGAAGCACAATCAGTCAGGCAACCTGGGCCTCGGTGTGGTTCTAAGTGGAGCTCTAGGTGGCCTGCCTTGGCTTGACAGCGTGACCTTGGGCAGGTGTCTGCCCCCTCTAGGCCTCAGTCTCCCCAAACCAAAGGAAGAGGCTGACTGGATGCTCTCTGAGGACGTCAGCCTCAATAACCCTGGCAGGTCTGGTCACTGGGGGTCGGGCTGACTGGCCTCCTTTAGGCCCTAATTAGCAAAGGACAGAAATGGCCAACTGCTCCCAGGTGGCAGGACGCCAGGCAGGGGGCTGCTGCCCACCTGGGTCCGCCTACCCTTTATCCCAATCACCAGGACTCCAACTCCAGCTTTTAACCATTTCTGTCAGTGAACTTGAAACATAACTTAAATGTGGAGTCAGGACCAAAAGCCAAGTTCTGAGAAAAACTCATGTAAAATGAGTAAGATACCTACAGTCCCACAAAAAGGGACACAGGGCTGAGGACACAGGGCTGTGTTTCTGTGGCTGGACCCCTCCAAGAACTTAGGTCAAGCACGGTACTTGGGACCATCCTAGGCCCTCCTTGATGGGGCAGGAGCCGTTGCCAGCCCATCGTGGCCCTCAGTGAGCCTGGCCCAGCTGAGTCCTCACCAAAGACCGCTGGCTTCTCGGGCCTCCTCCAAGGGGGACAGGGCCTGCCCAGCCGCCCCCTGCTCCTGGCCTCCTGCCCCCCATGCTCACCTGAGGGTCCGGCAGAGCACCTTCCCCTCCTTCACCAGCTGTAGCGCCTCCTCGTAGGCGGCAGCGGGCCTGGAGAGTGGGATTGGGTAATCTTCGACCTGCAGGGACTCAAAGAGCTGGGGAGGGTGCAGAGGAAGAGGACCGTCACGTCACAGCCTGTGTCAACAGCGGCCCAGAGGGTGAGGGCCCATGCCCAGGGGACACCCTAGGGGTGACCTCTCAGAGGAGATGTCAGAAGGAGGCAGAAGCCCGGGTTCAAGCCCAGCTCTGGCCCTCAGTGTCCCCATCTCCAGGGGTTCTTCCCCAAGGGACCGTACACTGGGCCTGAGCCCATGTCCTCCACCCAGGCCAGGACAGCTGGCCTGACACACGGCCATGGCAGCAGACTAATGCCAAGCAATGGGCATGCGGCACAGAGAAGGGAGAGGTCAGCGTGGGCTGGAGCCAGTGGGCAGAGACCCTGCCCTCACCCCTAAGACTTGGAACCCTGGCTTCTCAGGCCTCCCCATCCCCAGCCACTGCACAAGTCCCCGGGGAGCAGCCGTGGTGACTGCCAAATTCTGCTCCCGGAGGAGGAAATGGCTGTACTTTCCCATGACCGTGCTCACCCAGGGTTGCACCGGCCTCCCTCTACCCATCCTCTGTGTCCACCCACCTCCCCACTCACCTCGGTAGCAGAGAAGAAGGAATCGTCCGAGATCAGGCTGTCCTCATCGTCCGCCCGCAGAAGCAGCGAGCCCTCGGACAGGGGCAGCATGAGGGTCCGCTCTGGGGAGAGCAGGAAGGAAGGGCTGAGCTGAGACTCCGGGGAGCACAGAGAGGGACGCGCGGCTTCAGAGCCTGGAACACCTGACTCTGGGCGGATGAGGCTGACGCGCACAAAGTCCTATTTACTGAGCACTTGCACGTAAAGACCCGGGCTCAGTGCTCAAATGAATGGCCTCCTTCCGTCCTAAGACACCCGTGGAGGTGGGCACAGTTAGGTGTGGAACGAGGCTGCTGAAGGAACCTGCCCACAGCCACACAGCCGGACCCCGAGACCTGGTGGCCCCGAGCTCTTCAGGGGAAGTCGCGTCCCCCTCCGACAGGCTGACACTCAGCCACTGACAGATAGCAGAGGGCTGAGGGAGTCCGCGGGCCACCTACTCGGTGCTGCCATCATCACCTGCCTAAAGGCCGAGAGGGTCTGGACCTCCAAAAGCGCCAGGAAAGGCTTGTGAAACAAATTCTCGGGGCCCATAACCCTCAAAGCCCCCCCGCCTCCTCTGCCACATGGGAGGCCGAGGACACAGGACCCCGCGACAGGCAAAGCCGCTCAGGGAGAGGTGTGGGCCTATGTCACCCCTAATAGAGAGGGGAGGCAGCTGGACACTCAGGAGTCCACTGTCGCCCCCACCACCCCTGCGCCCGGGGCTGACAGCACACAGGAGAGCCCGGGGTCCTCAGGTTCACTGCACGGCTCTGGCACCGGCAGCCACTGGATATTAACTGTTGGCCGCATAACTTCGCTCCCTCAGTGATGTCACGGCCTCTACCCCAGTGGGGCAGGGTAACAGCAAGACTTGTGCTCTTGGACCTGTGGTCTGCTCTGGGCTAATCTGGTGAGCCGTCCCCTCCATCCACCCAGTGTCCCAGGAAAAGGCGCAAACCAAAGGCCTAGAATAGCCAGGGGATGGGGCCAGGGGCTCTCAGGGCCTCATGCCAGCTCTGCTTCTGCCACGGATCGAGGAACGCCTCTGCCCCCCCAGCAGCCTCAGTTTACCTATCTGTGCAATAGATTGGAGGAAGTCTGAGGGCCCTGGGGATTCTGGTTTGCCTGATGCACTGAGGGGATCGCACCCCAGTTCTCTCACTGCCTCCCCGCCCCACCCACCGCAGCCTGTGAGGGGCCCAGCTCACCCAGGTCCAGGAGCAGGCTGTCGGAGGGGAAGGTGGACCCAAACTCCTCCTGCAGGTGGTAGGCCCGGTGTAGCAGGGACTCCAGCTTCTCCGCAAACTCCCTTCGCTGTGACTCTGGCTGTGGTTAAAACAGCAACTGTCAACCCAGGCCTCCACGCTCCCATGCCAACAGCCCCTTCCCTCACCAACAACGGGTGGCCCCGCCTCAGGGGAGAGGAGTGGGCTCTGGAACCCACAGGGAGAACGCAGATCCAGACCTGAGCTGCCCAACCCAGAGCCACGAGCCACATGTGGCCAGAGAGCCCCCAAAATGGCCAGTCCCAAGTATAAATACACTGCGTTTCAAAGACTCAGTACCAAGCAAATAAATAAATGCTCTTGGTGACTGTCCATCACACGGTGAAATGGTAACATTTGGGACATACTAGCTCATGTAAAATATATTGTTAAAGTTCATTCATCCGTTTCCCTTTTACTTTTGAACGTGGTCTCTAGCAACTTTTAAACAAGGTAAGTGGCTTCCTACTGGCAGCGCTGCTGCAGGCCCAAGCGGACCTGGATTCACCAGTTCCAAACTGTGATCTGGAGCAAAAAAAGTCTCATTCTGGGCCTCAGTCTCCTCGGTTTCCCCATCTGTAAACCGAGATAAGAGCGCCTGCCACCTAGGGTCCCAGGGAAAGCGTGACCGAGGAGGTAAGGTCTGCACAGCACTGACCCGCCGTGACAACCAGTCAGCGTTAGCGGTCACAATACTATTGTGCCTGTTGTTATCGCTGGACTAAGAGCAGTCAGAGCCCAGAAAGAGCTGTGTGATTGGGAAGCCACTGTACCCGACACGCAGCAGCCTGCGGCCTCAGTGACCGCCTCGCTGCCCTCAGCCTCCAGGCCAGGGCACAGGGGAGCAGGGGGCACTGCTCCTTTAACCCCAGGCTCATCTGGTCCGAGGGGCCAGGCACGGGCAGACCCAAATCTGTTTCCACAGAGGCTGCCAGATCCTGCACTTGCACGTAACCAAACCCCGGGGAGGAGACAGGGGCCGACCCGGGCCTGAGGCCACTGGGGAGAAAGAGCTGGAAGAGCTCAGAGGGTACAGTCATGGTGGAAATGGCTGCCTTTCACTGAGCACCTGCCCTGGACCTGCCCCCTCACAATTCATCCTCCTGGTGTCCCTCAAGGCAGCTATTATTATGGCCCCATTTCACAGAGAAAACTCAAGGAGGTTAAGTGGCCCCGCCCACCACCTCGAGCCTGGAAGAGCTGGGATTCGACCCCAGGTCATGGGACCCCAGGCCCACCGGACACTTGGCTCAGTTCTCCCATAGGGCAAGGCCCTGCTCCCTGTGGCCTGCAGACACTTGTAGCTTTGGCTGAGCTCTGCCAGCTCTGTCTCTGTGAAGTGATCTTGGTTAGGAAACGGTTTCTTAGCCCTGACACCAAAAGCACCAATGACAAAAGAAAAAATAAAGATATTGAATTTCATCAAAATTAAAAACTTCTGGCCCAGCTGATGTGGCTCATTGATCCATGCACCAGGAGGGCACTGGTTTGATTCCCACTCAGGGCACATGCTGGGTTGTGGGTTCGATCCCCAGTGTGGGGGGACATGCAGGAGGCAGCCGATCAGTGTTGATTCTCTCCCATCGATCTCTCTCTCTCTCCCTTCCTCTCTCTAAAATCAATTAAATAAATAAATAAGTGAAAAGACAACCCAACAAATGGGAGAAGATATTTGCAAATCATATCTGTGATAACGGGCTGGTATTTAGATTATCTAAAGAACTCCTGCCGAACTGGTTTGGCTCAGTGGATAGAGCGTCGGCCTGCGGACTCAAGGGTCCCAGGTTGGATTCCAGTCAAGGGCATGTACGTTGGTTGTGGGCACATCCCCAGTAGGGGGTGTGCAGGAGGCAGCTGATAGATCTCTCTCATCGATGTTTCTGACTTTCTATCCCTCTCCCTTCTTCTCTGTAAAAAATCAATAAAATATATTTAAAAAAAAAAAAAAAAAGAACTCTTACAACTCGTGAATAAAAAGACAAGTAACCGATATGAAAGTAAATCAAAGGATCCGAATAGAGATTTCTTCAAATAAGATATACAAACAGCCAATAAGCACAAGAAAAGATGCTCAACATCATTAACTATCAGGGAAATGCAAACCAAAGGAACAACGAGACACCACTGCACACCCACTAAGGCGGCCGGGATGGAAAGGTCAGGGGCTAACAGCTCGGTGGAGGATGTGGGGAGTCAGAGCCTCGCACACTGCTGGCGGGGAACTGAAACGGCACAGCTGCTGTGGAAACAGCCTGGCAGCTCCTCCAAATGTTAGACAGACTGACCACAGCACCCAGCCTTCCACCTGAGTACTCAGCCACGAGCACTGAGAAGACAGGTCCACTCAAAGACTATACGCAATATCCACAGCAGTATCGTTCATAAAGGCCACAAAGTGGAAACAACACAAATGTCAACCAAATGGTGAACAGATAAGCAGAGTGTGGAGTATCCACACACAGAATATTCAGCCGTGAACAGAAACAAAGCAGTGATCCATGCTACAAGGATGAACCGTGAAAACACTGTTAGATGAAAGGAGCAAGTCACAAAAGGCCACATATGATTAATTCCATTTGAAGAAACATCCAAAATAGGCAAATCTACAGAGACAGAAAGCAGATTAGTGGTTGCCTAGGGATGGGGGCGGGCCAGAGGCATAGGAGGGGAGGTGTGACTGCTAAGAATATGGGATTTCTTTTTGGGGTGATGACAATGTTCTAAAATTGTGATTGTGTGATATATTCATACAACTCTGTGAATATACTAAAAGCCATTGAACCTACAATTTAAATTGGTGAATTTTATGGTATAAGAATTATGTTTCAAGAAACTTGTTAAAAAGTGTTTAACATAGAAAAATACCCAGAAGGACACCAAGTGGTTCTGTCTGAATGAAGGGTTCTGGGCATCAGTAACAGCGATGACAAAGATCATTTATTGAGCACCTACTATGCGCCAGGATCGCATGGGTGGCACTGGTGTCCCACTGCGGGCACCAGCACTCAGGGAGGGCACGGGCCTTTGTCCAAGATCAGAGCCCGAGCTCTTTTATTTTCCCACTCTTTTTTATTTCTGTAGTTTTCACTATTTTGTAGGAATATTGCATTGTTTTCACAATTAGAAGAACAATGAAAGTTCTATAACGTTACGATGTAACATTAGCAATAAGTACAATTTTGGACATTAAGCTCCTCCCTCCGCCTCCCTGCCCTCACACCCCTCGGTCTGCCCACTCGCAGAGGTGACCCGAAGCAGCTTGCGCCACAGGCATTTCCCAACCTTTGTGTCCACAACCAGGTGGTCATGCCTGTGTGACAGGCCTGAGAGAATGCCCCCAGCGGGGGTGGAGGGCCCAGACACCAAGTTGTTACAGGCTGTGCCAGACATGTCCCGTCCTCATCCTGTTGCTACAAACTCTGATTGCCAGACTCCCGGCCAACAGAGGCACAAGTGGAGGAAAGAAGGGGGTGGGGAGGAAGGCAAGGAAACTCTTCCCTCCTCCTGCCTCCCTGCCCACCCTACCCAAGTGGGGGAAACCCCTGTGCTAGCTCTGGGCACACCCCTCCAGCACTGGGACAAGTCAGCTCCTCCCTCACCTGTGCAACCAATCCCCTGCATTAACCGCCTCCTGTTTCAACAACTGAAGTCGTTCCTATTTCCTGGCTAACACCCTACTGACTCGACAGATAGGTCAGACTGCTCCCCAAAGAGACGCCCCACCCCGTGTGACCTCGCTCCAGCAGAGCACAGGAGCTTATAAAGGCCTGTTTTTAATACAGAAAAGTATAAAGAATAAAACAGCCCTAACCAGTTTGGCTCAGTGGATAGAGTGTCAGCCTGTGGAATGAAAGGTCCCAGGTTCGATTCTGGTCAAAAGCACATGCCCACGTTAAGGGCTCGATCCCCAGTAGGGGGTGTGCAGGAGGCAGCCGATCAATGATTCTCTGATCATTGATGTTTCTATCTCTTTCTCCCTCTCCCTTTCTCTCTGAAATCAATAAAAATATATTTTAAAAAATAAAAGAATAAAACAGAAATGGCCCACAACCTCACCGTGTATACAAATCCCGCCCATAGGCATGTGCTCAGCATGAGAAAAGTCCAACAGTAAAGGAAGGTACTGAAAAGTACAGGGAAGTACAATAAAAGCCTCTCCACCTTTCCCTGCAGACCCTCCCTCATAGATCACTGCTAGCAATTTCCCGTGTTGTGTACCTGTCACAGGAAAGGAAAACTGCACACATGTATCAGCAGCTACCAGGAGGCGCACAGATGCACGGATGTAGCTTTTAAAAATGCACACCTGGGTCATTGTATACACATTCTACAGCTTGCTTTTTTCACTTGATATCTCGTGGAGATAGCAGCCTATCAGCCCACATAACTTTCCTTGGCCTTTTTTTAGGTTTGGGGTTTTTTTAAAATATATTTTTATTGATTTCAGAGAGGAAGGGAAAAGGAGAGCGAGATAGACACATCAATGATGACAGAGAATCACTGATCAGCTGTCTCCTGCACGTTCCCTACCTGGGATCAAGCCCAAAACCGGGGCATGTGCCCTGACCGGGAATCGAACCATGACCTCCGGATTCATAGGTCAATCAATGCTCAGCCACTGAGCCCCACTGGTCAGCTATCCCTCGGCCTTTTAACAGCTGCATAGTATCGCAGACCCTACTGAATTAGAGAGTTTCCAGTTTTTCAACTATGACAAAATAATGCTTCAGTGAACATCCATCCTAGGACATATATTTGGTGTGCTCTTCACAAAAATGTTTTATTTTAGCTTCTTCACTGTATTTCTCTTTCCTGATATTGAAATGAAAGTTCACGGTAGAAAAGTGAGACAATGCCCCCCCAAAAAGCACAAAGACAAAGGCCATGTGACCCACTCAACTATGAACAGAGGCTCTTCCCCCCCAGTCCTGCAGGAACGCGTGGCCGGGACCAGGGTGTGAGCATCATGTGGTTTACTGCACAATTACCAAGTGCCAGGCGTGTGCGCGGCACATTATTGGTTGGACTGACAACCTGATCAAGGGGAACACTCCATCCAAGGGATGAGTGTCTGGTTGGCAGGAGGCGGGGCTGCTAGGCTGCCTCCCAAAGTCTGGCTGCCCACCAACCTCTCCATGGTCAGCGGGTGGGGACCACCTACCTCAGAAAGGACTTCGGAAGCAGCCTCAGGGTTCCGGAGGCCGTCCCCTGGTGTGGGGGTGCTGCCGCTGTCTCCCCTCTGTCCCACGCTCAGCGCCTGCTCCCATTTTTGCAGAGCCTCCTCGAATAACTCCATGCCTGAGCACCGGCCCGAGAGAAGGGAGAGTCAGGCCCCAGCAGAGGGAGAGCAGCCGGGCCCTGCACAGTGTCACTCAAGAGGGCCCCGAAGGACAAGAACGAGCAGGGCCGTGTGGGTCCTGATCACGTTTTGAAAGATGGTCAGTTGATAGGCCTTCACTCAGATCAGATCTGTTCCTGGACACTGTCCCCTGCCCAGAAGTGGCGGGAAACCAGGAGTGAAGGTTTGGGGGCCAGGAGGGGAAAGTGGGTTGCAAAGCAGGGCCTGGCCTGGGCCGTTCCCCACTGTCCTGCCCCACCCGGGGGAGCTCGAGGCCACCTCCTGGCCTGTACCTTGCATGTAGAGGCTCTCGGCATTGCCATCGCTGGCAGTCACAGACTCCTCCATCCCTCTGGCATCCCATGGTCCCGAGCACGCAGCCGTGGGGCTGGACGCGTTCACCGCCACCATCTGGGCGCCAAGCAGCGCAAAGGCCCAAGGGCAAGGGGTGAGGCCTTCCCAGACCCTCTACAGGACCCCGGCCGCCCCCAGTGCCTGACCGTGTGCCACACACACTCTCTCCAGATGCCATCCCTGGAGCCAGCCCCTGATTGCAGAGGCCAAGCCCTCAGCACAACCTGGTCCACCAACTCCAAGCACTGATGACACCTCACAGAAACTGCCGGGGTGGGAGGAAATATCGAGGCCAACACCCAGCCCGGGACTCAGCAGCCTCCTACAAAACCCGCCCTGGGCCCTTTCCCTGCTCTGGGGCTCCGCTACCAGTCAGACAAGGAAGACTGGGGGAGCACCCAGCACATACGGGCCAGCCAGGGCCCACCTACTCCCACGCCTCTCTCCCACACGAGCAGCCACCTCCCATGACGGGCTTTGGGTTCCTCCAGGACAAGAGCTATCTCTTGCTCACCCCTTGGTCCCCAGGGCAGGCCCAGTTCTGCACTGGGCTCAGTCCTGACTGAATGAATTAATAACTAGATGAGTGAATGAGCCAAAGTCATTCCCCAAGTGAAAATAATCTCTCTTTGTCTTATTTATTTCTGTATCCTCAGCACCAAGAAGAGTCCCTGGCACAAAGCAGATGTTCACTCAATGTCTAATGAATGAATGAATGAACTTTCATAGATAAGTATCTTCCCCAAGAGGCCATCAGCTTGTCTTCTGCACCTATCCATGTTTTCCCCCCTGATGCCTGGCACTCAGTGAGTGATCAACAACCATCTCTAAAAGCCTGCATGCATGCATGAATGAATGAATGAATGAATGACTAAATGAAATCTCTACTCCCATCTCCCTACCAGTCCACAGCCCCCTGAGGGAAGAGACTAAACCTGACTCAGTAGCTGCGGACTGAGCCTGGGGCTGTGGCAGGCACCCTGCACCCTCCCGTCCTCCCCGGTCCTCACCGAGGCCAAGCTGTGGGAGGAGCCCGAGCGCTTGCTGGGCTCAATGGAGGAGATGCCACTCAGGGTGTCGTTGCTCTTGCTACTGGGACTCTGTACCCTCCGGCTGGAGTAGCCTGTGGGAACAAGAAAGAAGGGGTCACGCAGGCTCCAATCAGCCTTTGGACAGGTCGTTCCCCACCCCAGACCACCTCCCCTCTCATCTGGAGTCTATCCTGACCTTCTAAGTCAGGGTGATGGCAGAGCACCCGGGCCGTGCACTTGGCAGAAGAGTGCTGGGCCCATGCCACCCGCTACTGTATCCCTGTTACCAGCAGCGCCTGAGGCCCGCTACTTCCCCGCCTCCTTCCTGGCCCAGTGCTGCTGGGCGAGTGGCTGGTTTGCAATTCTCCTTCCAAAAAGGATTCAAGGTAACAACTTTTGAAGATACACCAAGGATAGAGGTTGGTGCCTAAGCGGCTCCCGGTTTCCCAGGGGCCAATGCAAAACAGAAACCCAGCGACTCAGCATTTCTCAGGCCTGTTCTACACAAATCTAGAAACTCCTTTTTTCCACTGTAAAGATAAAACTTTCCTTCTGCAGTGATAATTACAATGAAAATTCACTTTCACACAAGGACCCAGGTTTTCCCAGAGTCCCCAGATAACGAGAACAACCGCTACCTCCGGGACACGGGTCAGGCCCCGCCACATCCTCACCTGCCTCGGGAAAGGAGGTTCTGCTGTCAACCCGCCTCCCAGGTGAGAGGAGCTTGTAGACAGGAAGCCACTAGCCCGGGATCCCACAGTTCACTGGGGCCCAGCTGGGACCTGACTCAGGTCAGGCCCTTCCCCCCACCTCACACCTACCTTTCTTTACCGATGGGGTCTTCTTGGCCATGAGGATGGGGAGGGGCACCGTGCCCAGATGTTCGCCTCCCATCTCAGGGCCGACCTGCTTCTTCTTCCGCCTTCGCCTCTTCAGCTGGTGGGCGGCCAGGGCCAAGGCCACGGTCCCCAGGGCTGTGGCAAACAGGACCTTCCGCAGGCCTGGTGTCAGCCGCAGCTGCGAGAATGCAGACTGCAGGACAAGAGGGAGACAGCTGTCACAGCTCCCCTGGGGAGCTGCTCCGGGGAGCACAAAGGAACAGGGAACGTGCCAGGCCCTGGGGATATGTGTGGACCAGGGGCCATGGGGAGACAGCCACCTCAAGAGAGGGGACCTGGCAGCCGCTCTGAACTCTGAAATGTGGACCACAGAGGTGTAAAGAGCGGGCTGGGGATGGCAAAATGATGATGCCAGCTGATGCCAAGGTCAACCTGGGGTCCAGCAGGTCATGGCTGACAGCTGCGTCAGGCACTGCACTAGGACTTACCCGAGTTTCCTGTCTGAATGCCTGTCCTCCAGGGGAGGAATCTGAGGCTCACACTGGTTGTTAAGACCCATGCTCAAGGTGACAGAGACAGAAATGGAACCCAGGTCTGCCAGCTCCACTCCTCAATGACTTCACTCCACCCACTGCCCCATCTGCATCCCTACTCCACCCTCACTCTGCCGGCTGGACTGGGAGCCCCTCCAGTGGTGCTGCATCCCACGGGGCAGAGCTTCAGAGAGTGTCCAGAGGCCTGGTCAGCACAGACATGTGAGGTGGGCAGGTAAAGGCCAGGCCAGGGGCCCTAGACTCCTAACCCCGTCCTTCCTGCTCTGCTCAAACAGGAGACGCTGGGCGCCTGAACAGCACACTGAGGGCCCGGCTTTCCTGACACTCAGTGTTTCAGGGACCAGAGTGGTGAGAGGGCAGGACCACGGCCACCCACTCTTTACCTGTCCAAACGTCGTGTACAGGAACACAGGGATCTCGGCCACCGTCATGGCCAGGGCCTGGATCATGGACATGCCCTCAGTCCTCCGGAACGCCATGGCAGGACCAACACGCCAGGCCAGAGCCCTTGGGTGGAGTGTTTCCAAGGAAAACGCCTTCAACTGGTTGCTGGCTGAGTCCCAGGAGCCATCCACCGCCCGGAAAGACGGGAATGTGCACACCAGAGGGTCCCTCCACGGAGCTGAGAGACAGACCACCAGGTCAGACGCAGGACACGTGCACAGGAGCGCAGAGAAATGCACACAAGAGTGCCCCTAACCATGCCAACTTCCAACGAGGAAACTGAGGCCCCCGGAGGCTGCCAGGAGGCCCACGTTACACACAGCTGGTGTGAGGCAGCGGCAGAACTTGGACCAGGGTCTCTCGGACGTCAGGCTGTGCTGAACTGGACGTGGAGCAGGAAGTGGCAAGCCCCAGAAGACAACGGACTACAAGGGCAGCTTTCCCCTGGGGTCTTCGGAGACCCTCCCAGGGTACCCCACCGCCCATTCCAAGGCAGCGAGTCAGTGGCTTAGCCACGGAGAGCCCAGTCCCCGAGACCCTGCAGGGTGTTCCTCACACACACCCCCGAGGCCCAGGATGCCTTCGAGGTCTCCTGGGAGCTCAAGCAGAAGGAACGTGCAGGCCAGCACAGACCCTGTCTCCTTGGGACGGGGGCCAAGGTCACTGGTCCAGCACGAGAGACAGCTTCTCCCCAGCGAGTGGGCAGGGAGGACAGCGCGGTCAGCCTCGCTCTGGGGCCGGGCTGCATGTGAGGGGGCTGCCGGGACACGAACTGGGGCTGAGGGAGCCCTCCTGCCCGGAGGCTGCAAATCCAGCGACGTGGCTGCCGGCGGTCAGGGCCGGGGCTCTAGCATCAGCCGCCTCTCTCACCCGCTCCAGCGGCTATTCCCAAGCACGGACGACAGGTGGGGCTCGGACAGGCTCTCCACGGAGGGCTTGGGGTCTCGTCCCTCACAGAACTCTCCCGACCCCTGTGCACAATGGGGAAACCGAGGCTCCGAGAAGTGAGCGGCCTGCTGAAGTCCCCGAGTCAATGGCCAACCAGGGATGTGACCTCAGCTCTGGGGGGTCCCAAGGCTACGGCGTCTCCCCCGAGCCCGAGCCGCCTGCTACAACTTCCACTCTCCACGCCGCACCCGAAGGGCTGCTGGGCCCCCGGAAAGAAGCCCACGTGCAGTAATAAGGCTGAGCCTGGCCCCACTCCCGGGAGGGAGTCCAGGCTGAGAGGCCTGGCGTGTGTCTGTGGGGAAGTCCGGAGCAGCCCCTGGGCCTGCCTCACGCCCAGGACGGATCCAGAGCCAGCCCGGCCGTGCTCTCTCTGGCCCCCGGCCCCACCCAGGGAGAAGCCTCCATGACGACAAGCCCATGGCCATGCCCCCACCTGGGCAGTCACCTGCTGACCCCATCCTCCCCACAGCGCTTACAACACCCTCCGCCTGATGCCCACACTTCCCACCCCCTCGCCCTGGACCAGTGGTTCTCAACCTCCTGGCCCTTTAAATACAGTTCCTCATGTTGTGACCCAACCATAACATTATTTTCGTTGCTACTGCATCACTGTCATGTTGCTACTGTTATGAATCGTCATGTAAATATCTGATCTGCAGGATGGTCTTAGGCGACCCCGTGAAAGGGTCGTTCGACCGCCAAAGGGGTCGCGACCCACAGGTTGAGAACCGCTGCCCTGGACGCTCCCCTGAATGGCTCTGGCCTTCGCAGTCTCCCCTTCGGCCTTGACCTCAGCAGCGACCCTGACCCAGGCGCTCCCGCGAACCACCCTCGGCCCCGTCTCACTCACTCAGTTCATTCCACCCATTGCACGACCGGGCAGGGCACTGGGCCCACCACGCTGACCTCAGCAACATCCCGTCCCGTCTTCAGAATCTGCTCGTCCCGTCCCGACTCCTACCCTCCCAGAGCACCGTCGGCCCCGCCCCTCTCGCCCGAACCTCGGGGTATCTGAGGGGCCGGCAGGTGCCCACAGTCGCCGCCTCGGCCGGCGCCCCGCTCCTTCCATCCCGGGGACTTTCCCAGCCCCGCTCCGGCCCCCACCACGTTCCAGGCCCGAGCATCGCCTCCCTGACCGGGCACCTTCCGTTCCACCTCTCGCGCCGCCCACGGTCAGGGACCTGCTCCTTCCAACCCGGGCCCTTCTAGTCCGGCTGAGCAGGGACACCTGCGCCCCTACCCAGGGCCCCGCGCCGGCCCGGCTCCCGCCTGCTGCAAGCCTCCGTCCCGGGCCCTGCCGCGCGGCCCGACCGCCCGGCGGGCTCAGCCCGGGCCGCCACTCACCCGGGATCCCATAGCTGCGAAAGGGCAGCGTCTCCTTCCCCGGCGGCCGCGCAACCAACCTCTCAGCTGCCGGGGGGCGTGGCCTTACGCAGGGCCAAGGCCGCTCTTTGGCCAATGAGCGTCTCTGAACCATTCCGCGCCGCTCGGGCTTCTGGTCCAAGGGGTGTGTCTCCCTCTGCTCCGCCCTCTAAGTGCGGTTGAGGCACGAAAGTGATCTTTTCTATCCTTTGATTGGCCAGAGGGCTTAGATTGACACGGAGACTGGTTGAGTGAGGCGGGGCAGCTCTTAAAGGGACTAAGGAAAAGCAATCGGGTGTGCAAGGGGCTTCAGGGAAGGAAGCTGTGAGCCCACGTGTTTGGCTCCGGTAATTGTGCCTTGTAATAAACACTGGGTTTGGAATCCGTTCTACCACTTCAGCTCTCTGGAGTTATTCAGTTTACCCCTCTGTAAAAACGAGGATGCAATTCCTGCCTCACAGGGCTTTAGGGGGGCTTGGAAGAAAACAGTGTGAAGAGCTGGGTACAGCTAAGCTTTGGGTTTTTTTTTTTTTAATATATATTTTATTGATTTTTTTACAGAGAGGAAGGGGGAGGAATAGGGAGTTAGAAACATCAGTGAGAGAGAAACATCGATCAGCTGCCTCCTGCACACCCCCTACTGGGGATGTGCCTGCAACCAAGGTACATGCCCTTGGCCGGAATTGAACCCGGGACCCTTGAGTCCGCAGCCAAACTGGCTTGGGCAACTAAGTTTTTTTTTTGAAATGATTTTCTGGACCTAGATGGTTTGGCTTAGTGGATAGAGCATCGGCCTGCAGACTGAAGGGTCATAATAGGTTCGATTCCAGTCAAGGGCACATGCCCGGGTTGTGGGCTCGATCCCCGGTGGGGGGACGTGCAGGAGGCAGTCGATCAGTGATTCTCTCTCATCATTGATGTTTCTATCTCTCCCTTCCTCTCTGAAATCAATACAAATATATATTTTTTTACAAAATGATTTTCTGGTCCTGACCGGAATCAAACCCGGGACCCTTCAGTCTGCAGGCCAACGCTCTATCCACTGAACCAAACAGGCCAGGGCCATAGACTGCTTTTTAATTTTAAAACGTTTTAATTTCAGACCACCCTTTGTGGTAACTGTAGGCCTCTGAGTTTGCAAGGTCGCCTCGCAGGCCTTCCCAGAGCCTGTCAGGTTAGCGTGTGGCCCCTTTTTGTCCACCTGGGGAAGCCTGGGGATATCTGGGCTTGGATGCGGAGGTGAGAGGCTTCCAAAAGAAAGGGACCGCCAAGGGCAGGCCGAGAGAATAAGCAGGAATTAGCTGCACAGAGAGAAGGGGAAGGAGTTCCAGAAACAGCCTGGGCTGTGACACAGAGGCAAGAGAGAACCTGGCATCTTTTTTCTTTTTAATATGTTTTTTATTGATCTTAGGGGTGGGGAAGAGAGAGAGAGAACAAACAAACATTGATGGGAGGGAGAAACTGGATTGGTTTCCTTCCCCATACGCAAGTACGCACCCTGACCTGGGGCCGTACTGAAACCTGGGCACCGACCCCGACCCAGAATTGAACCGGCTGCATCTTGGTGTGATCTTTGGGTGCACGGGGCGACACTCAACCAATTGAGCCATACCAGCCAGGGCAGAGCACCTGGCATCTTTGAGTCAAGGGGGCAGAGAGTGGCAGCCGATGAACCAAGGAAGAGGGAGCCAGAGCAGGGGAGCGCGGGCTCCACCGCTGGACTGCCTGGGTTCTGGGCTCAAATCCTCCCCTTCTTCCCCTGTGACGTTGGACGAGTCACGTACCTTCTCTAAACCTCAGCTTTCTCACAGATCGGCTGGGGTAGGTGATGGGAAAGAAACACGCCAGGCGTGCAGGGGACAGAATCAGGGCGGGGAGGGCCCCAGTGCAGGCACGGAGCTCTCCACTGGGTTAAAAGATGAAGCCTAGAATTTGTAGGGCAAGGAGAGGCGGAGCCAGGTGAGAGGGGTGTACCAGCCGCCATCCCCGGCCCGGCCGGGGCTGGGAGGAGCTAAGCTCCGGGTCAGCACGTGTCGGTTCTCCCCTCCCGCTCCCCCTCCTTCCTGGAACCCCTCCGCACAGCCTCCCCCAACTTTAGGGACCTGGAGAGCAGGTGGGTGGGGGAGCGCAATCAGCCGCCTGTCCCCTGGCTGTTGTCCTTAGTGTCAACAAGGTCAAGGTGCTGGAGAGGTCGAGGTGGTGGTGGAGGTGGAGGTAGTGAGCGGCGCAGAGGCTCAGGGCAAAGGAGACCGAGGGCCTCGCAGCCCAGGGGGATGCGAATGGACAGAGCGCGATGGAGACGCCAATGGGAACGGGGCCAAGAGATGAGGAGCCCCAGAGGCCCGCCAGGCGGCGCGAGGAGGCCGCGGGGACCGCAGCCCGCAGCGCCAGCCCGCCCCGCCCCGCGGGTCCCGAGGCTCCACCCGCGCACCCCACGCCCCGCCCTGCGCGCTCGGGCTGGCTCCGCGGCGGCGGCGGAGGAGAGGGCTCCCCGAGGGCGAGGGCGGGCGCACGGGCAGCAGGTGGGCGGGGTGCGGGCCGGCGGCGGCAGGCGGGGGGCGCCAGGCTGCGCTGGGGCCGGCGCGGCCCTCCGTGTGCGCCATGGACTTCAACATGAAGAAGCTGGCCTCGGACGCGGGCATCTTCTTCACTCGGGCGGTGCAGGTGAGGCCGGAGCGCTGGGCCCGCGCGGCCGATCCCCGGGGCCCGGGTGTGGGGCGCGCCGGGAGCACCCCTGCAGCAGAGCCCGGGGCGCGCAGGAGCAGCCCCCGGAGGCTGCGCCCCTCCCCGCTGCGCAGACACCCTGGCCCCCCGCGTCCCCACCCCTGCGCTGCCCGGGAGAGAGAGAGCTCCCGGCGGCCGGTCGCGCTGGCCGCGCCCTCGACGTCGCCCCGGCCGGGACCTGAGCCGGGCCGCGGCCCTGTTGGCTGCGGGGGAGGGATCGGTGTCCGGCCGGTTACCCCGCCGCCCTGGCCCCTGCCCAGGGCCCGGTGGGGGCTCCGCTGATGAGGGGAGAGGGCACCCGGCGGCGCCTGCCTCCTGCCCTGGTCCAGCAGCGGCTCTGGCTCCCGCAGGCCTGTGGAGGCCGGAGTCCCCGGCCCAAGGATTCGTGCCTCCCCTAAGATCCCGTCTCCGAGCCTCAGTCTCCGCCGCTGGGCAATGGGCTCGTGATACGATGATTCCCACGGGTCCCTTTCGCCCGCTTGGATAGCCAGCCCGGAAGCCGGAGGGCTGGGGTAATTTCCTTTCCGCTCCCCGGGAGGCCTGTTTCCTCTTATTTCGCCAGGCCTGGGGGATGGGGAGAGGGTTGGGGGCTGGCTGGGTACCTTGGGAAGCTGTCCAGGCCAGTAGTGCTGGGATTGGAACTAGTCCCATCCACTGGGAGGCAGAGAGCGAAACGGAGGCAGCTAAAGGTAATGGTTTAGACCTGGAGTCCGCTATGGGAGTGGATGCTCTCTCTTGTGACCCTGCGGAAGGGGCTTCACACTCTGGGCGTCAGTCTCTCAATCTGAAAAATGGGAATCGCCCTCCCTCCCTCTCTCCCTCCCAGAAGGCTCTCGGGGCTCCTGGCGCTGTGCAGGTGGGTGCTCCCCAAAGGCAAGCTCATGTTGATGTTGCTGCTGCACCTGTGCAGCATGTGACCTTGGTCAAGTCACTCTCCCGAGGCCTGCAGTCCCCCTCCGTGGACCTGGACCTGGTGGAACTGGTCTGCGCTGGGGCGCACGGTCCTCCCAGTGCTCTGGGAGCAGGTCTGGCCTTTGTCCTTGTCATGTTGTTTGTTCTCTGGAGGAGCCCAGCCCCAGACGGTCTCTGGGAAGCCATGTGGCCGTGTTTACTAGAAAGCACAGTGGCCCGTGGACGACTTGCCCGTCGAGGCTGGGTGGCCCGAGCGTGCAGGTGACTGCAGCCCGGTGGGGACGCCGGGACCCCGGAGCCGCTGGGACAGCCCAGTCTCTCTGGAAGGTGGGGACCCTCCCCAGCGTTGGTGCAGCAGTCGCGTTATCTCTCACATCTGGGAAGAACCTGATCTGGTTCCCGGCTCCTAGGGGGCCCGGCACCTGACCTGGTCAGGACCGCGGAGCCTGGGCACGGGGAGGCTCGGGGCCTGTGGCCTTCCTTCGCCTGGTGGGGGCAGGCCCACTGGGTGGCCCACACCAGAGTGGGAGGCAGCGCCCAGGCCCAGCCTCCTGGGTGGGGGAGGGAGCTGGGAACTTTATAAATAGAGGCTTTCTCTGGCTCTGCACGCCCACCCCCTGCTGCTGCCATCTTGCAGGGCGCAGCCCTGGACGGAGGGCTGCAGCTTCTGTAGCACCGGGGGAGGGTTAGGGTCAGGGCAGGGTGGCAGGCCAGAGGAGGGAGGAGGGCCTGAATTGCCAACTGAGCAGGAGAGGACACTCGGGACCTGCCCGAGGCCAGGCTGCCCTGGGAGAGGAGTCAGCCAGGAGAGATGGGAGGGGTGTTGGAGTAACAGTGTACCAGCAGCTCCTCTGTGTAGGTCCCGGGACCTGCTGGGGAAGCGCTCAGCCCTTGCATGTACCAGGGCCTTCAAGAGCCTCACCCCACTGCATCTGTTAGGCAGCCGGACCTGGGCTGGCGGGAGGGGGAAGAATCTGGAGGGCAGGACCCCTTGGGCATGGGTGATCCTGGGGTGGCTTCCTAGTCCCCGAACTCTGCCTTGACAGTCTGGAGGGGTTTGTGACGTGCGTCCAGGTGGTGGGAAGGGCCCAGTAAGGGCACTGAGGCAGGAAAACCTGAGGCACATCTGGGTAGGGTGCCAGTGGGGGTGGGAGTGGGCTGTGGAAGTGATCGTGCTAATACTATCAGTGCTAATTATAGTAATAGTAATAGCAGCGCTGTGAGCAATAACAATAAAAGCCGGGGAGGTGGTGGCGTCGTCATGACCCAAGCAGGCAGCAGTGGACGGGGGATGGATGCCCAGGAAGTTGGGAGCGCCTGGTAGGACTTTGAACCTGGGTGGACATGGGGTGTGAGGACAGGTGGCCACGGAGCTGGGCGGGGAGGGCTGCTGTTAACCTTGGTAAGGCAGGTGCATGTCACCTAGACGCGGTGCCTGGTCCCCCTGGGATGAGGAGGTCCCTCGGTAGCTCCTGAGAGCCAGAGAGAGACCCGAGGGGGAGGCCTTTTGCTAGTGATGACGACACCAGCTAACATTCCTCAGACCCGTGCTGTGGGCCGGCCCCAGAGCTAAGCACTTTCCAAATATCCTGAGATAAGTCCTGATGTCCCCATTCTCCAGGCGGGAAACTGAGGCCCGGAAAGGTGACTGCCTCTCTGAGCCTGGGTTTCCTCATCTGGAAAATGGAGCTAAGGCCACAGCCTCAAAGGGCTGGGCGTGGCGGGCTCACGGCCTGGCTCTGGGAGGCCAGGAGCGGCTGGCCTCAGGTGGGGAGCTGCCGGCCATCGCCCTGGCCCGCTGGGCCCCGCAGGGAGACAGAAACCCAAGCCCTGTTGCATAATTGATGGCTGCCGGGCAGCCTGACTCTCTGGCTACTCCCGCTCCCTGCAGCTGGAGCTGGCCTGGTCTCTGGATAATTTATTGCGCCAACAGTCTGCGAAGGGCCTCCAGACCCCCAGGCCACGATGACCCGGATTCCAGCACCGTCTGCTCCTGGTTCGGCCTCAGTGAAATCATCTGTGAAATGGGAAACTTGACCCGACCTGCCTTGAAGGGCCATTAGAGTTGTGGATGGGTCATCAGTATAAAGCCCTTAGCACAGGGTTTGGCCACAGAGACGGGCAACAGGAGCTGCTGTTATTACCAATCACATTCCTGCAATGTTCATTCTTTTGCTGATTAGCTGTGACCTTGAGCAGGCGCTCTCTCCTCTGGCTGGAGAAGGCCTTCGCGTCCCTGTTTGGAAAACGGGGACATAGGTCCAGGGGCCCTCTGGAGCAGAGGGGCCAGGACCTGGGCTGGCTTCTGGTTGTGTCTGGGTGGCCCACATGGCTTCTGACAGCTCTGGCGGGGGAACGGGGTGACATCCTGGCTCCTGCCTGGCCCTGGTGTGCGGCTGCCAAGCCTTCTGGGCCCTGGGTGTGCTCAGAGTTGGCTCTGATGGGCTGGCGGTGTCCCCGTCCACCACACCAGGTGACCAGAGGCCGGCCATGTGGTCCTCCTCCCACGCAGCCCTTGCATCCCAGCCGTCTCTCCTCCCATCAGCTCTTAGCAGCAGTAGCACCTTGCATTGAACACTGACTCCTGCCAGACTCTGGCTACATGTCTTACCCACATCTCCCTTCTCTTGTGCTCACAGCCCGTGGGGGTGGGAGGGGGCTGTAGAAGTGATGGTGTTCACAGCCTATGGAGGGGGAGGGGGCTGTAGAAGTGATGGTGCTCACAGCCTATGGGGGGGAGGGGGCTATAGAAGTGATGGTGCTCACAGCCTATGGAGGGGGAGGGGGCTGTAGAAGTGATGGTGCTCACAGCCTATGGAGGAGGGGGCTGTAGAAGTGATGGTGCTCACAGCCTATGGGGGGGAGGGGGCTGTAGAAGTGATGGTGCTCACAGCCTATGGAGGAGGGGGCTGTAGAAGTGATGGTGCTCACAGCCTATGGGGGGGAGGGGGCTGTAGAAGTGATGGTGCTCACAGCCTATGGGGGGGGAGGGGGCTGTAGAAGTGATGGTGCTCACAGCCTATGGAGGAGGGGGCTGTAGAAGTGATGGTGCTCACAGCCTATGGGGGGGGAGGGGGCTGTAGAAGTGATGGTGCTCACAGCCTATGGGGGGGAGGGGGCTGTAGAAGTGATGGTGCTCACAGCCTATGGGGGGGGAGGGGGCTGTAGAAGTGATGGTGCTCACAGCCTATGGGGGGGGAGGGGGCTGTAGAAGTGATGGTGCTCACAGCCTATGGGGGGGGAGGGGGCTGTAGAAGTGATGGTGCTCACAGCCTATGGAGGGGGGCGCTGTAGAAGTGATGGTGCTCACAGCCTATGGGGGGGAGGGGGCTGTAGAAGTGATGGTGCTCACAGCCTATGGGGGGGGAGGGGGCTGTAGAAGTGATGGTGCTCACAGCCTATGGGGGGGGAGGGGGCTGTAGAAGTGATGGTGCTCACAGCCTATGGGGGGGGAGGGGGCTGTAGAAGTGATGGTGCTCACAGCCTATGGAGGGGGGGGCTGTAGAAGTGATGGTGCTCACAGCCTATGGGGGGTGAGGGGGCTGTAGAAGTGATGGTGCTCACAGCCTATGGGGGGGGAGGGGGCTGTAGAAGTGATGGTGCTCACAGCCTATGGAGGGGGAGGGGGCTGTAGAAGTGATGGTGCTCACAGCCTATGGGGGGGAGGGGGCTGTAGAAGTGATGGTGCTCACAGCCTATGGGGGGGGAGGGGGCTGTAGAAGTGATGGTGCTCACAGCCTATGGAGGGGGAGGGGGCTGTAGAAGTGATGGTGCTCACAGCCTATGGGGGGGAGGGGGCTGTAGAAGTGATGGTGCTCACAGCCTATGGGGGGGAGGGGGCTGTAGAAGTGATGGTGCTCACAGCCTATGGGGGGGAGGGGGCTGTAGAAGTGATGGTGCTCACAGCCTATGGGGGGGAGGGGGCTGTAGAAGTGATGGTGCTCACAGCCTATGGGGGGGGAGGGGGCTGTAGAAGTGATGGTGCTCACAGCCTATGGAGGGGGAGGGGGCTGTAGAAGTGATGGTGCTCACAGCCTATGGGGGGGAGGGGGCTGTAGAAGTGATGGTGCTCACAGCCTATGGGGGGTGAGGGGGCTGTAGAAGTGATGGTGCTCACAGCCTATGGGGGGGGAGGGGGCTGTAGAAGTGATGGTGCTCACAGCCTATGGGGGGGGAGGGGGCTGTAGAAGTGATGGTGCTCACAGCCTATGGGGGGGAGGGGGCTGTAGAAGTGATGGTGCTCACAGCCTATGGGGGGGGAGGGGGCTGTAGAAGTGATGGTGCTCACAGCCTATGGGGGGGAGGGGGCTGTAGAAGTGATGGTGCTCACAGCCTATGGGGGGGGAGGGGGCTGTAGAAGTGATGGTGCTCACAGCCTATGGAGGGGGAGGGGGCTGTAGAAGTGATGGTGCTCACAGCCTATGGGGGGGAGGGGGCTGTAGAAGTGATGGTGCTCACAGCCTATGGAGGGGGAGGGGGCTGTAGAAGTGATGGTGCTCACAGCCTATGGAGGGGGGGGCTGTAGAAGTGATGGTGCTCACAGCCTATGGGGGGGGAGGGGGCTGTAGAAGTGATGGTGCTCACAGCCTATGGAGGGGGGGGCTGTAGAAGTGATGGTGCTCACAGCCTATGGGGGGGAGGGGGCTGTAGAAGTGATGGTGCTCACAGCCTATGGAGGGGGAGGGGGCTGTAGAAGTGATGGTGCTCACAGCCTATGGGGGGGGAGGGGGCTGTAGAAGTGATGGTGCTCACAGCCTATGGGGGGGGAGGGGGCTGTAGAAGTGATGGTGCTCACAGCCTATGGGGGGGGAGGGGGCTGTAGAAGTGATGGTGCTCACAGCCTATGGGGGGGGAGGGGGCTGTAGAAGTGATGGTGCTCACAGCCTATGGGGGGGAGGGGGCTGTAGAAGTGATGGTGCTCACAGCCTATGGGGGGGAGGGGGCTGTAGAAGTGATGGTGCTCACAGCCTATGGGGCGGGGGCTGTAGAAGTGATGGTGCTCACAGCCTATGGGGGGGAGGGGGCTGTAGAAGTGATGGTGCTCACAGCCTATGGGGGGGGAGGGGGCTGTAGAAGTGATGGTGCTCACAGCCTATGGGGGGGAGGGGGCTGTAGAAGTGATGGTGCTCACAGCCTATGGGGGGGAGGGGGCTGTAGAAGTGATGGTGCTCACAGCCTATGGGGGGGAGGGGGCTGTAGAAGTGATGGTGCTCACAGCCTATGGGGGGGAGGGGGCTGTAGAAGTGATGGTGCTCACAGCCTATGGGGGGGGAGGGGGCTGTAGAAGTGATGGTGCTCACAGCCTATGGGGGGGAGGGGGCTGTAGAAGTGATGGTGCTCACAGCCTATGGGGGGGAGGGGGCTGTAGAAGTGATGGTGCTCACAGCCTATGGGGGGGAGGGGGCTGTAGAAGTGATGGTGCTCACAGCCTATGGGGGGGAGGGGGCTGTAGAAGTGATGGTGCTCACAGCCTATGGGGGGGGAGGGGGCTGTAGAAGTGATGGTGCTCACAGCCTATGGGGGGGAGGGGGCTGTAGAAGTGATGGTGCTCACAGCCTATGGGGCGGGGGCTGTAGAAGTGATGGTGCTCACAGCCTATGGGGGGAGGGGGCTGTAGAAGTGATGGTGCTCACAGCCTATGGGGGGGAGGGGGCTGTAGAAGTGATGGTGCTCACAGCCTATGGGGGGGGAGGGGGCTGTAGAAGTGATGGTGCTCACAGCCTATGGGGGGGAGGGGGCTGTAGAAGTGATGGTGCTCACAGCCTACGGAGTGGGTGCTGTTACTTACCCTCATTTTTCAGCTCAGGAGACCGGTGTTCAGAGAGGCAAAGCCACTTGCCCAGGGTCACACAGCACATCAGGAGTGGGACTGAGACTGGAGTCGGGTCCCTGTGGTTCTGCACCACTGACTCCCCTGACAGACCCTCCCCAGGGGCTCCCAGCCCCCCACTGAGCCCCCTGAGGACCCCAGAACTTGCTTTGAGCGCTTTCTGCCACATTCCTCCCCGCAGAGTCGGGCCGGAGGACCCTTTGGGACGGGTTCCCAAGGCTTTCTTACCCCTCTAAGCTGTATGCCAGACTTTGCACAAATGTGCTTTTGGGGGCGGGGTGCTATAGTGTTCATTGGATTTCCAAAAGAGGCCATGATCCCCACCCAACTGGTCCGACCACCTCATTTCACCGAGGGGCAAACCGAGGCCCAGGGCAGGGTCCTAACTTGATCAGAGTTGCAGAGCAGGTTGAGGCAGAGCAAGTTTCTTGACCTTGGGGCCTGGGTTCCAGCTAGTGGGGAGGGGTAATGGGGGAGGGACAGGGGCAGGCCTCGCTCCCTCGCTCCCTCCCTCTGAGCCCCCCCATCCCTGGGCCCTCCTCCGCCCACAGTTCACAGAGGAGAAATTCGGCCAGGCCGAGAAGACCGAGCTCGATGCCAACTTTGAGAACCTTCTGGCCCGGGCGGACAGCACCAAGAACTGGACGGAGAAAATCCTGAGGCAGACGGAGGTGCTCCTGCAGCCCAACCCCAGTGAGTGCATGGGCTGGCCCTGGGGCCAGGGCAGCAGGCTGTGGCTGAGGCGGGAGGTGGGCCTGGCCGGTGGGAGAGATCTGATTGAGACTTTCGGGGCTTAAGGCAGCTGGGCGAGTCCTGGGAAAGACAACAGCGGGGTGGGTGCTGGGCTCTCAGATGTGCTTCCGGGGGCAGAGGAGATGCTGGGTTAGCACCCAGGACGGGGACAGCCTGGGAACTGGAATGCTGGGGAGAAGAGGCAGGAGAAACAGCAGCAGGGCCGTCTGAGAGCCGGCAGCGAGGCCCATGAAGGCAGACGGCTTGCCCAGGCACCCGCAGCCCCAGCACCAGCACCAGCGCCAGCACCAGCACCAGCACCAGCACAGGGCAGCACCAGCACCAGCACAGGGCAGCACCAGCACCAGCACGGGGCAGCACCAGCACCAGCACCAGCACAGGGCAGCACCAGCACCAGCACGGGGCAGCACCAGCACCAGCACCAGCACCAGCACAGGGCAGCACCAGCACCAGCACCAGCACGGGCAGCAGGCTCAGGGGAGCCCGGGTGCACGGGGGTGTGGGTGGCGTTGCTGGTCTGTCCGCAAGCCCGCTGTGTGCAAGCCCAGGTTGCTCACATGCTTCCCTCTCCAGTGTGAAGGGTTGCACAGGGTCGAAGGCCAGCCCCACAGGAGTGGGCGTCCGCCGGGGAATATTCTGGAAATCCCAGGGCTGCTGTGGGCAGGCCCTGCTCTGGGCCTGTTTCTGTCCCCACGGCTTTCATCCTCGGGGCGGACCCAGGAGCCCGGTGACCCGGCGTGTGTCCCCCGCAGGCGCCCGAGTGGAGGAGTTCCTGTACGAGAAGCTGGACAGGAAGGTGCCCTCGCGGGTCACCAACGGGGAGCTGCTGGCTCAGTACATGGCAGAGGCGGCCAGCGAGCTGGGGCCCACCACCCCCTACGGTGAGCCGGGCCCCTCGGCGGGTGGGCGCCATGGCCTCTCCCCCTCTAATTCTCCTCCCTCCCCGCCCAGCACTCGTGAGGAAAACGGAGTGAAAAATGAGGTCTCTCTTACTGTGTAATGGGCTCATACTGTCTGTCCGTTCTTCAACCTGGTTTTTATTTATTTTTTTAATTATATTTTTATTGATTTCAGAGAGGAAGGGAGAGGGGGAGAGAAGGAGAAACATCAGTGATGAGAGAGAATCATTGATCGGCTGCCTCCTGCACGCCCCCACTGGGGACCGAGTCCGCCACCTGGGCATGTGCCCTTGACTGGAATCCAACTGGGACCCTTCCGTCCGCAGGCCGACGCTCTATCCACTGAGCCGAACCAGCTAGGGCTGTTCTTCAACCTGGTTTTAAACGTGGCAATTCACTCTAGACATCTGTGCACAGTAGCTCCGACAGGGCCACCTCAGTCTTTATTTCTCTAATTTGTGAAAAGTTTTATTGAGGTATAGTTTATATATACCATGAAATGCACCTGTTTTAAGTATGAAATTCAGTGATTTTTGGTAAATTTTGAGCTCAATTTAAAGAACATTTCCATCATCTGCAAAAAAAATCCCTTATGTCTACGCAGAGTCAGTCTCACTGTCCACCCCGGCCAGCCACTCGCGTGCTTTGTGCCCTATTAATCTGCTTGGTCTAAACCAGCGGTTCTCAACCTGTGGGTCGCGACCCCTTTGACAGTCAAACGACCCTTTCACAGGGGTCGCCTAAGACCATCCTGCAGATCAGATATTTACATGACGATTCATAACAGTGGCAACATGACAGTTACGAAGTAGCAACGAAAATAATTTTATGGTTGGGTCACCACATGAGGAACTGTATTTAAAGGGCCAGAAGGCTGAGAACCACTGCTCTAAACATTTCATACAAGTGGGACCGTGCAGTATAATGTGTTTTGCATCTGGCTTCACTTAGCATCATGTCTTGGAGGCTCATCCCCGTTAATCGTGTGTTTGGGGATTTCGTTCCTTCTTATTGCTGACCAGCGTTTCATTACGTGGCTGCGACACCACGTTTTCTTTGTCCGTTCACCGTCTGATAGCCATTTGGGTTGTTTCCCTATAAACACTTTCATACCAACCTTCGTGGGGACGGATGATTTCCCTTCTCCTGGGTATCTACCCAGAAGTGAAACTGCTGGGTCGTGTGGTACATTTAATGTTTAACTTCTCAGCAAATCACCCAGCGCTTTTCCCGCGCGGCTGTGGTCTCACCTTCCCGCCGGCAGTGTGGTGTGTGACTTTCAGACATTTGTGGGCTTTCGAAGTGTCTGTCCTTCTGTTGTCGATTCCTGATTTCACTGCACGTCGGTCAGAGAGCACACTTTGTATGATTTTAATGCTTTTACACTTACTAAGACTTGTTTATGGCCTAGAGCCGTGGTCAGCAAACTGCGGCTCGCGAGCCACATGCGGCTCTTTGGCCCTTTGAGTGTGGCTTCTCCTAAGCCTTAGGAGTACCCTAATTAAGTTAATAACAATATAGTTTAAGTTTAAAAAATTGGGCTCTCAAAAGAAATTTCAATCGTTGTACTGTTGATATTTGGGCTCTGTTGACGAATGAGCTTGCCGACCACTGGCCTAGAACAGTGGTTCTCAACCTTCCTAATGCCGCGACCCTTTAATACAGTTCCTCATGCTGTGGTGACCCCCAACCATAAAATTATTTTCGTTGCTACTTCATCACTGTAATGTTGCTACTGTGATGAATCGTCATGTACATATCTGATATGCAGGATGTATTTTCATTGTTACAAATTGAACATCATGAAAGCACAGTGATGAATCACAAAAACAATATGTACTTATATATGTGTTTTCCGATGGTCTTAGGCGACCCCTGTGAAAGGGTCGTTCGACCCCCAAAGGGGTTGCGACCCACAGGTTGAGAACTGCTGGCCTAGAATATGGTCCCTCCTGGAGACCGTTCCCGTTCCCTTGAGAAGATCGTATCCTGTGTTGTTGTTGGGAAGATGTCAGCGAGGACAGATTGGTTGACAGTGTTCACGTCTCCTGGATCCTTGCCGATTTTGTCTTGTCTGCTTCTGTCTTAACTGTCAGTGTTTGGAGCTCTATTGTTGGGTCTGTATGTTTATGTTGCATATTTTCCTGAGGAATTGACTCAGTTTTGTAACACTGCTCTTTGTGTCTAGTAACGTTTTTTTTAATAATTTTTTCTCTTTATTTGATGAGTCATTTGTCGTATTTGCTTTTAATTCTTTAAACAGATTTGTAATAGCTGCTTAGAAGTCTCTGCTAAGTCTACCATCTGGGCCTCCTTGGCGACAGTGACTATTGATTACTTATTGTCCTATTTCCTGTTACTTACCTGTTTCCTTGCGTGTTTCATAATATTTTGTTGAGTCTGGACATTTTACATAACACGTAGCAGCTCTGGGTTCTGCTCCCCGGGGCTGTGATTGCTGATTGTTTGTTGAGGGACTTGCCTGAGTTCATTGTTAGAGTCTGTGTCCCCTGCACTGTGCGGCTCCTGCTGTCTCTGCCTGTTTGAAAGAAACTGTTCTTTTCTTTGTGAGCCTCGCTTCCCGGGGGCTGCTCCCAGGGCCGCAGGTGTGCGTGGGCAGCCGGGGACTGGTCAGAGCGTGTGCTTAGCAGCGCGCCATTAAGGCTTTGCTGACGCATTTGCGAGCGGCGGGGGAACACATTCGAAGCAGTTTACTCGTCTGCCCAGCGTCCCCTTTGTGGGTGCTCAGCCCAGGATGGCTAGACAGGGGTTCTCTCCAGCCCCCCGAGTGTGCTACGCAGGTATCGCTTCCAGACCAACGGAGGTGGCTGGCAGTGCACCAGCGCCCACCGTGGCGATCTTGTTTCTCACATCCTCTCGGGATGGACTCAGGCACGCACTGGGGCCACGGTTAGACGGGCCTGAGCAAAACCTCCACTGTTCACCCTCAGCTCCTGTTTTAATGACAGACAGACATTTGGGGTCTCTAGGAGTCAGCATCATTTAGAAACAGCGTCCAGTATTCCCTGAAAACCTGATTATCTTCTTTTATCCCAGCACAGTCATCCGGGAAACGGTCTCCTGTTCAGTTTCTGACAGGTCCGTTGCTTGTTTGAAACACGATTCCAGCTTCAGGTTGGCCATGATGTTGGCCTTTCCTGACTATTTGCCACTGAGATCACCGTGGTTTTTTTTTGTTTGGTGGTTCTCCCTTTTTTAATCCTTTGATTGTAGAGAGGGGTCCATTGGTGGCCTCCCCTACATGCCCCGTCCCGATTGGGGATGAGCCCACAGCCTTTCGGTGTACAGGACGACACTCCGACCTACGGAGCCACCCGGCCAGGGCAGACTCCCTGTTTTGCCAGCCTCCGGGGTTTCTCTGGCTCCGTCAGCACAGTCACTGGCCTCGGGGCTTGTCCCTCTGGTAGAGCTGCAGCAACACAGAGCTGGGGGAGGGGGCGCACCCCAGGACACAAAAGCACAGGCTCCCATTGTCCTTACGAAGGCGAAGGCGTAGGAGTTCTAGAATAAGTGCTTCTCAGTTTGTCCTTTGCCTTTTGTCAGTTCCTGGAGTCCAGACATGGTTGTTTTTGACAACTCTGTCCAGTGTTATTACTGCTCTTTGGGGAGAGGATTTGTTGCGCTCCTTTCTCTGTCATTTCAGAAGTGCCCCCCATCTCTTTAGTGGCCGTGTAATGTCCCATTTCTTTATGATCCCACTATTTATTTGTCAGTCCCCGATGGAGGGAGGGATGGATGTGTAGATCGCGGCCACGTTTCTCCAGGCCAGGCGTTCTGAACGTAGCATCCTTGTGGTTGCCTCTTTGACGCGTCTCTTTCCGAGCCCCCTGCCACTTCCTGGGTCAGAAGAGCCTCCGCCTGACCCTCCTTCTCACCTTCGAGTCTGTCCTCAGGGAAGACCCTGATCAAGGTGTCAGAAGCTGAAAAGCGCCTGGGAGCCGCCGAGCGAGATTTCATCCACGCAGCCTCCATCAACTTCCTCACGCCCCTGCGCAACTTCCTGGAAGGGGACTGGAAGACGATCTCGGTGAGGGGCCTGCGACCACTCCCTCCTCGTCACCATGGCAGCCCTTCCCCCAGAGCCAGAGCGAGGCTCTCCTCCCTTGTTGGGAGCCCAGACCCCCTGGGGCCTCCCCAGACGAGGCTCCCGTGGACTGTTGCTCAGAGTGGATGACCTTCCTTCTTTGGGCCTCAGTTTCCTTGTCTTGACCAGATGGCCCCCTAGGCCAGTCCTGCCATGGCCCAGGGTCTCGCAGGGCGGCCCCGCGCCTCACTGCTCCTGTTCCCGCCCGCAGAAGGAGAGGCGGCTCCTGCAAAACCGGCGTCTGGACTTGGATGTCTGCAAAGCACGACTGAAGAAAGCCAAGGCCGCCGAAGCCAAGGCCGCGGTGGGTACCCGCTGGCCTCCCGTGCCCGCTCGGGGTGGAGCTGGGGAGGGGTGGAGCCGGGGAGGGGTGCTGAAGGGACCTGGTTTGGCGCGACCTCTCCCCTGTCCTTGCCTGGAGAGGCCGGGCTGGGGGTGCTGGTCTGGACTGGTCACTTCATGTCACACCTCTGTGCCCCTGCCCCCACGGGAATCCTGACAGCCCAGCGCCCGGGGTCCCCGGGCCGACATTTACGGGGTGGGCTGGCCAGCCATGCCCCAACCTGGGCCCCGAGCACCCTGCAGCCTCCCCAGACAGACACAGTTGGAGTTTCCCGCATGCCCTTGCCCGCCCTTCCCGGATGCTCAGCTCTGTTCCCAGCTCTGCCAGGGCATGGCTCCCCCTCACTAACCTCACATCCACTGCTCCGGCGCTGGTCCCAGGCGCCCCTGCTCAGGCCCCTGCGACGGTGTGGAGAGCCCTGAGCTAGACTGCCCGCTTGCGCAGGAGCATGCCGGAGGGGCCCTTTTAGGCAGCCCCCAGCGACTGGCTAGGGGCTCCCCTTCTGTCTGTCTCCGAGGCCTGCTCAGCCTGGGTGGGCCAGTGGCGTGCAGCAGGGACAGCTGGATCAGGGCTAGGCCAGGCTGGGGAGAACGGGGCCCGAGGGTGAGCACACTCTTGGGATGCCAGGCTGCTGAGGGGGTGGGGGGGTAGGGGCCTAAAGGCCACCTCACCCTGCAGGGGGTATCCCCAGGTCCAGGCCATGCCAGGGAAACCTGTGCTCTCAGCCGTGAAGGCCCGACCCAGCCCAGGCTCCCCACAGCTGCTCCTGAGAGTTCTGGCCCTGAACCCTCCTGCGTTCCCCTCAGTGTGGCCACCGGGGGCCGTGGAGCTGGGCCTGCACTGCCTCTGGCAAGAGCCTAGCTCATGTGGGTGTGTGGGGTCCAGATGGGAGGCAGGGGCTCAGCCACTGGAGTCTTGTTCAGGGTGGGTAGGATGACTAGGGCTATTGGGATGACCTTACTGAGTCCCCTGCACAGGACAGTCTCCCTGTCGCTCAGGGATGGACAACCTCTCAAGAATAACTTGGCCAAGATAAGCTTTTCCTCCATCAGCCAGGCCTCTTCTCCAGTTGGTTGGACAACCTCAAGCCTCTGGGTTAGTCCCGGCTACCCTCTCCAGAGCTAGGACCTGGGCAGCCCCGGTTCAGATTCCCAGAGGACTCCCGCCCAGCAGCTCCCTCCTCTCCACCCTTCTAAACGCTCTCACACACAAACCAAGTCACTTCCAGAGGGCAGGTTGCGTGTGTCCATCTGCCCGTCCGCCTCGCGTCCCTCCCGCTGGGGCCGGGGGGCTGCTCCCGCCTGTGCTGTGGACTCACTAACTCTTTTGTTTTTGTTCCTTTCCGTTCTGCTTTGGGTAACTTGGCTCAGTGTGAGGGAGATGTGAGTATACCTGTCCCACGTGCTGTGCTGCTTCTGGTTTGTCCATCTGGCCCGGCGCCCACGGTGCCACGGCCGGCCCAGGGCACATCCCCTGGGCCTTTTGCAAGCAGCTGGTCTCCCCATCAGAGCCTCTACCATGAGGAGCCTCTGTTTTGGGGGGAACGCCAGGCATTGGCGCCTGGGAGTCAGCTTTTTGCAAATGTGGAAAGCCCGTCACTCTGTCCATCCGTGCATCCATCTGTCCACCTTGGTTGTGGGGGAGGGGCCTGGTCCTTGCTGCAGGAGCGAGAGATGTGTGCAGAGATTCTGGGATGGAGAAAGCGGTGGGGCGGGGTTTGTTTGGGAGACTGGCGGTCCAGGGAGCAGAGGGCCTTGACCCCTGGGCCAGGGGCTGAAAAGTCTGGCTTGCCCAGAGGCAAAGGCTGTGACAACGGCCACAGGCTATCTCCTTGTCACATCTGCTTTCCTGGCCTCCCCAGCGTGTCCACCCACTTGGTCTTTGTCTTCACTCTCTGGGTCTCCACGCCTGCCTCCTCTCCAGGCGGTGGGTGTGGGAAGCGGGTCAGTGTTGTATTTGTCTGTAGCCTCCCGTCCCTGGGGCCAGGGGCTCCTGGTGCTGCTCTGTGGGACACTCCGGGGTGGCCTCCTGGCCCCAGCCCCGCCCCGGCCCACTGTGACCCCCTCCCCCATGAACTCTGTTCCCACTAGACGGTGCCTGACTTTCAGGAGACTAGACCTCGTAATTACATTCTCTCCGCCAGCGCCTCCGCGGTAAGCGCTCCCACCCCCCCGCCCCTGTCCTCCCCGGTCCCTCCCACACCTCGGGGGTCTCTGCACAGTAGACAGGAGACAGAGGGTAAGGCAGGGGCACCGGTTGGACCAATCCCTGAAGCTCTGTCCACCTGGCTGTCCCTGTGCCCCGTGACCATGTGGCTGGCCTCACTTCTACCTGGGAAATGCTGAAGGTGGAGACCGGACCAGCTGCACTGAACAGGGTGGTGAACTTAGGACACCAGCTGTCCCATCCCCAGTGGATCTGAAAGTCTGCCTCTCCCAAACACAGCCCTGACCCTCCCAGAGCAGACACTGCCCCCACCCCACTCACCATCCCTGGCCCTACTCGGTCCCGAGGCCGAGGAGAGACGAGGCCTGGATCTGGCCGGCCATGAATTCCCAGACCCCTAAAGACAGGTGACAAGGATGGCGCTGGCCATCCAGCTGCCTTGACAGCACAGCTGCTAGGTGTCCTGGGGTGAGGCCTTGAGAACCAGCAGGGCGAGTGGAAGGAGCAGCCCAGAGGTTTGGGAACAGGGTGTGTCCTGAGGACTGAAGCTGGGCGTGGGGTGGGGTGGGATGGGCGGGGCGCGGTCAGAAGACTTTGACTGTCTCCGTGTTTTTTCTCTCCAGCGTTATTGGGATATTTGGCATTTACTGTTTAGTCTGGGAAATAGGCCAGTCACACGTATCCCATCCTGCCTGTCACAACCATGCTGTGCCTTCTGCCTCTTCTCTGTCCTTCCATCTCCCCCACGGGTGACGTCCTCCCGCGCAGCCCTCTGCTCTTCCTCCCCCGTCACAGCATGTTTCCGTGTGTCCTCGTGCAGTCCTTCAGTGGCTGGGCCATCGTCCCTCGGGGGCGTCAACCGCAGTTTAGTCCGCAGGGCCCTGCTGATGGGCGCCCACGTCTGCACACGTGGAGGTGGCTCCCGTGAGGCGGCTCCCTAACGAGCACTGGGGGGGCATCTCTGCCCCGGGCCGGCCCTGTTGTACTTTCCATGTCTCAGGTCCTGGTCTCAGGGTAGCCTTCCTGCAGTGGGGGTGGGGGAGAGAAGTGGGGCTCCCCAGTCGTGGTGGGAGGAGGGGCCTTCTCTAGGCTCTGGACCGCACTCCCTGCCCCTTCCTGGGCCCAGAGGAAGGAGAACTGCCCTGGAGGGCGGGGGCTGAACCCGTGTGGCTCGGGCCGAGGCTGCCTTCCTCTGCGGAAGGACAGAAAGGTCCCGTGACTGACCCAGGGCCCCAGCAGCCTTAGCCCAGTGTCAGGGTGGGGTGGGGACCCTCGGTCTTCCTTGAGACGCCAGTCAGTGCCTGGGGGCTCACACGTAGGAGAAACCCAAGCAGGACTTTCCAGCTGGCTGTCCCCTCCCTGCATGTGGCATGTTGGACTGGACTGTGAGTGACATGCTCCCCTCACCAGGCCTCAGCCCAGCCTCAGCTCCGGGTTGGGTTGGGGGAGGGAGTTGGGGAGTGAATGGGTGGGGCGATGTTGGGGTCTCAAGGAGCTGGGGCAGGGCACTGGCTCTGGGGTTCAGCTGTCCTCCCCTGCCTGCTGTCCCCTGCTGACCGGTGCTCCTCCCTCCCCTGCTGGCCGGCCCTGTTGTGGTCTCCGCAGCTCTGGAATGATGAGGTGGACAAGGTGAGTGGGGCTGCAGGGGCTGGCGGAAGAGGCTTAAGGGGGTAGAGGGCGGGAGTCCAGGCACAGCTGCTGCTGCAGGGCTCAGGTCTGTTCTAGTTCTGGGTCAGCCCCACATGCCCACTGGGGCTGCTGTGGGCTGTCACCTCCCCTTGTGGGGAGACCACCTCCTCTGTGGGCCCCCTGGTGACTGTTGAGTGGGGTTTTCCCCTGGTGGGTGGCGATGTCTGTGACTGCTCTCAGGGAACTGGACCCCGGGGTCTAGACAGGGCTAAAGCTCCTCCCGGGGCAGGGCTCCAGGCCTGAAATTGGGAGGAAAGTGCACCCCTCCACTCGGATGTGTGTCTGCATCGCCAGGGGGAAGTGACGTCTGCGGGGGAGGGGAGGAGAAGGCCACTCCTGGGTGGACACTGGCGCGGGAGAAGGTGATGGGAGGGGAGCTGGGGACGACTGTTACTCTCACATTCTCTTCCCAGTCTGAGCAGGAGCTCCGAGTGGCCCAGACAGAGTTTGACCGGCAGGCAGAGGTAACGCGCCTCCTGCTGGAGGGAATCAGTAGCACCCACGTGAGTGTTCCCACTTCCTCCATCATCCACTGTCTTGTCACCCGCATGTCCCCACTAAACGTCTCCGAAGCAGGTGGGGAGGGTAGTGCTTGGGCGTGTGGTCCTTAAGGGGCCAGTTTGGTCTTCAGAGAGCTAGTCCCAAAGGGTGGGAAGTCTCCGCCCGCAGGAGAGGTTGGGGCGGAAGCCACTGGGATGCTGGGCGGGGTCTGTGTGTGGGAGTGGAATGCTTCGTCCCGAGACCCCGCCCGTCCGTCACCACTGGCCTCTCCCCGACAGGTGAACCACCTTCGCTGCCTCCAGGAGTTCGTCGAGTCTCAGACAACTTACTATGCGCAGTGCTACCGCCACATGCTGGACTTACAGAAACAGCTGGGCAGGTGCCCGCCGGTCCCCTGGCTCCCAGGCCCAATGAGCAGCCCGACCTTGCTGGGCAAGAACCTTCTCAGCTCAGGGAACCCCACGGGACACAGGGCGGGTGGAGGGCTGCTGCCCGAGCCCCCTGGGGGGCCATCATGCTCCCTCTCCCATGACGTGAGGGCGCTGGTCTTGGGACTCGGAGTGGGTTCCTGAGTGTGGGTGGCAGGTGGGAGGTGGCAGGGACGGCCTGGAGCGTCTCACTTTTCCCTTCCTTCACTTTTCCCCGCATGCTGCCAGCTCCCAGGGAGCCATGTAAGTAGCCAGGGCCTCCTCACCTCTGCAGGGGCCCAGCTGGTACTGGGGGTACGCGGGACTGGACATGGCTCTTGCCCGCTGAGATGTGCCTCCCCCACTGAGATGTGCCCCTCCCCCCCCAGATTTCCAGGCACCTTTGTGGGCACCACAGAGCCCGCCTCCCCGCCCCTCAGCAGCACGTCGCCCACCACCGCTGCGGCCACCATGCCCATGGAGCCCTCCGTGGCCGGCTCGGCCCCTCCGGGGGAGGCCGCGCTCTGCCTGGAGGAGGTGGCTCCACCCGCCAGCGGAACCCGCAAGGCCCGTGTACTCTACGACTATGAGGCAGCTGACAGCAGTGAGCTGGCCTTGCTGGCTGATGAGGTGGGTCTGGGTGCCACAAAGATGGTGAGAAAGGGCTGGCGTAGGGGCACCTGGGAACTGCAACTGGGAGCACTGGGCCTGCAGACCCTCCACCACCGTCTTCCTCTCTGAGGGGCTCTGGGGCGGAGCTAAGACCCGGGGGTTCCTCTGGGCAACTCCAGCTCTGAGGAAGCAGTGGCTGCTCTGCCAGCCTGTGGAGCAGGCGAACGAACACCTCCGGAGGTGCAGGTGCCATGAATGGGGGGGCGGGGCGGGGGGCGGGTATCACAGCGCTGTCCTCATTTAGTCCTGGGCCAGTTTGGTCCTAGCCACCCAGGCTGACCTTCCCTCTCTGCTGCCCACTTCAGCTCATCACTGTCTACAGCCTGCCTGGCATGGACCCTGACTGGCTCATTGGCGAGAGAGGCAACAAGAAGGGCAAGGTCCCTGTCACCTACCTGGAACTGCTCAGCTAAGCAGCCCCTCCCAGGCCCCTGCTTGTCTGGCCTGGGCAGGAGGATGGTGCCGCCCTGCCGTTTGTCTGGTCTGTTGGTGACCTGGCTGCTCAGGGTGGGGATTAGACTAACCCCTGCCTGTGGCTACTCCTGGTCATCAGCTGTGAGGGGCCCCAGAGGCTGAATGTTCCCGGCCCCTCCCCCAGCCCTGCTTCTGACCTGGTTCTGGAGCCCCCACCTGCCTGTGTCCCCTGAGCACCCCAGCCTCCTGGCTCCTCTAAGGAGGGGAGGGACTGGCTGCAGCCGCCTCACTCAGCTCCTCAGCCTGTGGGGGGTCAGCGCAGAAGACTTGAAGAAACCCTGGGGTTCACCTTTGGCAAGAGAGCACCTTTTAGTTGCCAAAAGCAGCGGGAGGAAGGGCAGGCAGGGCAGGCGGGTCTGGCAGGCCCCAGGACTGGGCGTGGTCCCCTCTGGATGACTGGAGCAGAGGGGAGCCTGGCGGAGAGGCAGGGCTGGGCCATGGAGCAGCACTCCCCGGTGCTACCCTCCCCTTCCTACCCTAGAGCTCAAGCCAAGTATGGTGGCTGCAGCCTGCACCTCCCCACACTTTTTAACTGATCTTTTTACTCTGCCTGTCTGCTTTGCTCTCTAGCCAGCGGCGAATAATAAACCGTTCTTCGTGTGCATGTTGACTGGGCTCCTGTCTGGGGTCCTGGAGTTCAGAGTGGGAAAGGGAACACTTCACATTTGCCCCATTCCTCCTCCTGGGTGGGGAGTGATGTACAAAATGCCATTGGCCCTCCTCCCAGAAGTACTAGGGCAGAGGGAAAGTTCAAAGCCCCGTTCACAGCACTCACTTCCCCCACAGGGCGTGCTCTCAGATATGAAGCTGCATGACAGACGTTTTATTCCCAAGAATTTCCTAAATTTGGGCAGAGTGGAATGGACTGTAGACGTGGATGGTTTAAGCTCCAGTAATGGATAGCTGTGTTTCCTGTGGGCCAGGCACGGAGCCAAGCATGTTCACATGTATTGGTCCTCACAGATGAGGGCAGATCAGAAAGACGGTCACCTCCTCAAGGTTCCATAACTGGCAAGTAGTCACACAGGGACTCGCCCAGGAAAGTCTGATTCTAGAAACCTCAAATGGTGGGTTTGGGCTACAAGCCAGGTTTTAGATCAAGGCCCTTAGCCAGGCCAGCCCATGATTAGGCCCTGAGGAGGCCTAGGGAGACGAAGGCAGAGGCCCAGCTATAAATAGGAAGGAGCAGAGCTTCAAGAAAGGCTACACCCAGTGATAAGCTCAGCCAGCTGGTAACTGGAAGTGTGTGTGGCAGGGCTGCGGGAACAAGACCAGGCAGGCCAAGGAAGGGAAAATCTAAGTGTCCACACCCCTCCCCCTTGAACATTAATGTAATGGAGGGATGTTAGTGAGTCAACCACTAATCAACTTGCCCTCCCCAAGCCTCCCCTCCACTCCTGGGCCCCTGTTCCATGCACTGAGAGCTGCCTAGCCATTCCTGGGCTTTGAAGGCACACATTACACAGCTGTCTATAAACAGTATTTTAATATTTGTATAAATAGACCACAGTATTACCAAAAACTGCAACAAGAGTGTGGAAAACATTTTAAAACCCGTGCATACAGCCTTTCCTGGCTACACATGACACTGGCTCCCATCTCCCCTGGCCGGGGTCAAGTGCTCTGGGGAATGCTTGAAGGAGAGGAATACCCCTCTGGGGCACTTGGAAGGTGAGGGGGGAGCACAGCAGACTTGTGGCTCCCCCCTGCTGCTGACCTTTCGATCTATTATAAAAATAATGCCAGTGTGCGGGTGGTTGGAGTTGTGGCTACTCTGGGGAGAGGGTGACAGGAGCAGCTCAGTCCCAGACGGCCCCATCAGCTGCTGTGCAGGCTGGCGGAGAATGGCAGGCGGGCGGCATGCCACTGCCCTATCTTTGCACGTGCCGGACAAAGGCCTGTACTAGCTGGATCAGAGGCTCCTGACTCTCAGGGCTGGCCTTGGAAAGAGAGGTGGACTTGCCCTGAGGCGAGAGGAGGATGCCAGCAGCAGGGGAGCTGGGGGCTCCCCTGCGGAAGTAGCGCGAGAGGCTGGAGAGCAGCGTGCTCTACGAGAGAAAAAGGAGCCTGATGAGGCCCAGCAACCCCCACCCGCGGGCTGGATTTTCCCCACCAGCTCTGCCCCCTCCAGTCAGGACCCTCGATCCCTTCTCACCAACTCTGAGCTGAGCTCCTGTTTCATCCGCTGTTTGTCCCGGGAGTGCACAGCTGGGTCCCTAAGGTAACGCATTGCCTGGGAGATGAGCAGGTAGAAGCAGTTCTCCATGGTAAACATCAGGAGGGACCTGGGACAAGGCAGGGTTGGCACTGTGTAGAGGGCCAAGCTGGCAGGTGCTCGGTGGGCCACTGAGCTAAGAGAATAGCCAGCCCGTGTCTGCCTCAACCCCAGACCAAACTCTAGAAGGGCTTTCTTACTTCAGTGTTCTGGTCCCTTCTGCCTGTGTGCTGAGCCCCACAGCCTGAGTGAGGGGCTCCTTTTTCTTATCCAGCTGGAGGAAGAGAAACAAGGGTTAGAAAAACCCAGGGGAAGTGACAGCTTCAACTCTGGGAGCTTCCTCTGTGGCAGGTCCTGCCTTACCGGTTACATCAGTTAAACCTCACGATAATTCTCAACAGAGTTAGGCTCCATCATACTCCTGTCATGACGAGGAACTAGCTTGGAAGGGGAAGGCGAGGTAAACGTGCCAAGGTCAAGGGTAGGAAGTGGTAAACTGGGAGGAAGATTTGGGTGAAGGGGCCAGACAGCATCAAACTCACCTCTCCGAGCATGTTTAGGGCCACATTCACTGTGGCCAGAAGGGTCCCAAAGGAGGGGGCCACTTCAGAGTCAAAGGTGGGAGTGGTGAAGCTCAGGGCAAACAGGAAGTTGTATTCAGCAAGGTCCAGGGACTGCAAGGCAAGACCAGAGCATTCTAGGGCCCAGCTAGGACCCCAGACAGCTCTCAAGAGCAGGGCACAGCCAAGCCTTCAGATCACGGTGGGAGGCTGGTGGCGCAGCACAGATGGCGCTGGTACCTGATCCAACAGGATCTGGCAGACGTCCGGGGTGAAGTGGCGCAGGGCCGCCAAAGTCCTGCTGAGGATCTTGAGGAGGCCATACTGGACCACATGTAAGGCTCGCTGCTCCGAAGCCTCTGTGTCAGCAGTGGGCTGCTTGGAGGAAGAGGAGGGGGCGGCAGGAGCAGCTGTGGGTGGCCGCTGAACTCGGGGTGCAACAGCTGAGGGGACACCATCCCCATTTTTGTTCTGGAGGAGACAGAAGTGGAGGTGGAGCACAGAAGCTGGGGTGAGGCACTCCAGGCAGCCATGGGGGGTGGGGGTGGGGTTGGGGGCGGGGGCGGGTACCTGCAGGTAGTGCTGCAGCATCTTCCGGCTGTGCAGGAGGGAGGTGCAGGCCTGGCACAGGTAACCCAGGTTGACCTGCGGCAAACATGGGAGGCTGAGGGCCTTCTCCTGGCAGCAGCCCCAGCCAACTGACTAGATCAACCACACGGGTCTCTACAGAGCACTGTGCTCCCAAATCACGGAGCACCTGCCCTCTGGGCCCACTCTCGCCGGGGTGGTTTCCCAGGGACAGCATCAGCCCTCAGTCAGTACATAAGGTGGGATCATTTCCCCCTTTTACAGAAGCAGAAAAAGGCTGAGAGAGAGGTGAAGGGACTTGGCCAAGGTCACAACCAGCACAGACAGACACCTGCCTGTCAGACTCCAGAGTCTGTTCTTTCCCTGCCCTGCTCTCTGGCTGGTCCCAGCTTCAGACCTGTTTCTAAAGGGTCTGACCGCGAAAGCCCGGGCTTTTAACCTACAAGGCTGCCATATGCCGGGAGGGAAACATTTAGCTCCAGAGAAAGCAACAGGAAACCAGATCTTGTGCTCCCTAAGCCAAAGTCCCTGGAGGCGCCCCAGAGAGTGCCCATCACGCCTTGTCCCCAGGCCCCTCCAAGAACCTGTGCCTGAGTCCCACCTGCACATCTCGTAGGAGCTGAGGCAGGTGGAAATGCCACTCCTTCATGAAGCTGGAGAGCTGCAGAATGAAGCCCACCGTGTGGTCTGCCTCCTCCAGGCACGCCAGACTCTGCACTGTCCTCACCGCGTTCAGGCACTGGGAGGGGAGAGGAAGGAAGGATGGGGGGAGTCAGGGATCTGACACACCTGCCTGCCCTCCTGTGGGAAAGACAGGTTCTGGGCACACAAACTGAAATGGCAGTACAACAGGTGGTTTGGTGTTCCGACAACAGGTTCTGTCTGAGATGATCCCAAACTGTGTTTCACTTGGCAGAGCAGCTACATGAGTTGGCCAATCAGCCAGCAGTCCTCAGAGCACAGAACTGGCCCGGCCGCTGTGGCTCTGGGGTTGAGTATTGACCTATGAACCAGGAGGTCATGGTTCGTTCCTGGTTAGGGCACATGCCCCGGTTGCAGGCTCGATCCCCAGTGGTGTGGCATACGGGAGGCAGCCGATAGATATTTCTCTCATCGATGATTCTATCTCTCTATCCCTCTCCCTTCCTCTTTCTAATAAAAGTCAATACTTTTTTTTTTTTTTTTTAAAGAAATGGGGAAATGATGCCCCTTAATTACCAAGCCTCAAGCCCTGACTGGCCCAGACCCCAGTAACTCCCAAACCCCATTGCCTGGCAGCTTCTCACTTGTAAGGTCCGCTCCTGGTGAACACCCACGAAGTCCAGAGCCTCGGTCAGGAAGTTGTAGCGCAGAGTTTTGAGGAGCCGTTCCATCAAAGACATGGACAGGCGATAGACCCCTGGCCAAGAGGGGGCATCGAGGGATTTCCGAGAGGTGCTAGGTGTCTAAGACACAAATGAAAGACAAAATCAGGACATGGTGCCAAGGAATCTGGCTGACAGGTACAGCAGGGCCTCAATGCAGCATAGATGCTAAGGCAGTCTGGTTGCTTAGAAAAGGAAACCTCTGGAATGGGCATGGTCACTGCCTGGTGACCAGCAGAACCAGAGAGAGTCTGAGGCCAGCAGTGACAAAGAAAGAGCACTAAGCAGAAACACAAGAATCCTGGGTCAGGTCTGCCACTAACTAGCTGTGTGAGCTTCTTTTGCAGGCAATGAGCGTGGGTGGGAGGATTCTGGCCCATCAGTACAGTAAGTACCTAAACAACTAAAGAGAGCAACTTCTGGGGCCAGTGAAGGGGCTGCAGGTGTGCTCTTCCCCGGAAGTGCAGTCTGGGCAGTGGCTGCCAGGCCATTGGAACTCACCTGCACCGTGCCATTGGTGCTGAGCTGGTACACACTCAGGAGGGGCAAACAGATGCTCTGGGTGATGCCAGCTCCAGCCACTGCTGCGGCTCCCTGGGAGAGAACGACATGGAATGAGATGGGACCTGTCCCTGCAGCCAACCCCCCAGGGCGAGGGGAGCTCTGAGTAGGCCAGAGCTTCTGGGAGACAGAGACAGTGCCAGAACCCACTCGGCACGAACAAGGAGGCTCCTTTCTGCCTCGTGCTTGCCGCCTACCTGCTGGGTGCGAGCCAGGGTGAGGAGCAGGTGCAACGCTGCCTCGGTGAAATGCAGGTTTTGCTTCATGCGAAGGCTCACCTCCAGGGTGGTAAAGAGGGTTGGCAGGATGGGGAGCCTGCGGGTCACCTGCAGCCATGAGTCACCATCCTCATCTACCTCACACAGCTCCTTGGCCAGGTGCAGGCCCAGGACACACACCTGCTGGGGCCCAGAGGTAAAGATGAGCAGAAGAGAAGGAAGCAGTGCAGGGGAAGGAAGAGGAGGAGGAGAGGACAGCCAGCCTGCACCTGATCATACATCTCTTAAGCAAGCTGGACTGAAACACAATTCAGAATTTCTATCAACCCTGCTCTGCTCCCACACCCACCTCTCAGAGACTGGCAACCCCACCCACACTAATAAGCCATTCCTAGACTGACAGAACTACCAATGACTTCTTCCCCCATCGCCCACACTGCCATCACCTGTGTTGGTGCTACTTCATGTCCTACATCTGCCCACTCCACCCGACTCTGGTAGCATACAAAGTCAAAGTGACCCCTTTCTGCACTATTGCAGTCACCCCCTAAGTGGCCTTTCTTCCTCCTCTCTGGACCCTCCCAAAACAATTCTTCTACCAGAGGCTTTTCAAACATTTTTTTAAAATATATTTTTATTTTTATTGATTTTTTACAGAGAGGAATAGAGAGTTAGAAACATCCATCAGCTGCCTCCTGCACACCCCCCACTGGGAATGTGCCCGCAACCAAGGTACATGCCCTTGACCGGAATCGAACCTGGGACCCTTGAGTCCGTAGGCCAACGCTCTATCCACTGAGCCAAACCAGTCAGGGCTCAAACATTTTTTTAAAAAATATATTTTATTGATTTTTCACAGAGAGGAAGGGAGAGGGATAGAGAGTTAGAAACATCAATGAGAGAGAAACATCGATCAGCTGCCTCCTGCACACCCTCCACCTGGGATGTGCCTGCAACCAAGGTACATGCCCCTGGCCGGAATCGAACCTGAGACCCTTCAGTCCGCAGGCCAACGCTCTATCCACTGAGCCAAACCAGTTAGGGCTCAAACATTTTTTTATGACTGCAGTAATAAATACTTTAAGACTGTGCCCCACTATACACATACTTATATATTTCCATTGAATAGTATTCTTACCTTATATCCTGTAAAGCACGCTAATATTTTCTTTTATAGCATTAAAAAGAAAAATACTGGTCTTTACCAAATGAGCTCATTTCAAGAACCAGCAATAGGTCATGACCCACAGCTTGAAAAACAGTTTGCTACTGCATCCAGAGTGATCTTTCTAGAGTATAAATCTCGTCACTTCTCACCCTTGCTTACAAGCCTGTTAAGCTGGTTCTTATTCCACTGAGGACCCAGAATAAAAACCCTGCAACGCTTCCGGTCATCTAGCCCCCAACTCTGCAGGCCTTACTTCCTCTCTGCTCACAACAGCCTGCTTTAGGTCACTGCTGAAACGGTGCTTTCTCGCTGAGTCTCAAGACTAGTGAGAACCACACACTGCAGTCTCCCTGTATTGCTCCCCTGCTGGACCTGCCACATGGAATTCTAACACTTCTTTGCAAAGTCTGAAATTTGTTAACTTCCTCACCAGACTGAACTCTGTAAGTGCAGTGACTGTCTTGTTCACTAATCACGTGTAGGGCCTAGCAGTTCATATTTGTTGGGTGCATGTGGAAAGGACAGACAGCTTCCCAGCACGCCCTCACCCCATCACGCTGGTCCTTGTGCCGGGGCCGAGAGCAGTCATCAGTCTCCATGCTGTCCTTGTCCTCCGTGGCGCTGCCTGATGCCAGACTGTGGCGGGTCTGGTCAAAGAGCGCAATCACCTCTTCTTGGAGGGTTTCACAGACGTTAAGCACTAGCTGAGAGTACTGGGGGATGTCACTGACTGCAAAGCGACAGGGAAGAACACGGTCACACTCACCATGCCACCTCTCACTGAACGCCAAAGTTTTCTTCCCAGGCAGATAGCTGGGAATAGAGTTATCTGTCCCATGAGAGGGGAAGAGAAACAGGTGGGGAAGAAAAATACTTTTCCCAAAGACCAGAGTTCCAAGACTGAAAATTCAACCCCCACAGGAGGAACGTCTGGCTCTACGCCAGAGCAGCCTGGCTGCCAGCAGGGACGGGAGACCGCTACCACCACCACCTCTGCCCCTCACCTCTCATCTCCTTCATCTGCAGCACAGTGATGAATGCCGAGAACACCTTGGCCTTGGTCTTCTCCATGAGCTGCCGGTCTGCCTGCAGCACTCCCTCCAGGATCTCTGTCAAGGGTGCCAGCATCTCATCCACAGGACCTAACTCTCTAGAAATAATATGGGTCGAGAGGGAGAGGAAAACACAGCTCACAGAAAGGCCACGACTGCCTTTGCTCCAACTCAGGATGCCCACTGGGCAGTCGGCGGTCAGTCCCGTTGCGGGATGGAAAGCTAGCCCATTTCATACCCGTTTTCTCCCTTCAGGAAGGCACAGGGTCAGTAAAGAGGATGGAGCAGGCTCCGAGGAGGCAGCCCTGGCCGCAGGCCGCCTCTCCCCTCAGCACTCACCTCTTCCACTGCCGCAGGAGGATAAGCAGCAGAGTGCACATCATGGAGCCGAGGCGGAGGCAGCTGACCGAGGCTGGGACCAGGAGCTGAGGTAAGACAGCAGACAGTTAGAAGTCAGGCTTCTGGGGGCTGGTCCAGCCAGAAGATTCCAGCTCCGTCCACAGGGTACCTTTTGGATTCATACTTTTATTTCCTAGCAGTGAGCTACAGGGGCAGGGACATGGGGAGAGGCTAGGGGCTGGCCCAGCAGCAGCAGAGCTCTGCCTCCCCAACGCAGCATCAGGCCTCCCAGGCCAACTGAGCCCTTTGACCTGACCACTTGCGAGACTGCTGACTCGTGAGCTCCTATTTGACCTCGGAGACCTTGTCCCGGGGAGGAACGTGAAATCTCCCAGACACACTTACTAACGCTTTGGTCCCATCAAGCACATCAAGAAAGAGCTGGCGACGCACTGCAGAGTCGGTCAGGTGCAGTATCTCTGCCTGCAAAGGACAGAAAAACATGTCAGTTGGGAAAATTTCCCCAACTTTAGAAGCCAAGAAATGTGGGGTCCTCTGTCAGGCAATTGCCACTGAGAAGTCATTGTCTCCCTGAATGAAGTGGGGCTGGAGGCCCCTGATGTCTCTGTCTACCCTTAGATAAGGTCAGAATCAAGCCCAGCCTCACCCCCTCCTCCTGATGACATCCTTCCTTTGCTCAGACCCTGTGGAGGCTGCCCGGTGCACTGGAAAGACAAACTCCTCAACAAGGCTTGGGAGGCCCCATGGGACCTGCGCCAACTGCTTTTGCATCACACCCACTCGTGTTCGCTCTGTTCTAGCCCCAGTGGCCTCCTTCCTCCTCTGTGAACATACACGCTCTTTCCCTCTTCTGGACCCTGGCACTTGGGTCCATCTGCTAGACTGCTCTCTTCCACAGGCTCTCCACCTGGAAGACTCCTTCGCACCTTCAGGCCTCAATCTGGTCATCACCTGACTATGCCTATCCTACTTTGGCTTCACTACCATAATCTCCTAAGTATTTCCTTCACGTGAATCATCACAATCTGTAACTGTATTTCTTCATGAGTTTGTTGACAATTTGCCTCTCTCTCAGGACACTCTCCATGAGCTCAGACTTTATCTGCCTTGTTCATTGCTGTAGCCCTGGTGCCTGGCACATGGGCAGGCGTTCCACTAACATCCATTCAATGAATGAGGGAATCATCAATATCCTGGATTTAACCAGATAGGTTTCCTAGGAGGGGAAAAAGAATGGTGGTATTTTCCAAGATTAAAGAACTACTGCCTAGCGAGGGCCTAAAAGGCAGGTGACACACAGGTTATTCCCTGGGGTAAATCCATTATTCCCCAAAGATGGCTGAGCTTTTGGTGTGTCTGCAGTCTCAGGGCTCCACAACCACTGTGCCACAGCAAAGGCCCAAGGTCATGGGCAGTGTGGCACTAAGTAAACAAGTCACAGATGTTAAGAGTATGCCTGAAACAAGGGGCACTTATCAAGCTGAAGCAATTAATGAAGTCAAGGAATTAACCCGGCTCCCCAGGAGGAACAGTTCAACATCCAGTCCTTACTACACAGCATGATGGTGTCCAGCCACAAAAATACCAAGAAAAAAGGCAACCTCTTCTCAAATGTTAACTCTCTAAAACCCAATCCTCAGGGACACACTGTACAGAGACAATGCCTCTGTTCTTTTTCTAAGACCAGGAATGCAGTTTCTAGGACCAGTGAAAACAAACAGTTCTCGACAGAGGCTGCTGCTACATCTGTTACAGCTACCTCACTGGTCAACAAATATTTATCTACTGTCCACAGGGCACACAGCATGAGACAATGCATGTGTATGGGAGGTAGATGAAGGGAACCCCAAGACCTATGCGAGGCTGTAAAGACAGCTACAGGAATCTTTATGAAATGACTGAAGGGATTTCAAATCACTTCTCTGCACTTTTCATAAGGGTTTCTTGTTGGACCTAATATCATCAAATACCCCATATTAGCCCCCATTTTTTTACACAGAACCTGTTACATTTTAGCTCTCAGGGAAATACCCTGACTCATTCTTCATCCCAAGGGACTAACTACTAGGCACCCTGGCACATGGTTGCTGTGAAAACTCGCCCCAAGAGGTTCTTACGTGGCTGGTGGCAATAATGAGAAGCATCCTCCAGGCGGAGACCAGCATCTGATACTCGACCAAGGAGGTACAGCTGCTGCCCTCCGTGTCGGCTGTGTGAACCGCCAAGGACTTGACATACCCTGACCAGTAGGCAAAGCGTTTCTCACTGGAAAATTTCTTGAGTGTATCTTTTAGTGACTGGTCTAGTGAGCCCCTAGAGTGTCAAGAAAACACAAAACCTACCATTAGGTTTTAGACAAGAGATGGGAATGTGATGGGCACAGACCCTTGTTGAGGCAGAGAAAGCAACCTCACATGGGCTACAGGCAGACGGCTCCGGATCCCTCCAGTGTGTGGGGCTCATGCTTCTTGCTCAACATAACGGGTTAGGCTGAGGCCTTTTCCAGGATTCCTCCTCCATAAAATCCCGAGCAATGGCGTGTGCTTCCCAATAACTCTTTCTGACAACCGTAAGTGCCATCAGGGACTGGCCAGGGACACAGCGCAGCAGCCCTCCATAAATGGCCCCAAACAGGTCTCTCCTGACTGATCCCCCTCCCAAACCTTTAATTAAACTCTAAAAGGGGAAGGACTCACTTAACTACATAGTATATCTCCAAGCATATTATCTTCATGATTAGGGCACAGGTTTCCAGGATGCTGGGCTGTGGAGGGAAGAGCAGAGCAGACACCAATCACAGGCGATCCTCTTCCCTGGTGTCCCCCACAAAGGAACCTATTCCCTATCGCATGCGAATGGGCATCTGACTTGCAAGAGCACACGCGTCAGGTCCACAGTGTCTCCAAGTCAATGGAGAAGACCACGGAGCCATCAACACCGAGCAGGGCACGCCACCTTCCTTCCCAACGCAAGGCATCAAAGGGAGAGGAAGCGAGCGCTTCTCTGAGAAAGACGTTTCTACTGAAGAAAGCACGCTGGCTGTTTACTCAGGGGAGGCGTCCCTGTCTGCAGCTCAGTCTCCACAGCCCAGCCTTTCCTCCCAGGAACCCAGTCCCTGTCCACCTCACCACAGCTTACCTCAGATGTTTCTGAGGGAGCAGAGAGGGTTCCAAACAGTGGACTTGTTAAATTCTCCCAAAACTTGGGTCTAAAAAGAAAATACATGTTGTAAATCACACCTTCTCTCTCACAGTCCTTTCCCCCGCTCCCTTTCGTGGTTACTTCCTGTGTTTCAGTCTCATTTCTAATGTGTCTCACAGGTCACTGGCGCCTACCGAAACGTAAAGGTTTTCCTCTTCAGAAACACAACTGTGTATCACCGAGCTGACCAGTAAGAACTCTCAGGGTTCACTCCACTGTCCGTTTCTGACAGCCCCACAGAGACAGCGGGGAGGGAAAGCAGGACAGACGCCCATGCTGAGCCACGTTAAAGCTCCTTCCCTCTGTGCAAACGGGGCCCGAGACGTACGGTGTGCCGTTCAGTTCACTGCGCAAGCAAGGCACACTCATCTGAACACGCTGTTTCTCAGAACAATGGCATTGGGGTTGGCAGAAGGCAGGAACGCTAACATTAACACATCTTTTCCTCAGAGCAAACATGACGCCTGCTGGTGGCAGCATTAAAAAGAATAGCTAAGAGTGACACTCCCACTCAGAGACCCGGGCACTGATCTGCTCAAAGATCCTTCCCAACCAATTGCTAAGATAGGAGCTACTGCTACCCCGTCTCACAGGCAAGGACAAGAGCTCTGGAAGAGTCAGACCTACTTGGTCCTGAGAACCAGCATGGCACTGTCCCGCCGGTCCTGCCACAGGGCATGCAGAAAGGCGATGGCTGCCCGGTGCAGCAGGGGCGGGCACCAGTAGCGATCCTGCTGCTGGGAGTCAATCAGCTCCAGGACCGCATGGAGACAGCTCCACACCCCAAGGCTGAACTCCTACAAGAGGGGCAGGTAAGAGGTCAGGGCCATAGCCACTACCAGTAATTGCACACACAGAGCCCAGCACCCTCCTCCCAGCTTCGCCCCAGGTGCAGGCTCACCTTGGAGCCATCATTGCCATCCTTCACCTCCAGATTCAGAAACAGTTCAATGAGGCCTGGCTGAGTCTCTACTGCAACCGTGAGGAATTCCAGGATCATGACTTTGATGCGCATGTCCTCAATCTTGCTCTGCAATCGTGTCAGGAAAGCGTCGCGAATGGCAGCCGCATCATTGCCCAAGCAGGCATACACTGACATCGGGGCCACCTGGTGGAGACCGGGACACACAGGCTCAGAGCTCTACTTCCAGAAAAACCAACAGGCTCCTGCAGAAGGGTGCTGGAGAACTCTGAGAATGTCCAGGCATACACAGCTCTGGGTCAAAAGGGACATCACCCCAAACTACAGCACAAGATGCCCACCCAGTCACAGGAAAAATAGCAATCAACAGACAAAGATGCAAAACCTCTCTCATGATTAAATAAATACAAAGTAAAACATGAGATAATATTGATTTGCCCACTAGCAAGGATTTTAAAAAAACATGAAAGCATACGGCAGAGATACAAGACTTGGTGTTACGAGTATAAACTGTTACAATCCTTTTTGGAGGACTATTTGGAAATGACTGAAAAATTTTAAATATTCACTGACATCAGATATATCTAAGTTTTAGAAATTGTAAACAAAAGTTGACAGAGTTCTATGGATAATGTTTCCTGCAGCACTGTTTACCGCAGTGAACGACAGAAACTAGCCCAAACGAATTAGGATGCATCCACTCTATGGCGTACCAGGCAAGCATGAGGGAGAAAGAAGTAGCTTCAATGTGCCTGCATGGAGGACTGCAAGACATGGTGTGAAGCGGAGAAAGCAAGTTACAAAACAGGATGTGTAGGGGAATTCCACTTCTGAAAAGAGCAAAAGCACACACCCAACACACCCTCTACTACACAAGCACAGACAGATCTGGGGCAGTGCATACCAACCTGCTCATAGGGGATCTGGAACGAGGGGTCAGAGGTACCTTAACTTTCTGTTACATTTATCTGTATCATTTAAATAAATATTTAAAAATAAGAATGTAAGACTGTTGTAATGAAACAAAAATACCCCCATAAAACACAATGTTGTGTGTGTGTGTGTGGCTACTTCACTTTAAAAGTCAGAGAAGTCCAAGTTAGCTGCTTTTCTTGGGAGAAGGCAAGAGTGATCACCAACACAAAGTCAGTTTTCTGGGGCTTTGGTTGGTTAAGTGGGATCCTACCGTGGCCAGACGTTTCAGCAGCTGGATGGCCAGACGTGGCAAAGCTGGGTCATGTTTGTGGTAGATGTATTTGGCAAGAACAGCAATGAGGTTGTTCCCATGGGCACCTGAAGAAGCACAGGAAATATTTTAAACACCAACTGTGCCTGATTCAAGCTTTTAAGAGAGGGTGCTATTCATAAAGGCTCATTCATATGTGAGGGAATTTAATCTCAAGTACCTGGAGGGCCAGAGCGAATCCAGGTGGCCCTATAATTCTCTTTTTTTCAGTAGCTAAGGCAGGATTTGGGGACAAACAACTCAATGCAATTTATTAAGAGTAAAAAGAAATACATTTTCAAGAAAATAGGTAGTCTTTGATCAAATAGGCTAGAAAAAGACATCACACTGAAGCACTGCACTGACATGCAAAAATATTAATGCCAATATGATACAGGTAGAATAGGTCTGAGACATTATCCCAATACCTACTAAAAAATGAGCAAACTGGTCCCAAAGAATTAAATGAGTATTTAAAATAAAAGAGTAATAACAGTCAATATTTAAACAGGAATTTCCAAGTCTTTCATTACAATCTTATAAGGCAGACACTACTATTATCCCTATTTTATAGATAAGAAACCTAAGGCAGAGATGTTTAATAATGCGCCTAAGGTCACACAATAGTTTGGAGCCACAATTTGAACGAAGGCAGCCTAATTGAACATGCGTTCTAATTATTCTGCCATCAGGAGGAGGGAGAAATGAAATATGATCCAGTCCTCTTATTTCTAAGTCCAGGATGGGAGCTGGTGATCATTCCCAAATTTTAAGGAGTTACTCAGAAAATACTGTTGACCCCTAAAAACACAGCCTAAAAAGTATGTACTTATGAACAGAAACATCGCTAACTGGAAGAGAAATACATACCATGTTGGGTGAGAGCCTGTTCCAGAGGGGATACCACATTAGAAGGAGGTTTCAGCCGAATAACATTGTTGGTGATGGAGAATGCCAGTTTCACTGTCTTGATCAGCAGCTGGCCCTGCCCCTGGCCCTCTGCCCCATCACTAGGGTGCCAAATGGAAACCAAAGTTGATTCAGGCAACATGACTTCATTCACAGCATATGTGCTCTCATGAATTAAGATTCCAACCATACCAACCATAATCCCAGAGTTCAAATAGCTTCTGCTAGAGGCCCCAGGCCAAACTAGGAGACAGGAGGAGCAATCAACTCCCTTTGCTACGTGCCAGTCTATACAGCACCACTAGGTTATATACAGGCCATGTCCTAGGAGAAATAAGGTTATCTTTAAAAAGCTACTGCACGCCCTAACGGGTTTGGCTTAGTGGCTAGAGCGTCAGCTTGTGGACTGAAGGGTCCAGGGTTTGATTCCGGTCAGTGGCACATGCCCAGGTTGAGGGCTCGATCCCCAGGAGGGAGTATGTAGGAGGCAGCCAGTCAATAATTCTCTCTCATCATTGACGTTTCTGTCTCTCTCTCTCTCTCCCTTCCTCTCTGAAATCAATAAAATATATAAAAAAATAAATAAAATAAACTGGAGTTCTTAGAACATGCAGGCACAATAAAGGTAAATGGGGGAAGGTGGGGAGGGAGCCCTACCTGCGGGGCTGAGCAGCCATCACCATGTCGATGGTGTCCACGCCGATGCCCATGATATTGATAACTGTCTGTCCTGCTTCTGTATAGGCCAGGCTACAGATGCAGAGGGACTGCAGGCTGGGGGTGTGGCTGGAAAACAGACACATTCTGAGTTACTAGGGAGCCACCAAGTCTATTACTGGAAGAAAAAGCAACTGTCCAAACCTAAACAACTGGACATCAGTGATACAGATCAGCTCTTGGCCAGACGAAGTCACTCTGATCACTTTCTCTAAAAAGACTTGATCTTAAAGATCACCCTGAGAATCAATCTAAATGTCCATCAATTACTGGATATGTTTACTGAAATGAATTATGATTAATTCACACATTGGAATGCCTGGAACCATTAAAACAAGGCAGATCTATATGTAGTGGCATGGAAATAAAGTTACAGAGCAGTTAGTCTAAGCAGAGGAAGAAACCTAGAAGAATATACACTAACTAGGTAATAGTCATCTCTGGAAAACAGGTTTGCAAAGGGCATTTTGCACTGATTATTTTCCAATGAATATGCATAACTTCTGGAAAGATCATAAAAGTGATATGAGCAATGAGGGAAAAATGGGGCATATGTAATACTTTCAACAATAAATATTTAAAAAGAAAAAAAAGTGATGTAAGTGTGTATGTAACAATATCATTATGAACAATCTTGTTCCCAATTCATTTGTTCTCTCTCAACAGGAAGAAAGAGTGAACAGTCCAGTGAAAAACAAATCAGAAGCTCAAGAGATGGTTCTGGGCTCAGCCTGTGGAAGGCTGAGCCGGCTCTGCACAGCAGAAGCCCACGCTTCCCCTGGTGACCGGCCGCATCCAAGACCACCAAGCTCTAGCAATCACCCCTCATACCTGCTGTGGTCTGTCTCATGGCACAGGTTCAGTATCGCATGAATCAGCTCCAGGATTAGGCAACCTAGACTCCAGAAAAGACATAGGAATGATGTGGCCTTGTGTGATGACGCTTTCCCCCAAAAGAGAAAGATCTCCAGGGAGCCAAAAACTCCGCAGACCTTCCCTGCCCACACTTTCCTTACCAATCTGCTCTCTCACACCATGGGAGTTGTAGCGCCACTTGTGGTAGCTGGGAAGCATCTCCTTCAGCACAAACATGATGCAGGGCACCAGTCCTTGGCTCTGGGTACTACCAAGCTGTCCCTACAATACACCGTAGTGAGAGGGCTTATGCTATTTAAGGAAAATAATTAACGGAGACTTAAACTTCAAAACCATAGGTCCAAAGGAAATCTGGGTAAACCTGAGTCATTAGTGGTGAAAAAAAATCAGAACATTCTAGTGTAACGAGTCCAAGCTGTACGATTCTCCAGAATAGAGAAAAGGACTAAAAAGACGATGTGACTCTGTCACAAGAGGCACCTGCATGAAAGAGAGACAAAGGCTCAATCTGGTCAGAAAGGAGGGACCTTAAACATAAAGGCTATGGGACTGTCCATAATGGAGAATGCTCATCTCATTGTGGTTATCACCAGCATCCCCCCAACCTCTATCTCACTCCATCACTGGAATACCAGAAAGGAGATCTGATAATATTCTTTGTCCTAATATTACTTGTTAACATCAGCTACCTTATTTTTAAAATGGGGGTTTGGGGGACATCTCTAATACTTTCAACAATGAAGATTAAAAACATATAAATAGAAAATGAGTTAAAATGGGGATTCTTTATATTTAGTATCTATATTTACATCCCTATCTTAATCTATAAAGGACTGTAACTATCTTTTGAAGCATTCACTGACTGATTCTGACAGGCAGGAAGTGTGCCAAGTGCTTTTCACATACGGCCCTCTCAACAACTCCATGAGGTGGAGACCACTGATCATTCCTATTTTACAGAAATGGAGAAATTCTATACTTGCCCCAGGTTATGCAGCCAGTAAGTGGTCAACCTAAAATGTAAACCTAACTCTGACTCCAAAATCCATGCTATACCAGTATTTTCCCAACTGAGTTGTCATCCATTAGTGCTGCATTTTCAGCCTTTTTCATTTCATGGCATACACAAATTACTAAAATTCTGCAGCACATCGAAAAATATATTTTTTGTCATTCTGACAAAAAAACTAAATGGAAAAAAAAGAAACACCAGAACACTGTAGTGCAATGAGTCCAATATAATTTTGATTGATTCATACTGGATGGCTACTGTTGTGTTGGCTATTGTCATTCACTTGACAATCTAAGGGAAAAGAGTCAGTGCCCCCAACTAAATAGATATTACATGTCTTAAAATTCTTGCGGCCCACCGGTGTGTCGTACGTAGCACACCAGTTGAAAATCACTGCATTAGTGGATTGTGAGATCACCGTCTTAGAAAATATCAAAGTGAATCTTGTGTAGTAAGAGTAGTGTCATATTGTGAGCGTGGCTGGTGTGACTGAGTATCACCCTATGAACCAAGAGGTCAAAGTTCAATTCTCGGTCAGGGCACATGCCTAGGTTGTGGGCTTGATCCCTAGTGGGGGACATGCAGGAGGCAGCCGATCAGTGATTTTCTCTCTCATCATTGATGTTTCTGTCTCTCTCTCCTTCCTTCCTTCCTCTCTGAAATACTAAAAAGATATTAAAAATAAAGTGTCATATTGTGAAACTTGTTTTAGGAGTAAATATATACACACATGGATTTACTGGAACGTGATATAAAATATACATAGTACCTTGGGCTACAGTCAAAATAGCTTGACACTCAGTGCATTACACCAAACTGTTTTGAGGATTAAATAATTTAGATAAAGCACCTACTATAGAATCTGGCACACAGTAAATACTCAGTACACACAAACTACTATCACCATAACTTCAAGCCAACTGTTCTGCCTGCAGACAAGTAGCAGGGGCAGGAAAATTATTCCAGATGATTCTATCTGACCAGATTTTACCTTGACAAGAGTGGTGATCAACCGGAGAAAGGCAATAGTGACCCCATACTCGCCCTGGGGCTGTTCACTATTCATCAAGAGGTTTCCGTACCCTCCAGCACTCATCCCCTCCGCACTGGCGAAAGACAGAGAGGCAGAGGGGAATAATGACGGGGAGATTTCAAGATTGCAAGACACTGTGATCACAAAACATTCTTATTATTGTTATATAGCTTGGGCGTAAAACAGGAAAGCTCCACAAGGAATTAATCACGTTTGGCAACTTTATACCCAGGATAAACATTCAGAGCATGTTTTATTGATATACAACGTTAAGAGGTTTAAAGTGAAAAATCAAATAAGCATCAGGAAAACATGATTGTCTTATAAGCAAGAGAGAGCAAGGAGAGAATGCTCAGGTAGTAAGATGGATCTCTGCGTTAATAACTGGTCTATAGGAGAGCTGGAATATCCACGAAACAAGGAAAAGTACAGAATGATTTTGGCTTAAGAAAGGGAAGCCAAGCCTCTTGATCTGGATACCCCTGGATTTTCTAGGCTGTAAAGTTAATTCCCATGAACTAAGGTGGCTGCTGCTGAATGAGAAATCTCTCTCTCTGGCTTTAAAGACTGCAAGACCTCAGTGCTGCCTCAGAGAAGAGGAGCCTCTGTGCCCCAAGGCCCAGTGTCTCCGATGCCTTGTCCTTATTCATCCCTCCTATTTCCAGAGGGCTGAAGAGCCAAGGAGCAAAAAGGCACAGAGAAGCTTCTTTAAAACTAATGAAGCTAGCCTGGACCTGGTATGTCCGTGGTGCTCACAGGGAATATACTCTGCCCACCCTAAGACCTGGCTCACCTAATCATCTGACTCATGTTGGAGACCTGGTGGGCCATGAATGGTAAAAAGCCTGTGTGACGAAGATCAGTCCAGACCTGAGAAGGAAAAAGAAGAGTCCATGTCCCTGTGTTCTCAGGTACCAAGTGCAATATTATGGGATTGCTCTGAAGACTCAGTATCATACCTTTGCGGGGTTCCGGGCAGCCAAAACGGTCAAACAATTGACACAAGAAGCAATGACATCCACAGGGGGGGAGATCACTGTTGTTAACCTGGTTGGAGAACACTATAATCAGTAAAATGAGTCACACATCCTGCTCCATCACAAATATTCTCCAGTTCTCTCTTCCCAGTCCCTCCTCTCAGAAAGGATGTTGAAAGAAAACAGCACTCAGCTGGGAACAGTTATCACACCAGAGCTTCCCACAGACAAACGTGTGTGGACCTGAACCCCACGGGGGTGAGCAGACACTCACCGCTGCAGCAGCATGTAGATGCGGGAGGTGATGGGCAGGAGACAGTCTGCTATCGAAAGATCTGTACTGATGACCTTATGGACCAGATCAATGATGGGTTTGACCCGCTGACAGTGCTGAATCACATCTGAGGGAAAAGGAAGCCTGTGACCTTACGAAAAACAATTCCTTTAAGATCACTGAATAATCTCTGAGACCCAGGGAACAAATTACACTAATCATAACATGGATGATTCTGAATTTGGTTTTGAAATTCTCTGCCTATCCTCCAAATCCTCTAGGCATGTCCATTTTTCTCCCCTATAACAGTGTCTCCCAAAGCTGCCCTCACCTGCAGTGGAAACAACATGAAGCAGCATTTCAATCTCACAGGTAAAGAGGGTCCAGCTGCTATACGAGTACTCCCAGCGTACCAGGTAAGCCCTATCGTCCAGCATTACTTGGCCCACGGTGCCTTGAGGTATGCGAAGGTTGGTCTGACGCCCTAAGGAAGGAAGAGAAATTAGTCAAATCACATAGGCTCTCTTCCTAGTATCTAACATTGCTACACACTTTTCCATTAAAAAGAAAAAAGCCTCTTTTCATTTGGGGAAGTGAGTCTTTCCAGGCGCCTAAAAACAGCGGAGTGCAGAGTGGTATTACATTCACATGACTGTGGGAGACCACCTCATGGCACAGTAGGTCACTGGCTAAGTTGTTGGTGGTGCCAGGGTTAGAAGAGCAAGGCTATTCCTTCTATATTTTGCTCCTTTGAGCACCTGGAAGACACATAAGCTTACAAGTTTTAACTGGTCACTCTTACGTACTGCACTGCCAGTAGGAAAATAAATCGGTAGCTTTTCTTACAATTTGGCACTATGTATTCAAAACTTTTAAATTATTTTTTAAACTGTGGTAAAATATATATATAACATAAAATTTACCGTTTTAACTATTTGAAGTGAATAGTCCAGTAGCATTAAGTACATTCACACTGTTGTGCAACCATCACCACCATTCATCTCCAGAACTTTTTTCACCTTGCAAAACTGAAACTGTCCCCATTAACTGATAATTCCCTATCCCCCATCCCTCAACCCATCACCCACCATTCTATTTTCTGTCTGAATGAATTTCACTATTAGAAGTATCTCATATGAGTTGAATCATATATTTGCCCTTTTGTGACTGTCTCATTCAGTTTGCATGTCTTCTAGGCTCATCCATGTTACAGCATATGTCAGAATTCCCTTCCTTTTTAAGGCTGAATAATATTCCAGTGTGTGTGTGTGTGTGTGTGTGTGTGTGTGTGTGTACATACACACATATACATATGTATACACACACAGATACACATTTTGTTTATCCATTTCATATGTTGGTGGACTTAAATTTTTATTGTGTATACCCCATTATCCAACAATCCCAAGGTATTCTATGTACTAAAAATAAAAGCACCAGTTTATTAAGATTTATGTACCAAATGCAGCATTGTTTTTGGTGGCAAAAACCTGACACAATCTAAACGTCCTTTAGGAGAAAAATAAAAAGTTATGGAACATCAAGAATAATTATGTAAATGGACATAAGACACTGGGGTGTAGGGGAGGCCAGGGGATTGTCAAGGGCGGGGGGGGGGGGGGGAAGGACACATATGTAATACCCTTTGTAATACTTTAAGCAATAAAAATAAATAAATAAATAATTATGTAGTCACTAAAAAAAAAGTCAGATCCATCTGTAATAAGATCAGCTTGCAGAATGAATTTGTGAGTATACAGAAACATGTAAGAGGACATGGTAAACACTTTTTTTTTAAATATATTTTTTTATTGATATTTTACAGAGAGGAAGGGAGAGAGATAGAGTTAAAAGCATCGATGAGAGAGAAACATCGATCAGCTGCCTCCTGCACACCTCCTATTGGGTATGTGCCCGCAACCAAGGTACATGCCCTTGACTGGAATCAAACCTGGGACCTTTCAGTCCACAGGCCGACGCTCTATCCACTGAGCCAAACCAGTCAGGCCATGGTAAACTCTTAACATTGATTCTCTAATGGAGGAAGTTCTGGAGAGAGAGAAACTTTTAAAAATGTATCTCTGCATTTTTTACCTTGTTACAATGAACATGCATTATGATTTTTTTATGCATGATTTTTTAATGCATGTTGCAGTCAAGGTGCATTTCTCTCTCTCTCCCCTCCTCTCCTTTCTCTCTCTAAAAATTAGTAAATTTAAAAAAAAAAAAAGGAAAGAGGTTACTAAACCAAGGTCTCTTCATCTTACCAAGTGGGTAAAGGAGTTTGGGTGTTTGCCTCCGCCAGAGAGTTCCATCTTCATGGGAGACCACATCATGGGGCTTATGCTTATAAAGCTCATTGTAGAAAGACATTTTATCCAAGAAACTATATACCTGCCAACACGCAGGAAAAAAACAAACAAACAGCCACACATTTAGCTGGGGGCACATGTGAGGGGTTCCACATCTGCCTTTCTGCTCTTCCAGCCAGACTGTGTATGTGTAGACTCTCAAACTTCTTACAAACCCACTATAACTCTCCTGGAACTGCCTCTGCACTCCTTGCCAAATCTTCACCATTCTTTCATCTTCAACTCAAGGTCCCCTCCCCCCTCCCGCCTCCCCAGATAGCTGTCTCACCAGAGCAGTATGGTCTGTACTACTCAAATGACATTTACTAGACATCACCTGCCTTTATTAGCTATTTATTTCTTGTTCTACTCTTCTCTTCCAATTGATATTAAGGAACTTTATATTTTGTCTTATTCCTACAGTACCTACTGTAAGGTACTTAATGAAAACATTTTTATTTAATTTTATAGAACTGAGGCACTATCTTAGGTATTTTCATTCAACTTCAGACTAATTCTTGCCATGGCAATGGGATTTCGATGTGGAAAGCAGAAAAGATTCCTAAAAACCATCTCCCACTCTCTTTAGGCATCTAACTGAACAGCCTACCTTTTTGGCAGTAGACTTCCCTGATACGAGGGCCCGTAGCAATTGTAGGAGTGGGGAGAGGAGATGGGGAAACATTCCACATACACTGTCCAGAATGATCCCAAGACCAGAGGTTGGCTCCTATGGTGAAAGGGGAGAAATCACTGACCTTAACATTACCTACAAATTACCCTCTCTCTCTAGTAATTTAAAACTTCCACATTTCTACTAAAAAAGGCTACCAACAATTGACTCGGTTAGGACCTGAAAAGAGGCTACTGCCTCCAGTGACCTCTTCCGGCCATCGTCTCTAGAGAAAGACAACATCGTTCACCTTTGCATGACATGTTTCCACTAAAGTGAAAAACACCCAACTATTTGTCAGCATTTAGCCACCATATACATGCAACAGAGCCTCAATGTAAGTATTATTTCTCCCAGAAACACTGTGATTCTGTAAGACTTAAATGGCATATCAGGAAAAAAAGAACAAAATATACAAGGAGACTAGTCAGGCCAAAAAATAAGTACAAATTTATTCATCAGCTGGACCTTGAGACTTGAGGCAGTTGCCAATGCTAAGACTAAGTACTGGTACCTAGCCTGTGTGGCTCAGAGGTTGAGTGTTGACCTATGAACCAGGAGGTCACACTCTGAGTTCTGGTCAGGGCACATGCCCAGGTTCCAGGACCAATCCCCCAGTAAGGGATGTGCAGGCAATCGATGTTTTGCTCACATTGATGTCTCTCTCTCTCTCTGTCTCTCTCTCTCTCAGGCAATCGATGTTTTGCTCACATCGATGTTTCTCTCTCTCCCTCTCTCTTCCCCTCTCTCTCTCTAAAAATCAATAAAATATCTTTCAAAACGATTACAGCAGCCGAAACCGGTTTGGCTCAGTGGATAGAGCATCGGCCTGCGGACTGAAAGGTCCCAGGTTCGATTCCGGTCAGGGGCATGTACCTGGGTTGCGGGCACATCCCCAGTAGGAGATGTGCAGGAGGCAGCTGATCGATGTTTCTCTCTCATCGATGTTTCTAACTCTCTATCTCTCTCCCTTCCTCTCTGTAAAAAATCAATAAAATATATTTTAAAAAAATAAAATAAAAAAGATTACAGCAATGAGAGCATTTGAGATCTTGTTCCTTGGCGTGTCTTCAGTTTGACTCAAATAAACTCATAATAATTCTCCAAAAAAAGTTACAGCAATACTGGTGCTTGCGACTCCCAATGTGAAAAAAGACTGAGTAGGTGGGACAGATAGCACACTGGTTAATAGTGTAGACTACGGACTCGTCAGACAGAACTCGATCCCGACCCTGGATGTCTAGCTGGTTGGCCTTGGACAAGTCACCTCCCATCCCTGGGCATCACCTTTCCTCATATGCCAAATGGAGATAATAATATCGACTTCATAGGTTTTTTAAAGATTAAATAAGAAAATGGACATAAATGCTTAGTATAATACTTTTCACAAAGTGCTTAATCAATTCTTTTGTTACAGAGAGTATCATAGCATGACTCCCAGTGGCATACTTACTGTTCCCCAGAATAATTCTGGAAGAGAAGGGTCTGCCAAGACTTCACATGCTGTGTCAATTATATCCTGTTGGGAAAGGGAGAGAAAATGGCTTATTTTCCCTAGGTGAACCAGTCTATCTTTGTTTTTTTACTAAATTCTGTTGAAATAAAAATACCAATGAGCCCGACTGGCATGGCTCAGTGGTTGAACATCAACTGTGAACCAGGAGTTTACGGTTCGATTCCTGGTCAGGGCACATGCCCGGGTTGTGGGCTCGATCCCCAGTGGGGGATGTGCAGGAGGCAGCCAATCAATGATTCTCTCTCATCATTGATGTTTCTGTCTCTCTCCCTCTCTGAAATCAACAAAAACATATTTCAGTCCTAGCCAGTTTTGCTCAGTGGATAGATCGTCACCTGTGAACTGAAGGGTCCCAGGTTCAATTCCGGTCAAGGTCACATACCTAGATTGCAGGATCCTCCTGGCCTACACCCTGGTCAGGGCCCCTGCAGGAGGCAACCAATCCATGTGTTTCTCTCAACCCTGACCAGTTTGGATCAGTGGATAGAGAGTCGGCCTGCGGACTGAAGGGTCCAGGGTTTGATTCCAGTCAGGGGCATGTATATTGGCTGAGGGCACATCCCCAGTAGGGGGTGTGCAGGAGGCAGCTGATCTATGTTCTCTCTCATTGATGTTTCTAACTCTCTATCTCTCTCCCTTCCTCTCTGTAAAAAATCAATAAAATATATATTTTTAAATCAATGTGTTTCTCTCACATTAATATTTCTGTCTTTCCCTCTCTCTTCCATTCTAAAATCAATGGAAAAATATCCTCAGGTCAGGACTTAAATATATATATAAAATACACACCAATAATACCTCATTTAGTATGTCAAAAAGAACTCTGGGTTTAAAACGTAAGATTACGGCCCATCTAGGGTATATATAATATCTGTTGTATGCTGTTAGGCAAATTCTCTGAACTTCAAATTCTTTATCTGTAAAATGGTGACAATATTCTCTGCTTCACAGTATTGTCGTAAGGATTAAATGAGAATGTACAGGGAAGTGAACTGCATATTTTCAAATGCCCTGTAAATGTGAGCTATAACTAGGATCAGCTAAACTTCTAGAGAACAAGAATAATGCCTTTGAATTTTGTTTGTTTATCCTCACCCAAGGATATTTTTCCCATTGATTTTTAGCAGAGTGGAAGGGATGGAGAGAGATAGAGAGAGAAGAGAAACATCGATGTCAGAGACACATCAATTTGTTGCCTCCTGCATGCACCACAACCAGGGCGAACATGGAGCCTGCAACCAACGTATGTGGCCTTGACTGGATCAAACCCAGGACCCTTCAGTCCAAGGGTCGATGCTCTAACCTGAGCGAAACTGGATAGGGATAGATGGATGGATGGATTGATTGATTGATTATTTATTTATTTATTTATTTACCCTCAGCACCTAGCACAGGGTTTGGCACACACTGGGAATCTAATCAAATCCTACAAAAAAAATTTTTTGCACTGACTGGGTAACTCAGTTTGTTAGAATGTCATCCTGATATGCTAAGGTTGCAGGTTCAGTCTCCAGCCAGAGCATATATAAGAATCGACCAATGAATACATAAGTGGAATAAAAATCAATGTCTCTCTCCCTCCCTCCCCCTTCCTTTTTTTTTTTTTTAATATATTTTATTGATTTTTTACAGAGAGGAAGGGAGAGGGATAGAGAGTTAGAAACATTGATGAGAGAGAAACATCGACCAGCTGCCTCCTGCACACCCCCTACTGGGGATGTGCACGCAACCTAGGTACACGCCCTTGACCGGAATCGAACCTGGGACCTTTCAGTCAGCAGGCCGACGCTCTATCCACTGAGCCAAACCGGTTAGGGCCCCCTTCCTTCTCTTAAAAAAAATCAATAAAATACATTTTTTAAAAATCCAAGTACTAGGTATCTTGCAATCCTAGTATGTTAATACCAATCCCCCAGGGGTATAAAAGAATCCAAATGTGACCAGAATTTTGGAAAAGATGCAAACCTTGTTCTAAGCCTCACAGCGGTTCTCAACCTGTGGGTCGCGAACAATGAAAATACATTCTACATATCAGATTATTTACATTACGATTCATAACAGTAGCAAAATTACAGTTATGAAGTAGCAACGAAAATAATTTTATGGTTGGGGGTCACCACAACATGAGAAACTGTATTAAAGGGTCGCGGCATTAGGAAGGTTGAGAACCACTGCCTAGAGCTTTGGAAATTGATTCTTTCAATTAACATCAAATGTTTTTCTCTCCAATGATAAAACACTTTCATCAAATTAATTAATTTCTTTAATTTCCATAACAAGTCCCTAGTTATTAAAAATGAATACAATGACTTCGCCATAAAAACCTACTTCAAGACTCGTTGGAGAAATGGCAGATTCCAGGTGTGGGGCAGGAATCATGTAAGACAATCCTGCAACAGTTGTCAGGCCAGAAAGCAACAGAGCTATTAAAATATGTGAAACAGATCCAGAAGCTAATCTAAAAAAGTTTTTACTGACCAAAGATGGGCCAATTTGAGCATAAGAATAATAACTCCAATGGATTAATTAAAACAAAGCTAATGTGTTTATCATGAGTTCACACTGATATGTAAAAATTTAAAACCCTCATTGACCACCTTTGGAGAATGCTAGGGAAAAAGGAAATACAGGAAAAGCAGAGTATCAAATAGTTAGAGCAAAAAAAATCTTAAGCTGAGGTATAACTGACATACATTACATTAGTTTCAGGTGTACATAATAATTCACTATTTGCATACACTGTGAAACCAATTTCTTTTTTATAACAATGTCCCAACCACTAAACACAAGAGGAAAGACAGAATTAGGGCAGTGCCGTTTTGTAAACCCTAGAGAACTAATGGAACTAGACAATGATGTGGCTTGTGGCTACCATGGCGGACCACACAATTCCAGACTAAAAGAAATTTGACAGTTTTATCAACTAATAATGTGTAGACCTTGCTTATTTAGATTCTTTTCCAAACAAACTTATGACAAATTTATGAGATTTATAAGATAATTAGAAATTTGATTCCTGATTTGATATATATATTGTTTTTAGATATAATGATTGTGAAGGTTTACTAAAATATTCATGAAATGAAATGATGTCTGAATTTGCTTCAAAATAATCAAGAAGGGCAGGGGCGAAAATGAATATATCAGCTGTGAAACTGGTGATGGGATCAGGACGGTTCATTATACAATTTTTTCTACTTTAGTATAAGTTTGAAATGTTTCTTTTTAAAAAAAAAAAATACTGCAAAAGAATATTTATTAGCACCCACAGATGTTTAGGATAGATGCACTAGAGTAAAAAAAAATGAGATTACCAAATAGTTTATACATTGTGATTCCATTTCTAGAGAAGAATTATTCTGTTTTTACATATGTAAGCAGAAAATATTTTGAAGGAAACCCAATAAAATGTTGGTAGGATTACACTTGTTTCTTTTTATCGGCACCTTCTGATTTCTGTATCATTAATATGTATCATGTATATAATACAATGAGTGAAAACAAATAGCAATACACCTGAGATATATGGGTGTGTGTTTTATCAGCTCCAAAGTGACATCTTGGGGATATGATTGCTAAGCTGGGCAGTGCAGACAGCCTCACAAAAGCCAGACACTGACCTGCTGATTGCCCAGTGTGTGTAGCTCCAGCGAGGTCAGCACGAAAGAAAGGAGTCCATAGACACACATGCATGCGGTGCTGGTGGTGCACTGTAATGGCAAAGGAGTCAGTGAATAATCTGAATAACTCAACTCTTTCCCAGATTCAGCATAATCCTATCACATGAATATAGTCCCTGTGAAAAAATGGGAAGGGAAACTGAGGCTTCATAATTTTCCTAATTTAGTCCCAAGATCAGGAAGACAAGGAAGATAAAGCAGGAACCAAAAATATTACAAGACCCCAGCCGGTGTGGCTTAGTGGTTGAACATTGATTGACCCATAAACCAAGAGGCTGCTAGTTCCATTCCCGGTCAGGGCATATGCCTGGATTTCGGGCTCAATCCCCAGTAGGGGGTGTGCAGGAGGCAGCCAACTGATGATTCTCTCATCGATGTGTCTATCTCTCTATCCCTCTCCCTTCCTCTTTCTAAAATCGATAAAAAACATATTTCTAAAAAATATTATAAGAAAAAGATCAAAAGAGAATCATTTTCAAAATGATCAAAGTTTCCATGGGGAAGAAAATCACATCTGGTCTACAAAAAGGATAGCTTGTATGTGCTAATATGAACTCTGCAGCTGCCTGAACTGTCACCAAGATAAATCAAACAGTGCCAACAAGTGGGGCCCGTTGGCTGAGGTTTCATTTTAGCATGTCCAAACAAGTTGACTAAACAGTGCCATACAAATTAAGCCTCAACACAAGACTCAAGAGAATTTCTAGTTCATCCTGTTATAAATGAATAAGTAAGCACCCCAAAAAGATTTCTCCTGTCAATATGGCCAAAGCTATCGTCTGGGAGATAAACTATACTGGCAAAAAGTCAGACATAGTGGGTTCAAACTATATCCGCCACTAAGTGGCAATTATTCCTGTGGGCAAATTTTCTCTCCCTGAATGTCAATTTCCTAACGCAAAAAAAAACCAGAATGCTAATCCATAGTGCAAAAAAGTGATACAAAGATGAAATAAGATAATGTACCAGAAAGTGATGAGCACAGTGTCTATGAAGGTCAGTTATAATAATATCATCATTATCTACATCATTACTACAATTATTATTATCATGATTCACTAATAAGCTTCCGCCCTGCTCTTTGCCCATTCTCAAGTTCAAATACCAATAGCCTGAGTCTCACATCATTTCCCCCACTAGACAGTGAGCGAAGTAGTCGGGTCAAGTACTGAAATACATTCAGTTGGATGGCTGTGCCACCTATCTTCCGGACAACACTGCTTGTCTCTTCTGGATTCAGGGTGTGGCGAAGGAGAGCCCAGGCCAAAAGCACCGGGGCATGATGTGGAATGTCCCCAAAGGTCAACATCAAACGGTCCATATCCTAATGAAAAAGGAAAACATCTGTGTCAATAAACAGAAAGAATCAGGACCCTTCCACAAGATCTTTCATTACGCATAATTAAAGTCTTCTATTCATCCACAGAGGGCCCTGTCTCATTCTGGTATTTTACTCTTCCCAAACCCCCAGCCACCTCACTAACAGACCCCTCAAGTACTCTCCCCTTTACCCATACTTTTTTTTCCTTCTGATTTTTAGCAGTCTTAACCTAAGATTATAAAATACATGCTCAAATAGAGACTCTCCAAATTTCCCGATCCTTCTTGAACTTTCTCTGCTTTCTCCTCATTTTCTATCTTTCTAACCATCCCATCTCAAAAGTTCTTCCCCTTTCCTCTTCTTGCACAGGCTCCATATATACCAGTGATGGCGAACCTATGACACACGTGTCAGAGGTGACACGCAAACTCATTTTTTTGGTTGATTTTTCTTTGTTAAATGGCATTTAAATATATAAAATAAATATCAAAAATGTAAATCTTTGTTTTACTATGGTTGCAAATATCAAAAAATTTCTATATGTGACACGGCACCAGAGTTAAGTTAGGGTTTTTCAAAATGCTGACACCCCGAGCTCAAAAGGTTCACCATCACTAATATATACAGACCACCTCCCAAAGGTTCTATCCTTGGGTGTCTTTTGTCCTTATATCCTCTCCCTGAGTGACTCTACTCACCCTCACAGATTCCACTATCACCTCTGTGCAAATAATTGACAAATCCAATCAACTTAACAATGCAGAACCTCAAATTCCACAGTAAGAAAAATTTTATGTAAGAGTATAGTTGAGTGGTCAAAAACATACTACTATGAAAGGTCTGAACAAAGGCCAGAGGCTGCTCAGTTACCTGGCAAATAAGCCCATCCTGGGCAAACTGGTGCAGCTCTCTTCTGTCATCCAAAGCACACTTGAGCAATGACTCAATATCCATGCCTTCCACCAGGATAAGGGCACTAAAGTAGCTAGAAAGGAAAACAGTATCATGGTGTCAGGAATGCTACTCTAACCTCGTTGGAAAATAGGTGAGATCTTAAGACACTTCAATATCAAAGAAATTATGATTGAGTTATGTTACATTCTTTCTCACACTAAATCTTATAAATCCAGTATGTATTTTATACTTCCAACATATCCCAATTTGACCAGCCACATTTTAAATGCTCAACAGTCAGCCGAAACCGGTTTGGCTCAGTGGATAGAGCGTCGGCCTGCGGACTGAAAGGTCCCAGGTTCGATTCCGGTCAAGGGCATGTACCTGGGTTGCAGGCACATTCCCAGTGGGGGATGTGCAGGAGGCGGCTGATCAATGTTTCTCTCTCATCGATGTTTCTGACTCTCTATCTCTCTCCCTTCCTCTCTGTAAAAAATCAATAAAAATATTAAAAAATAAATAAATAAAAAAAAAATGCTCAACAGTCATACATGGCTTATGCCTACCAAAGCATAGATCAAGTCCTGGAGGTTTCTACAGCCACCAATTACATCTGACCTTGATAAACTCTCTGACTGCTCAAATGTGTATCTTTGTCCACAGAGGGAACAGACCTCTAAATGTAAATATATCCATTGCCATAAAATTCAAAGTCCATAAACGGATCTCAAAGAGGCAGGAAACAAATCTGCCTTATTTTTCATGGTCTCAGCGTTTGCACAATGTCTGGCCTGCAATAGGTGCTCAACAAATATTTTGTTGAATGGATGAACCTCTTCGGTGAAGACAGTAAGTAAACTAATAGAATGCCATACTTCCTTTGAGAGACCATGTCCTCTCAATCCCAGTCTTTACTCCCTATCTGACCTGGAACATGGTAGCACCCAGCTATTTCCCCACCCATTAAGTGAAAAGTACTCCTCTCCTCGCCCATTCACAGAATCACTATAATATCAATGAAACACTGTACAAGTTCTATGACCTCCATTAATTCAGACTTACCCAATCCGATCCACAAAAGGATCCATGGTCTCATCCACCAGGTGCCTGTTGGTCTGCCTACTACCAAATCCTTGCTCTTTAAACAGCTTGGTTAATACCAATAGGTCACTAGGTGCCATCTCAAAGTATGCATAATAAAGGAAGATAATTTCTAGCAGCATGGACTGTTCCCGAAGGCACTGGACAAACCAGCGAGACACCTGACGCTCAGTCTGCACAACCAATGAAGAAAAAAATGGGAGAGAAATAAAGTCAGATTTACAAACATATTTAAATTTGCAAAGTTATTTTTACTAGGTAATACATGTATAGTAGTCCCCCTTACCCGTGGGGGATACATTCCAAGACCCTCAGTGGATGCCTGAAACCATGGATGGTATTGAACCCTATATATACTATGTTTTTTCCTTGAGAAATTTATGCTTTTGTTGTTATTGTAAATGGGCCCTTTTCTTCTATTAAATATTTAAAATATCTATTGTGTTTTGGTTGAATTGTTTTAATAAACACATATCATTGTCAAAACAAAAGGTTATAACAATAACATTAGTAATCTATAAATGCAGATTGGCTTTAGATCTAGGATAAAATAATCAGACTAGTGTCACACACTAAATAATGATAATAAAGAAGGCAAATCTTAAGTTTAGAGTTCCATTAATCATTAAGAGAATATTTTAGGTAAGAGAGAAAGTAAATGTTTTATCCATATGACATATTTAAATTTTTCGGAAGACTGATAACTTAGGTTTTAAGTTAACAAATGAATAAATAATTGAACTTGGAGTCTATGAGAAAGAGTACACAATTCTCCTAAGAGTTATAAGAGGGTCCAGTAAACACATACCATGAGGCTTCCATGTGTCTCCCACGTTGGTGCTTCAGTTCTATAAAGCTCTTCAAACTGCTGTCTGTATTTTGTAACCAGCTCCTTCTCCAATTTATCAACACAGTCTGCATATTCAACCTTTAAAAAAAAATCCAAAACAGGGTAACTTATACCTAAAGTAAAAGTTATGTATTCAAATAAATATGAGTGTGAATAATATAAAATTATTTAAAAGAGTTGAATTTTACAGGGTAAAGAGAACCAAGAAGACAAAATGGGCTTACCCTATAGGGATGTCTTTCATCTTGGAAATAAGTGAGAAGGTGTAAGACACAACGAAGAATACACATTCTTTCTTCATAATAATAATCTGCAATCTGGGAAAAATATTCAAAATCAGTTACTCACAATTGCACGGGATACTCAATTGTAAATTTACTGATAAAGAGATCACTTAAAGATGTGCACTGAAAAGTTCAATTTATAATCAATCACAGCCCTATATAATCAATCACAGCCCTGGCCAGTGTGGCTCAGTTAGTTGAATGTCATTCCATGCACCAAGAGGTCGCCAGTTCTATTCCTGGTCAGGGTACATGGCCAGGTTGCAGACTCGATCCCCAAGTAGGGGGCATACAGGAGGCAGCCAATCAATCTTTCTTTCTCATTGATTTTCTCCCTCTCTCTCTCCCTCTCCCTTATTCTCTCTAAAATCAATAAAAACATATTTTTTAAAAATAAAATAAAACCAATCACAGAAATGGAAACAGTATTAGGCCAAAAAGAAAGCAAAAGACCTTCATGAATGGGATACAGGTAAAGTCATGCAAGATAAAAGCAATTACTTAATAATATAAACAAATTTTTCTAGCAGTTAGAGTATTCAAGTAATACACAATACTATAAACTGACAGCCAAATATATGAAAGCAAATATAAAAACACCACTGATGTATGTCCCAATTCCTTTTAACTAATGTACTTAGTTCTCACTAAATACCAAATAGGAAACTACTTCAGAAATCATGATAAAATTCCATTTTAAAATCAGATCCTGGGTGAGAAGGTTGCTTTGGGAGGAAGGGGGAGTTAAAGAAATACAAATTAATCCTGTTGCATTTAGATCTAGAGAAAAAATATCCATTAACCAGTTCTCACCCCCAATGACTGAAGAATCTCCTTTGGAAAAAGAGCTCGGCTGGTTCCAGTGGATTAAAAACCTCTTGTTTCACAAAACAAGTAATAAGCTTCCTCATTAGGACCTCAATGCTTACCCAACAAGAGTTAAAAGTCAGCAATGCTCAGGAAAACAAGATCAAGGAACTGGTACCCAATTTTACATAGAAGAACGGAAATGGTGACTACTACTGACCTTCAGGATTAAGGCCTGGCTCTGCCTCTCATCTTGCAGTACCACCTGGAGGAAAAAAGAAAAGCCAGGAAGCCACCTTATTAGCAATACTAAATTCACACACAAAAAAAGTAAACATGTTCACCTCACCCTTCAATATTATAATTGCCCATTCATTTCTGCATTTTACCCAACTATATATTCAAGTCTGTGCTCAAATCCCTGCCCCCCTCCTCTGGCTTTAGTTTCCTCATATATATAACTAGAGGCCCGGTGCACAAATTCGTGCACAGGCGGAGTCTAGCCCACCCCCATCGGGGCTGTTCGGGCAGGCCAGCTGAGGGGAGAGGCCATGGAAGGTTGGCTGGCCGGCCCCGCCCCCTGGTCAAACTCTGGGTGGAGGGGACAATTGGCATATTAGCTTTTTCTTATATAGGATGAGAAACCGGACAGGCTAAATGTTGTTCTAGGTCCATTTCAGCTCTGATATCCTGAGACTCTGATGAACATGTCAGTATTTGACCTCTCCCCACCTTCAAGTCTGAGCACCGACCTCAGCTTAAGCATCTGTTTTTTTAGGTCTTTAAACAGTCTTTCCTGAAAGTGGCTTTATTTGATTACCTACCTCTGTTGCAAGGAACTGGTACCAAAACCTTAAATTATCTAAAACTAACAAGGAAAAGGATAAAGGCAAGAGAATGGAGCTGAACATAACCACAAACCTTTAGTAAGTCCCGAGTACCTCTGTAATCCTCTTGAAGGTAACACTGGAGTAACTGTACACTCTGTTCTTCGTCAAGACCCTGAAACACAGAGGTCATAAGTGGGGAACAGTCACCTCAGCTCAGAAATCATGTATCGGATGCAAAGCATTCTAAAGATTTGTCCTCTGGAATGAACACAGAACTTGAATAAACAAAAATCCTTTTAAAGATTTCATACAACATAACAATTTTAACTGAAATAGGAGAAAAAAGGATCAAGTCACAGGCACGTAATTTATGTGACAAATGTACATGCCAGAAACAGCTGCACTCATTCATCAAGCACATTAATACAGCAGCAGACATTCTCTGGGTTTCTAAAATTAAAAGGAAACAGCTACATATTTAAATACAGTCTAGTCCAGTGGTCGGCAAACTCATTAGTCAACAGAGCCAAATATCAACAGTACAACAATTGAAATTTCTTTTGAGAGCCAAATTTTTTAAACTTAAACTATATAGGTAGGTACATTGTTATTAACTTAATTAGGGTACTCCTACGGCTTAGGAAGAGCCACATTCAAGGGGCCAAAGAGCCGCATGTGGCTCGCGAGCCGCAGTTTGCCGACCACGGGTCTAGTCAATTTAAAGAACATCACGTGTATGCTGAAGAAAACACTATGATATATAGTATATGGGCCAGGCAACTGTATTTGTGGCTCAATGTCAGAAGAGTTGCAATCTAAATATTTTTAAAACACAGTATTCAATTTAATCTCCAAAACTGAAGTAAACTGAATTTCCACTAATAATCACTAACAATAAAACCATGCACATCCATACCCCAGGTAATAAATTGAGCCAATGCTAACTTTTACTCACCAAAAACTTGCTGATTCGTAAACCCAGTTCCTTCAGTGGTGAAGGTACATCTTTTTTAGCTTTCACTTTTTCAGCTGAATTTGGACTATGAAAAGAACAATGAATCATTTCCTCATTCTCAGTAACCCTCTGGGAGTTAAAATAAAAATACTTCAAGATATTTTTACTACAGACCTATTTTTGCCCTTTAGGTGACTACAAAATACACACACACACACAAGTTCATAGCTACAGACTTTATAACACAGAACTATTTATGCCTAGGTAATAAATATAGTTTAGGTCTGTTACAAATGATAGCTATAACAATATTATTTATAAATGAGAGTTACATTAATTATTTTTTATCCTTACAACTACTCTGAAAGGTAAATATTACTATCCCCATTTTACAAATGGAATTACCAACACTCAGAAAAAAACTTACCAAAAATCCCACAGCTAATAAAAAGTTGAGGTGAAATTTAAGAGCCGGTGTTAGTATATATACATATATTACCTAGCTCTGTCCACTGAGAAGGCCTAGAAGCTATGACACCCCACCCCATGCCCATTGCAGCAGCAGGCACACCCAGCATCCAGATCTTGGTTTCCAATACCATTCTCTAATAAAAGGTGCCAGGAATCCTTGGTGAAATGGTTGATCTAGAGCTGGGGTGGAGAAAATACTAGGTGAACCTGGAGCATCTTGTAATGCCAGAAAGCAAAGAAAATACTCAGGAAACAAAAGGAGGGCACAGCCCTAACTGGTTTGGCTCAGTGGACAGAGCGTCAGCCTGCGGACTAAAGGGTCCCAGGTTCGATTTCGGTCAAGGGCATGTACCTTGGTTGCGGGCATATCCCCAGTAGGGGGTGTGTAGGAGGCAGCTGATCAGTGTTTCTCTCTCATCGATGATTCTAATTCTCTATCCCTCTCCCCTCCTCTCTGTAACAAAAATCAATAAAATATATTTTTTTTTTCAAAAGGAGGGCACATGTCAAAAGGTCACAGAGGCCAACCTAAAAAAACTTCCATTGGCCAAAGCTGGAACAGGTATAAACAAGTATAAACTAAATATATCACGAGTTCCTAGTGATATAAATGAATAAACAGACAAATAGACAAATAAGTAAATAGGGGGAAAAGTCCAAATAATATACATAGGTACTACTCCCTTTAGAAGGTGAAGTTTAATTCCACTATACCCCTACCTTGAGAGTGGCTATATTTAGTGACTCGCTTCTAAAAAATAGAGGACGGAGAGAGAAAAAAGTGACTTTACAGAGGAGAAACTTGGCAAATGCTACCTTAGCCAAGGGAGCAAAGTTAACATCACCAGTGATTTCACATGGATAACTCTTTCAATACGTATCCTCTATTATGATGTGGTAAGAATGGTACTTTACCCTTCTGAATTCTTCTCCAAAACCCACAACCCAATCTAATAATAGGAAAAACATCAAACAAATCCAAATTGAGGGCATTTTATAAAATATTTGATCAGTCCTCCTCCAAACTATTCAGGTCATGAAAATCAAAAAAAGACTGAGATACGTCAAACTAATTGCTTAGAAGACATGACAGGTGAATGAAATGTGGTACCCTGCATTGATCCTACAACAGAAAGAAGACATTAAAGAAAAAATTTCGGGGTGTTAAATTCAAATAAAGCCAACAGTTAAAAAAAAAAAAAAATTCTGTTAAACTTCAACTCCCATGCTACCAGAAAGGGAACTTTTGTCTTTAAAAAAAAAAAAAGAAACTAATGCCCTAAATATCTAGTCTGTGAACTAAAGCATGTTGTTGTTGGATTTTTATAGAGACTCTCACATTTCACAGAAAATCCACAACACAAAGGCTAGTATAAAGTTAAACAATAAGTTCTGAAAGAGGCAACATAGAATGATGGTTAAGAACACAGACACTGGAGTAAGACTGCCAGGTTTGAATCCTGGTTCTACCACTTACTAGCTGTGTGACCTTGGGCAAGTTACTTAACCTCTTTGTGCCTCAGTTTCCCCATCTGTAAAATGGAAACAATAATAAAAGTACCTAAATGTGATAATATAGTGATTATCTTTTTTTAAGTTCATATACTTTAGATACATAGTAAAGTATTTACAGATAAAATAACTGTAATGATGTCTGTGAGAGTTACTTCAAAATAATTATGGGGGAAGGATTAACAGATGAACAACAAAAAAAAGTTCTTCACTAACCTAAGAGAATGAAGGTGGAAAGTGAAGATGGAATAAAATCAACAGATGTTCAGAAGCAGAAGGGAAGTGGCTTGGGAACTACAATGCATAACACAGTGAGATCTGGACTAGGAATTAAGGTGAAAGAGTCTAGTCCTTCCTACAGGTATAGTCTTTTCTTCTGTTTTAACTACTTTATTTTATTTTTCCACTTCCCAGTAAAAAAACAAAAAACAACTTACATTCACCTCCAAAATAAAAATTGTTCGCTGCTATATTCCAGCATATGGTGCTGACAGTGCCTCACACAATTCGGACCAAAATATATATTTGAATACTTAATTGAAAATTTAATAAATCCTCATCCCCAGACACTAGTTATATAACTGGATTCAACAATACTGCATTTTTAAAAGGAATTTCCCTTCCTTTATAAAGACAGGTTTCCACTGGTTTCCTTTAAAGAGACAATTTGGTTTCTACTGGTAACCAAACTGTATTCTCTCTGATCTACCCAACCCAGCAATACCATTCATGAAAATGGTTTCACCTATACCAGCTTCTTCAGGGGAATTACTCTAAGCAGATGCTTATGATAGCCATACCTGGGAGGTTTATAGTATGAAAGTCCTTCTAATAGCCGCTGCCAATGTTTATTCAGTTCTGCCTCAATCTGATTCTGGAAAAGAACAAGGAAATAATACAAATGCAATTTTAATCAGACTTCAGGATCACAGTGATGATTACATATTCCTTTCAGTCTTTTTAATATGCGTTCTTGCCCAGCTGGAGTGGCTCAGTGGTTGAGCACCGACCTATGAACCAGGCGGTCACGGTTGGATTCCCATTCAGGGCACAAGCCTGGGTTGCAGGTTCTATCCCCAGTAGGGAGTGTGCAGAAAGCAGCCGATTGATGATTCTCTCTCATCAAGTGTTTCTGTCTCTCTCTCTCCCTCTCCCTTCCTCTCTCTGAAATCAATAAAAACACATTAAAAATTTATTTTGAAAATAAAAAAAAAGTGTTCTTCCCCACAGTTGAAATCATTTTGAATAGAGAATTTTATAGCCTTTTCTTTGCTTAACATTCTAACATAAATGATTTCACCTTATTATGAAAATCTTGATAAACGTTCTTAAGTGATTGCATATTTTATTAAGTGGCTAGATCATAATTTATTTACCATTCTTCTAATGTTAGATACACTTAAGCTGACTGTAATTCCTTATTAATATAAATAATGCTCTGGTTAAGAGCTCTGTGCACAAAACCTTTTCAGGATTTTTTTCTTTTAAAAGATAATCCTTGCCCTAGCCAGCGTGCCCAGTGGTTGGAGCATCAGACTATGCACCAAAGGGCCGTGGGTTCGATTCCGTCAAGGGCACGCACCTGGGTTGCAGGTTTGCTCCCTGCCCCTAGTTGGAGTGTGTGCAGGAGGCAACCAGTCGATATGTTTCTCTCACATGAGTGTTTCTCTCTGTGTCTTTCTCCCCTCTCCCTCCTTCCCTTCCACTCTCTCTGGAAAGCAATGGAAAAAATATCCTCAGGTGAGGATAACAACAACAAAAAAAATGATGCAGTCCTAGAAGTGGAATTATGAGATGAAGGCATATCAAAAAATGTTAAGGCTCTAAAAAAGGTGTTATCGTTCCTTTTATTAATTACAATAAAAACAACAATAGTAATAATTGAATGTCGTCTTAACAGTTTACCATCACAGGGCCAGAACACTAGAGGATCAATATGAAGAACTGTCCTTTATTGATTATATACTTGAAAATGTCCTAGAAACCACAGCCTCTCTGACCTAAGGAGCTATCTAAATGGAAAAGGGAGAAAAGGCAAGTAAAGTATGAGACAGAAAAAGCCTGAGAATCTTTTTTTTTTTTTAAATATATTTTATTGATTTTTTACAGAGAGGAAGGGAGAGAAATAGAGAGTTAGAAACATCGATGAGAGAGAAACATCGATCAGCTGCCTCCTGCACATCTCCTACTGGGGATGTGCCCGCAACCCAGGTACATGCCCTTGACCGGAATCGAACCTGGGACCCTTCGGTCCGCAAGCCGATGCTCTATCCACTGAGCCAAACCGGTTTCGGCAGAAAAAGCCTGAGAATCTTTTTAGCCTGAGGTAGCAGGACAGTATTTATACCCTGACCCTGAGCAGCCAATCAAGCAGCACTGTTATCTTTTCAGAAAAGGAACCACTAAGGAACAAAGAAAGGTACAGATTTAGAAAACTTTCAGCAGCGAGACTATAAGACACACTACGTTCCAGCAGAAAAAAATATATATAAAGTTTTAGAATTTCAAAAAGGTGTTTACTTCCTACTTCAAAGAGAAGGCATTTTTTTTAAAAAAAACAATATAAACTGCACAAAGATCCATAGAATCCACTCAAGAACACCACCACTTACCAGTTCTCTCAGAGCTGACCTTCCAAGAAGAATTGTCCACAGTTCTCTGCTGCTCCTGAAAAAGGACAGAAAGCAGACTGAACTAAGCTATCTCACAGCTATTTTATCTATTCTCTAAAGCAAAAAGCTCAATGAACAAAAACAACTTGTTAAAATTTTGGACAGTAATCCTATTATATTCGTAGAAGTTTGATGTTCAAAATAAAAATTAAAAAACTAAAATATAGCCCCAGCTGGTTTGGCTCAGTGGATAGAGCGTCAGCCTGTGGACTGAAGGGTCCCAGGTTGGATTCCGGGCAAGAACACAGGTCCTGGTTGCAGGCTCAATCCCCAGTAAGGGGCATGCAAGAGGCAGCCGATCAATGATTTTCTATCATCATTGATGTTTCTATCTCTCCCTCTCCCTTCCTCTCTGAAATCAATACAAATATTTTTTTTAAAGAAAATTAGTATTTGATCATAACAAGAATCAACATTTATTAAGCAGTTGTAATTGTCAGGCACTGAACCCCTTGTCTTATTGAATATGGACAACTTATGAGGCAGATACTGTTATTATCCCCATTATTTCATCCAAAACTAAGGTTTAAGAGTGGTTTAGTAAGTTGCCTAACATCACAAAGCCAATATATAATGGAGCCAGAGCCTGAACCCAGGTTTGCACAACTCCAGAGTTGACTCATTACATTACACTGCTTCAAGGTGCACCAAAGAATCCATCCTACAAGCAAAGACCGAGGTGAAGCTTTCTGTTCTACCGTGGCATACCATACCCATAATACAGTGGCTGGCACACAGGAGAGGCTCAAAAATACATGCTGACGAATGACTATCAAAGGAGGAGAAGTCCCTTTTAGACCTATAATCTAATTGGAAGAGGAAAATTAGAAAAAACAAGTATCTGCTGAAGTGCCAAGAGAAGGCAGAATAAAAGAGAAAATGGTAGTTTAACAGGAAGGGAATCCTCGTGGAAATGAATGTTACTGGCTCCTCAATTCCTACACATTTACTGGTCTAGGAATAATGGGAATAAATCTAGAACTTCATGATGCTCATACACTTCGTACTGGGATTGACAAAGGATGTTAGGCACACATTACACTATCAGCAAGTAATGAAGAGCTAAATCCTAACAAACACTCCAAAGGAATATAATCTTCTAAGACAAAAAGAGTCAGAGGAGAGAAAGATCACTGGGAACTGAGCCAACGCCTAGTGAAAGACTTCACCTCAAATAGGGACTTGAAGGTTTAAGCAGGGTGACTCTCAGGACACAAGACATGGCTGGAACTGTGACGTCCAAGCCAAAGACTCAGGGAAGCATCTTCCATATATATTTTCATAAATACAATATGTGCTATCATGTCATATTTATTTACAGAAATATATTTGAGCTAAGTATTTGTAGGAGAAACTAAGGAACCGAAATCAAATAACTTGCCTGAAGGGTAAAGTTAAAATTTTATTGACTTCCAGGCCAATGTTCTAGCAGACACCACGGAACTCCATTCCGAAATGAGCCGGAGCCCACGGAAACGGGACATTCTCTTCCTGAGAGAGGTCCCGGTCCCTGGAAAACTGGGTGAACGCTGCTGGGGGGTTAGGAATAATAATCTCTACAGCTGCGCCTTTAGGTGGAAAGCTGAGACACAGCCCACCCACTGGGGAGCTCTTTTTTAATAAATATATTTTATTGACTTTTTACAGCGAGGAAGGGAGAGGGATAGAGAGTTAGAAACATCGATGAGAGAGAAACATCGATCAGCTGCCTCCTGCACACCCCTCACCGGGGATGTGCCCGCAACCCAGGTACATGCCCTTGACCGGAATCAAACCCAGGACCCTTCAGTCCGCAGGCCGACGCTCTATCCACTGAGCCAAACCGGCCAGGGCTGAGGAGCTCTTTTGAGAAAGTTATTTCCACATGAAGACAATAAACAAAAGTGGTCACTGCTTGCCTGGCCTGCCTTTCTCAGTGGTTAGAGCATTGTCGGGGCACCAAAGGGTCCAGAGTTCGATTCCTGGTCAAGGGCATGTACCTGGCGTGCAGGTCGGGGCGCATGCAGGGGGCAACCAAGCAATGTTTGTCCTCGCCCCCTTCCCTTCCACTCTCTAAAAAAAAAAAAAAAAAAAGGGAAAAATATCCTCAGGTGAGCATTAACAACAAACAAGAAAGTGGTCCCTGCCCACGGAAACTCCGACTCCACAGAGGAGGTTCATCTCTTTTGCTTGATTTAGGCAGAAAGCTTTCACACCACTATCTTTTTTAGCACATTCCGTCGTCTATAAACACATTAACTGAAGAACACGGGAGATACCCAAAACCGCCAATATTCAAAGGGAATTTCTGCCAAACCCCGACCGAGCTTCCCGGAGCCGGGCTGCTCTGGGAGTGTCCCCTGTCCGACTCCGGCCACCCACATGGCCAGGCACTGGCTTCCGGCGCTCAGGCCACCGCGGGGCTGTCCAGAGGACTCACACCCGGGGAGACACCAGCTGGCCGTCCGCAGGCGCCGGGGCGGGAGAGTAAAGGGTTTTGGTGGCGATGCGATCCGCAGCCTGGCACGCAGACCGGTGCTGCAGGGTAGCCCGCCGCCGCCACGGCCCGGCCCGCGCGCACAAGCTGGAAGGACGGTCTCCTGAGCCGGCCGCCAGCAGAGCGGCGTCTCCAGCCCGTGGGTCATTCCTTCCGCCTTCGGGTACGAGTCCAGCAGGGCTGCCGGGACGACCAAAGCATTGTCCACGCAGACCCACGCGGCTCTCCCATTCCAGAGCGCGCCTCGCCCTGCAGGAGCTCAACGGCTCCCGAGCGCCGCAGTGACCACGACGCTGCCGGTGGCTAAGAGCGGGCGGGAAGCAGCGGAGGAGGGCAGAGCCCACGGTCCGCACGGCCCCAGCAGGCCCGGGGCCGGCCGGTGCGGGAGGCGGGTCAGAGGGGATGGTCGGTCCGCAAGACGGACCACAGGTACCGAGAGCCTGGCGCCTGCGCTCCTGGGGGTTAAGGACACCGCGGGCAAGAGGAAGGCAGGGACAGCGCTGGCCAGGGCGGGCGGGCGGGCGCACGGAGGCCTGCACGCTGCACCGCGGGGACCGGGCGGGAGCCCCCACGTTCCCCACGGGCCGGTCCAGAGCGGGATGTGAGTCAGCGGTCAGTCAGCAGCGCCTCCCGGAGCGGCGGGGGCTCGGAGCGCACGGAACGCGCCTCCCGCAAGAACGGTTTCTTTTCCCGGTTCCATCTTCCCGACCCAGAGCCCAGCGCGGTGCCTGGCACCTCGTGGGGGAGCTGGGCTGGTCGGCCGACGGGACCGCCGCCGGAGAACGTGACCGGACGGATGAATGGAAGGCTGCGCGGGGAGAGACGGCGGTAACGGCAGGGGTGGCGCGGCGCCACGCGAGGCACCGGGGAACCGGGGAGCGTCGCCAGGGTCGCGAACGGGGGCTGCCCCGGGCGACCGCGAAGCGCCCCGTCGCGCCTCGGAGGAGCGTCACGCCGGACGAGGAAGCGCGGCGGGGAGGTAGAGGGGGCCGAGGGACGCGCCCTTGGGGAGAGGGAAGGAAGGGAGAGGGGTGGGAGAGGAGCCCGGGGGCCGGCGCCGAGGGGAGGGCTGAGGCACCGGCCCCTCCTCGGAGAAGTCGCCTCAGGTCCCCGCGCGCGGGGACCGTTTGGACGTGACCGCCTCCCGCCTCGGCGCCCGCTCACCTGGCCGGGCTTCGCCCCGCTAGCGCCGCCACATCCCGCTCCCTACGCCCGCCCCGTTTCCACTCGGCCTCGAGCCCACGCCTCATAGCCGCCCCGGCCGAATCGGCCCGCTCCGTACCTCACACACAGCTCGCCGGCGGCAGCCGCCATCTTCGCGCGCCCGCGCGCGCGTCCGCCCCGCCCCCAAGCGCCGTGCCCACGTGACCGCTCGCCTCCCAACGGGCGCGTGGACGGGGCTTTGCGTCACGTGACGGCGGGGCGGAGCCAAGATGGCGACTCCGAGGGAGGTTAAGATCGCGCGGCCAAGGCACGGGAGGCTGTGATGAAGGCAGCGGAGTGGCAGCTTCTGCGCAGTAGGTGGGCGATGGTGGCGGGGGACCGGGCACCAGCCCCCAGGCGTCAGCGGGCGCCCGACAGTGGAGCTTGCGCCCTCGCGGCTGGAGAACGAAGAGAGAAGGTGCCGGCCGCGTGAAGCTGCGGCTCTCCGCCTGGCAGGGCTTGAGGGGCTCAAAGTCCAAGGCGTCGCTAGTCACCCCGGTGTGTCCGGGTCCCCGGTCTAGAGACATGACCCGACAGCGCGCCCCGCGGGCCCCGGGGCCGGGAGCGCCTCTGAGCGGGTCGGTGCTGGCCGAGGCGGCGGTGGTGTTCGCCGTGGTGCTGAGCATTCACGCGGCGGTGATGGACCGGTACTCGTGGTGCGCCGTGGCCCTCGCCGTGCAGGCCTTCTACGTCCAGTACAAGTGGGACCGGCTGCTCCAGCAGGGGAGCGCCGTCTTCCAGTTCCGAATGTCCGCCAACAGCGGCCTGCTGCCCGCGGCGATGGTCATGCCTTTGCTCGGACTGGTCATGAAGGAACGCTGCCAGGCCGCCGGGAACCCCTACTTCGAGCGCTTTGGCATCGTGGTGGCGGCCACCGGCATGGCCGTGGCCCTCTTCTCGTCGGTGCTGGCCCTGGGCATCACTCGCCCGGTGCCCACCAACACGTGCGTCGTCGCGGGCTTGGCCGGCTGCGTCATCACGTATATCATGAAGCACTCGCTGCGGGTGGGCGAGGTCATCGAGGTCCTGGAGGTCCTGTTGATCTTCGTCTACCTCAACATGATCCTGCTGTACCTGCTCCCCCGCTGCTTCACCCCGGGGGAGGCGCTGCTGGTGTTGGGGGGCATCAGCTTCCTGCTCAACCAGCTCATCAAGCGCTCCCTGACCCTGGTGGAAAGCCAGGGCGACCCGGTGGACTTCCTCCTGCTGGTGGCAGTGACGGGGATGGTCCTCATGGGCATCATCTTCAGCGCCCTCTTTGTCTTCATGGACTCGGGGACCTGGGCCTCCTCCATCTTCTTCCACCTGATGACCTGTGTGCTGGGCCTCGGCGTGGCCCTGCCCTGGCTCTATCGGCTCATCCGGAGGAACCCCCTGTTCTGGCTTTTTGAATTCCTCTTCCAGACGGAAACCCGCCTCTACCTCCTAGCCTACTGGTCTCTGCTGGCCACCTTGGCCTGCCTGGTGGTCGTGTGCCAGAATGCCAAGCGGTCATCTTCCGAATCCAAGAAGCACCAGGCCTCCACCATTACCCGGAAATACTTCCACTTCATTGTGGTAGCCACCTACGTCCCAGGTATCATCTTTGACCGACCACTGCTCCACGTGGCCGCCACTGTGTGTCTGGCAGTCTTCATCTTTCTAGAGTATGTGCGCTATTTCCGCATCCGGCCCCTGGGCCACACTCTGCGCAGCCTCCTCTCCCTCTTCCTGGATGAACGGGACAGCGGACCGCTCATCCTGACACACATCTACCTGCTCCTGGGCATGTCTCTTCCCATTTGGCTGGTCCCCAGGCCCTGTACACAGAAGGGTAGCCTGGGAGGAGCGAGAGCCCTGGTCCCCTATGCCGGCGTCCTGGCTGTGGGTGTGGGTGACACTGTGGCCTCCATCTTTGGCAGCACCATGGGGGAAATCCACTGGCCCGGAACCAAAAAGACTTTCGAGGGGACCATGACATCTATATTTGCCCAGATCATTTCTGTAGCGCTCATCTTAATCTTTGACAGTGAAGTGGACATAAACCACAGTTATGCTTGGATTTTGGGGTCCATCAGCACAGTGTCCCTCCTAGAAGCATACACTACGCAGATAGACAATCTCCTTTTGCCTCTCTATCTCCTGATATTGCTGATGGCCTAGCTGTTGTGCAGCAGCGATGAAGGAAATAGGGACATGGAGAGAACAAATGGTCCCCACAGCGGCCAGCCACTTGGGCATAAAGAAGCAAGGGGTGAGAAGCAGATTTGATTTTTCAGTTGATTCAGATTCAAAATAAAAATTAAAGCTCTCCTGATTTTAGTGTTGCTGATATTATAAAGCAAAAAGACAGCCCAGCTGGTGCAGTTCAGTGGTTGAGCGTCGACCTATGAACCAGGAGGTCACAGTTTGATTCCCGGTCAGGGCACATGCCCAGGTTGTGGACTTGATCCCCAGTGGGGGGTGTGCAGGAGGCAGCTGATCAATGATTCTCTATCATCATAGATATTTCTCTCTCTCTTGAAATCAAAATATATTTTAAAAAAACTTAAAGGATGGTGCAACAACTCAACTTGAGTGTGCTATGGGTCCCTGCCTCTCATCTTGCAATCCTCAGAGGGGGCGGGAGTGGACACTGGAGGCCATATTGCATAATGGTTAACACTTCAGGCTCTCTGTCAAACTAAACCGGTCAATCCTTGGCTGTACCACTTCTTTTTAAAAATATATATTATTAATTTCAGAGAGGAAGGAAGAGGGAGAGAGAGATAGAAACATCAATGATGAAAGAGAGCCATTGATCAGCTGCCTCCAGCACATGCCCTACTGGGTTTTGAGCTCGCAACCCGGGCATGTGCCTGACCGGGAATCAAACCTGGGACCCTTCAGTCTACAGGCCAACACTCTCTCCACTGAGCCAAACTGGCCAAGGCAGCTGTACCACTTCTTACGGTGTGACTGGCTTTACCATTCTGTGTGAATGACCCACATCCCGGGTGGTTCAGGGTTCCTGCTCTGGAGAAGGGCTGCGTGCAAATGACAGAGTCGAGCAAGAAATAATAATTTGAAAATTGGGGGGCCAGGCGGGAGCCCAATGCAAGAGGAAGGACTCCGCTTGTGCTCAGGCCTTGCCATCCTTTTATTCAGTTTGGGATACACCTATAGCCCTTAGGCAAGTTCCAGTAGCAGGCAGACTATCTTATCAGTAAGGATTTACATAACTGGTGGGGAAGTTGCTTCAGCTACTATTGTCTCCACTAAACAGTCAGTGCATAGCTCTGCCCTTTGCCAGGGCGCATTTCGGGCTCCTTGTCCACACCTTTCTGCTAGTGAAGACAATAGGCGGCTTCCCACAATTCTGGGCCTCAATTCTCTGCAAGATGGGAATAAGCCTGCACCTCACAGAGTGTTGTGAGGATCTGATGAGGTGAGGTGTGTATGGTGTCCAGCCCGGGGCCCACACATCACAAGCAATCAGTAGGGAAAGTGTCATCCTTACGCAAGGCCAGTCCTCTCAGCAAGCCAGTGGTTGTACTTCTGTTGGTTATACTTGGAGACCAGAGTGACCTTGGCTTTATTTGGAGAAGAACCCAAGAGGAAAATAGCCAAATGCATGTGGTTCCTCCCATGTGGGCTAGGAAGAGCTTCTGAGGAAGGGCTGGGGGCAGAGGAGCAACTTCTCCCCACTTTCACCCCGCCTGGCAGGGAGGGGCCCGCAGGATGAGGAGAGATGCGGGCCCAGGAAGGCCAGAAGCCAGGAGGGGAGCTCTGGGGAGCTTGTGGGATTCCTGCCACGTCCTTTCCCTCAGAAAAGTATTGAGACATTCCTCTGGGGCTCGAAGGCTTGCAAACCCTCCCCTTCTCAGACTCCCTCTGCTGGCCCAGGAGGTGGCCAGATGTCAGGGGAGAGCGGCGGCTTGGACTCGCCTCCGTGTGGTCTTGGGAAAGGGCCCTGTCCTTTGTGCCTTGGCGTGTCCGTGCGTGCAGTGGCGGCTGGAAACAGGGTCACAAACTCAGACGGCCGCTGAGACCAGGCGGGTAATGCAGTGACGGAGGACGGGAAGTGGGATGCAGAGAGCACGCGCCCCTAAGGCTCAGCCAGTTGTCAGCATGCTAGTCCACTGGCCCCGTGCTGCTGACCTGTTCTTTCAAGGAAGCTTAGCAATCTTACTGTTTTGTGAAATGGCTCAATTTTAAGAAAATTTTTAAAAAATGCCAAGGTGCCCTACCTGGTTTGGCTCAGTGGATAGAGCAGCCTGGGGACTGGAGGGTCCCGGGTTCGACTCCAGTCAAGGGCACATGCCCGGGTTTCAGGCTCTATCCCCAGTAGGGGGTGTGCAGGAGGCAGCCGATCAATGAGTCCCTCTCATCATTGATGTTTCTCTCTCTACCCCTCTCCCTTCCTCTCTGAAATAAATAAAAAATGTTTTTTAATAATAAAAATAAATAAAAATGCCAAGGCCCAGACAAAACACAACTGTGGTCTGCCATCAGCTAGTAGCCCCTGATTTGCAATCTCCAGGCCAGACCCCAGCTAAACAGGATCTGGATTTGGTAGTTGTTCCTGCAAAAGGTCTGAGTGCCTGCCAGCCAATCCCAAGCAGGAGCGACCCATGAAGGCCCTCCGTCAGGGCCAGAGGGAGGAAGGGCCTGGCCTGAGGTTAGGAAGGTATTTGGTCACAGAGCCAGGACCAGAATCTGGGACTAGATTCCCAGCCCTGGTCATCTCCCCCACCCCACCCTCACCCCCTTGCAGGTGAGGAGCACAGGCTGTGGGTCAGGCTGAGCTCCTGAACAACTGACCAGCTGTGTGCCCTGCACAGGTCACTTATCCTGTGACCGTGGATGGTAAGAGCACCTGCCTCGAAGGTCCATGGGGTGAGGACTCCGTGAGACGCAACAGGTGAGCTCTTGGCACAGCGAGTGAGTGCCCACTCAATGTGAGTTGTTAGGGAATCACAGACCTCACCAGGCAGGGCTGGGATGCCTGGGATGGTGTACAGCAGGGCCCTCATTTTGACAACATGTCTGCTGGGGAAAGAAGGGTCGAGAAGCTGCATTGGGAAGTCATTTTTATTCAATGCCTTGCGCTGTAATAGTGTTCTGTCTGAGGGGGGGAGAAGAAGAAGCTGGCAGAGGAGTGGCCAAACCCTTTTGTAGCCGGGAGGCTGCCTCTAGAGCAGCGGTTCTCAACCTTCCGAATGCCGCGACCCTTTAATACAGCTCCTCATGTTGTGGTGACCCCCAATTTCATGGTTACAAATTGAACATCATTAAAGCATAGCGATTAATCACAAAAACAATATGTAATTACATATGTGTTTTCTGATGGTCTTAGGCGACCCCTGTGAAAGGGTCGTTCGACTCCCAAAGGGGTCGCGACCCACAGGTTGAGAACCGCTGCTCTAGAGGGAGCTTGTGTCGGGGCAGGGGGAGGTTCCTGCTGCCCAGCTGCCACCTCTTGCCTGCCTGTCTGCAGGGCCAAGGGGCACACACACTGGCAGAAGGAAAGCTCAGGAGGAGAGAGGTGACTTCCCTGCTGCAGCTGGGCGGTCGGCAGGTGCTGGTGTTGGCAGCCACAGCTTCCCGGGAGGGGACCGTGCCCAGGCCTGCGGAGCCTTTAGGTGTACAGTGGGGGGAAGGGCAGCTCAGCTGTTGGCTGGAGCCTGCAGGAGACAGAGGAGATGACCTCGAGATGTCAGTATCACCGCTCCCCCCAGCCTCCAGGACCTCTTTAGGGGACTGGGGCACACCCTCCCTGCCACCTACCAGTTCTCCGGGCTCCAGGTGGTGCCAGAGGCCTCCATGAGGTGGAAAGTGTAGGCATGGCGCGAGCGGTCAGAGAGGTTTGCCTCGCTCTTGTGCACCACTTCTCCATGGATTAGGATCAGGCCCCCTGGCAGGGACACAGCAGGTCAAGAAGGGACACGGGCCCTGCAAGGCTCGAGCAGTTTTGTGGCCTGTTCACCTCCCCATCCATTCTCATCAGGAGGGCCTGCAGCCTGCCCTGGGACCTGAGGCTGTGCTGTGGGACATGGGTTCCCCGGGATCCGGTCCCTTCAGGGGGGCCTGTGCCCTTGGCCAGCTTTCGCAAGGGCATCCTTCTGTGGTGTTTGCAGAACCAGCACAGCTGGGCTGGTCAGCTGGGACCTGGCCAGTGAGGGCTGAGTTGGACTTCAGTTCTCCCTTTTCCAAAAGGAAGAGGGGGCCCTAGGAGCTGGCATCTGGAGTACTTGCTGGGTACCACACAGGTTCTGTGTGACATCTTCCAGCTTCCCCACTTTCCATCTGGAGAAACTGAGGCTCTGGGAGACTGGGTCATTTGCCCAAAGTGCCCAGAAATAGCAGAACCTGGAGTCCAGTCTGATCAGGAGACTTGGTGTTAATCCCACTGCTTCCCGGTTTCCCAGTATCCAGTGACCTCTCATTCTGTGACTTCACAGCACTCTGGTGAGTGGGGGCTCAGAGCAAGGCCGCAGGGCCCTGCCTTCCTGCCCCCTGCGTCCCGCCTACCTCTCTGCACTGGTGTAGGCACAAAGAGGCTGTCATCCCGGGCTGGCTCCGACCCCAGGAAGTTGAGGCCAGTCACCGAGCCAGCCGGAGCCCGGACCATCCTTCTCTCCACTCCACCTGCAGACCAAGATGGAGCCTTTGGTCTTTCTTTTTCCCAGACCCTTCTCCCGCGGCGGGTGGAATATGAGTGGGTGGGGAGACGGGTGTCCTTACTGGTGTGCGAGCCAGGGATGAACCACAGGCAGCCGTTCTCCAGCGTGGCGTCCTCCAGTGCGATCCACACGCCCAGCACCCGGCCCAGAGGCTCCGTGTACAGGAAGGTGGCGTCCTGGTGAGAGGAGGCTGCAGCAGGCCCGCGGGGGCATGAGGAGCTGGGCTCCACTCACCTTGGGCTTTTTTCTCCAGCCCCCAATCCTCTCCGAGCCCTCCGGGCCCAGCCTTCCCAGGATCAGTTAGAATTTTGCCACTTCCTGGCCTGGAGACTCAGAACAAAAGATTTCACCTCTCAAAGCTTCCATTTCCTAAACTGTAAAGTGGTCCCAACACTAACAGGCCTCATGGGATTGCTGGAGGATTTCATGATGTGTGAAAAGTGCTGATACTGACTTGTAATTACTTGCTAAAAAGTAGCTGCTAAATGGAGGTGGAAGAGGGGATAAATGGTGATGGGGAAGAAAATAAAAAGCAGCTGCTATTGTCCTAGCTGGTTTTGCTCAGTGGATAGAGTGTTGGCCTGCAGACTGAAGGACCCCGGGTTCGATTCCAGTCAAGGGCACTACCTTGGTTGCAGGCTTGATCCCTGGTCAGGGTCCTGTGGGAGGCAACCAATCATGTCTCTCTCTCACATCAATGTTTTTCTCTCTCTGTCTCTCCCTCTCTCTCTTCTACTCTCTCTAAAAATCAATGGAAAAATATCCTCGGGTGAGGATTGACAAAAAATAAAAATGTAGCTGCTATTTAACTCCAGCCCAGTAACTAAGGCCACTGTCCTTAACCAGGGACAAGCACCTCCAGTCACCGACGATTCACCCAGTGGTGGAAGTCTGGGGAGTTGAGCACAAAGTGTGTGTGTGGGCGGGCGGGGGCAACAGTGTCCCTAAGTACCCGTCCCCGGTGCTGGGGCTCAGTCAGGATGGGGACCACTGATCGAAGGGCCTTTGTCTTGGTAACAACCAGGCGAAGCAGTACTAGTCTCTCCTCTTCCTTCCTGGGGAACTGTGATTTCTGAGCACCAAACTGTAAGGGGGACATTGACAATCCAGACAATGTCAAGAGAAAGGTGTCCTAATGGGGGTGTCCCAAAACACTTGGAGAAGGAATGGCCGAAGGAAATGGGGGTGCAGGCCTCTGACTGAATGGAGGAGCTGGTCACCAGGAGGCCGGCTGGGCTCATTAAGAAAGGAACGGCTGCCTGAGTCGGTGGGCCCCCCTCATGGGAGGTATGTGAGCAGAAGTGGGTGACCGCCCACGAGGAGGGCCATAAAGGGTATCTGTGAATCCAGGCGGGGCGGGGGGGGGGAATTAATCCGTTTCTATGCTGAGTCAGTACTCCAGGGAATTTGTTAAGAACACAGGATTCCCAGGCCCTGGCAGCCCTACTGACTCATGATCTCAGGGAAAGGGGCCTGGGAATCTGTATTTTAACTAGCTAGGCGTGTGTCCAGGTTCGGGAGCCACTGTGCCGGGGCTCCAGGATGCCCCCCAATCCACTGTTCCAGGAAGGACCGGAAGGCAGCTTCTCTTGCCTGGCCCACGGACATCGCGGCAAGCACCTTCCCGCCCTCGGAAGACCCAGCAACCACCAACATCCCAGATTTCCCGCCACGGCCTCTGCTGGGTATCCAGCCCGCTCTGGGCTCACCTTCGCCGCCAATGTGAGGTTGCTGCAAGAGAAAGGGCCAGGTGAGAGCAGCGGGGGAGGGGGGAGAGGCCGCTCTGAGTTTGTGGGAAGCTCTTCCCTGGCACAGGTGTTTACCTCCAAGATTTCCCATCAGCACCCATCTATCGGGCACCTACAGGGTGCCAGGCCCTGGAGGGCTGCAGAGAGAAAAACCACCCTGCCCTAGAGGGCACTCCCAGTCTGACCATGCACATGCCTGACAAAACATGAGGCAGAGGTCAGGGGCAGCCATAGAGGCTGGGACCCAGGCCAGTCCCTCTCTTCCCAAGGGAGCTGGAAGGCTTCTTGGAGGAGGTGCTACTGAGCAGGGTCTTGAAAGCTGGGAGCAGAGCATTTCAAAAGCCAAAGGGAAGAGGTAGTCCTAGGGATCCCTGTCCCACCTACCACCACATTTTAACAGCACCAACTGAATGCCAGGTGCCTTAGCCAGAGAAGACCGATTTTACATGTTCTTCCCCCAACTTAACAATAACTTGGGAAGCCATTTTTGGCTCCCCAAAAAGGAGGGGCTTGGTATGAGCATTCTGCCCATTTTACAGAGGGTAAACTGAGGCCTGGGGAAGCCGGGGAGCTCACCTTAAAGATGTACATGCTCTGCACCACCACAGGCTTCTGGAGGCCCAGACTTCTGACCAAGGCCTGGAAAGGGGCAGAGGTCACACTGCCAGCCTAGCCACACTCACTCTGGCCTGCCCACCACCCTCGCCCCCACCTCTGCTCACCTGCATTTTGGGGGAGTGTGTGACACGCTTGAAGACAGGGTCATAGGCGTGCAGAGCTGCAGGACAGAGGTAGGCTGATGGGCCAGTCCCCAGCCCCCACACATCCCCCCGACGCCGAGCCCTGGCCACCCAGACTCAGGCCTTGTTCTCACTGATGCTGTGCATTAAGCTTTCTGCTTGTTTATAACCAAGGAGTGGGCCCCACAGACAACTTCTCCCCATCATAGGTCCCAGTCCACCCATGACTTTATTCTTGACCTTCCGGGCATCTGAGAATCACTCCCTGCCTCCCCACTCCTCAGAGGACAAAGGGCTCCCAGGGGCCCATCACGTGGTGGCATCTCAGTATTGCCACTCACTCTATGTGACTTCTCTCCTGTAAGCCTCAGTGTGCTCCTCTGCACAATGGGACTAGAAGGCCTGCCTGCCTCCCACGCTGCCTAGGACTCAGGGCAACTCATGCAACCCCCTCCCAGGGCCCGCACTCAGTAGTCACTCCTCTCACTGTTGGCTATGTTGTTACAAAAAAATCAGTGTGTGTGTCTCTGTGTGTGAAATGTTCTATGTCAATTATACCTTAATTTTAAAAGTGAGGGTTGCACCCTGACTGGTTTGGCTCAGTGGATAGAGCGTCGGCCTGCGGACTCAAGGGTCCTAGGTTCGATTCCGGTCAAGGGCATGTACCTTGGTTGCGGGCACATCCCCAGTAGGGAGTGTGCAGGAGGCAGCTGATCGATGTTTCTCTCTCATTGATGTTTCTAACTCTCTATCCTTCTCCCTTCCTCTCTGTAAAAAAATCAATAAAATACATTTTTTTTTAAAAAAGTGAGGGTTGAATGTACTTAATGCCACTCAGTTGTACACTTCAAAATTGTACAATGGTAAAGTTTATGTTATATGTATTTTATGACAATTTTTTTACAAAACTACGATGATATAACTTCAAGTTTAAAAGTAAGCAATATAGCCCTGGTCAGGTGACTAAGTTGGTTGGAGCGTTTCATACACCAAAAGGTTTCGGGTTCGATTCCAGGTCAGGGCACATACCTAGGTTGCAGGTTTGATCCCTGGTCAGGGCGCATATGGGAGGCAATGGATTGATGTTTCTCTCTCACATCCATGTTTCTCTCCCTCTCCCCCTACTTCTCTTTCTCTAAAAATCAATGAAAACATTTTCTCAGGTGAGGATTAAAACAAAACAAGAATAAGCAGTCTACAAAACAGATTATAATGTATCAGACTGAAAAACAAACCAAAACCAAAACACCAGCCTCCTAGCTTGCTTTGGGGTCTCAGAACAGGGACCATGTCAGCAGGTTAGGTGCTCCTTACGGAGACCCCAGGAAGCAGCGGGACCCAGGAGCCCCATGCCCAGGGCCTGGATCATCCCAGGCCAGGGGAGCTGAGGGGTCTGCCTATGCCCATGTGGGGGGGGCCTCTGTGGACCCCCCTTCCCAGTGCCACGTGATTAGCATCATAAGGTGCAGAGGAGCAGGGGGCGCTGCTGCCAGAAATGCCTCTTGCTGGGCCACTACTGCTTGCTTTGGGTAACACCCCCAAACCCCCCAGGCCTCAGTTTACTCAGGCCCTTTCCCCAAGGTGCCTACTTACCATGGGCAATTTTGTTGATGGCTTTCTCTGGGGGGACCAGGAAATTTCCTGTGGCACAAGGAGCAGGTACAGGCTGAAGAACTAGAGTCTAATCTCCCCTGGGTAGCGCTCCCCCACAACCGCCCTGGGGGCAGATACCCGAGTCCAGTGTATCCCCACCCGTAGGGCCCCAGCTCCGAACCTTTATTGTCAAAAACGCCTTTCTCAAAGAAGAATCGAATCTTGTCGCCGCTGCTCAAGAAATAGTCTGTGCTGCCCTGTGGAGGGGGACATCAGAGGGACTGAGCGAGCATCGCGGGTCAGAGGTGGGCCTGACCAGGAAGGAAGAGGGCGTACATGCTTCCCACCCACAGGGCTAGCGACCCCCTGGTGCTCCTCAAACCTGCCCACCACCGAGGCAGAAGTGACTGGCAACCCCAAGGGCCTGGGAGCACAGCTGGGAGCTACAAGCATGACATTTCTTGGAAACCTCTTAAGTCACATGACTCAACCTCGATATGGTGTGATTCATAACAGGCGCTACAGCGGTTCTCAACCTTCTGGCCCTTTAAATAGTTCCTCATGCTGTGACCCAACCATAAAATTATTTTCGTTGCTACTTCATAACTGTAATGTTGCTACTGTTATGAATCGTAATGTAAATATCTGAGATGCAGGATGGTCTTAGGCGACCCCTGTGAAAGGGTCGTTCGACTGCCAAAGGGGTCGCGACCCACAGGTTGAGAACCGCTGCGCTAGAATCAAACAGGCCTGGTGAGGCAGGGGTCCCGCAGGGGTGAGGCCGACGGAGTCCTAACGAAGCATGCCTGACTCCGGAGACTGGTTCAAGACGCAGATCTGACTTTATTGTTTAAGTACAGCGACATATATAACATTCCAGACCAATCAGAAGTTTACACCATCCTTAGGGCAGCCAATGGTAGGAAAGTTAGGGTACTATGTAGGGGCTCTAGGGGGCTTACTCAGGCGGGCACTGCCACTTCCCGGTGTGCCGAGAAAGCTTGTATAGGCGGAGTGCGCTCACGTCATTGCATCCGCCACTGCACTGAGATAAATCTCCTGAGCTCTTCCCACAGCCTGGTGCCCAGATAGCCTGGGGCCACTTGTGTTACCTCTCAGAGCCTCCAGGGGAATAATGAGGAACTGACCTCCAGGGATTGTTGGAGGCTTTAGGGAGAGGCTGAAGCTTACAGCAGGAGAGAGCACGGGCCCTGGAGCTAGAATACTTGGGTTTAGATCCCAGCTCTGCCGCTGACTGGCTGTGTGACTATAACCACGTTACTGAACCTCTCTGGGCTTAATTTCCTCCTAAGATACAGTTGCTATTATGGCACCTATCTCGTGCGGGGGCGGGTTTAAGGATCCTGAGCAGGTATATACAAAGCACTAGGACAGTCCTTGGAGTGCCGATAAGTGACATGTATCTGCTTTTGTTATTTTTTTTAATATATTTTATTGATTTTTTACAGAGAGGAAGGGAGAGAGATAGAGTTAGAAACATCGATGAGAGAGAAACATCGATCAGCTGCCTCCTGCACATCTCCTACTGGGGATGTGCCCACAACCCAGGTACATGCCCTTGACCGGAATCAAACCCAGGACCCTTCAGTCCGCAAGCTGACGCTCTATCCACTGAGCCAAACCGGTTTTGGCTCTGCTTTTGTTATTATTACTGCTGCTAAATAGAGAACACGCCGCAAGGGCATGGCTACAGGCTTGGTAAATATGAGCTATTACTATTCTTTTTCTATGTTCTTAAGAACCTCTCCCTGTTCATTTTCATATCATGTTTCCAGTTTTTTAGCATCATATGAAAATGATGTTCCAGAACGATGTCCCATGCTTTCCTGTGGCGTTAGCCACCCTTGGCCGCCACCTCCCTGCCTTTCTGCACGGCAAAGGAGTGGAGTGGGGTGGCACCAACCCCCACACGTGGGTTCCTGCCACTGCCTTACATGTGTCTCCGTGGCTCAACTTGGTGACTGCCCTGCCCCTTCAAAGCCTTTCCCACTGAAAAGTAAAAGTTAGGTGTGTTGTTTTTTTTCAACATTCTTAGCTCCTCTGCACCAGGATCAGGGGGAGGGAAACATGTCAGGGAAGCATAACTGATATTAATGATATTGAAGGCAATGATGCTAACTGTGTGAAGGATTTTTACTAAACTCATTTATTCATGAGAATTCCCTGAACCACGCACACGTGGACAATGACAAATGCTGAAATGAATTTACAGATGGATGCAAAGCTGACCTATCTACAGGGCAATAAGTGCAGTCTGCATAACTGTGACCAGTGCAGGGCACGGAATCATAATTGCATCCTGCCAGACCCAGCTCTTACCCATTTCTATACACAATTATCTTCTGTGCATCATCAGTTCTGTACAACTTAGAGTTGTAAAATAACTCAAAGGCAATGAGAGGTGCAGGAGGTAAGCTGGGAGGACTGGACAGGACACCCTCTCATCTTTTTTTTTTTTTTTATAGTATGTTTTTATTGATTTCAGAGAGAGAGAGAGGGAGAGAGAGAGAAACATTGACTGGCTGCCTCCTGTACACCTCCTACTGGGGATCAAGCCCACAGCCCCGGGCATGTGCTCTGACTGGGAATGGAACCAGAGACCTCCTGGTGCACGGACAATGATGCTCAACCAACTGAGCACACTGGCTGGGCTCATCTTTTTTTAAATTTCAAAGTCATTCACAAGATCAGTAGTGAATACTGAGGGTTTACTGAGTACCAGGCGCTGTGCCGAGCTATTTGCAAGCGTTATAAGCCAAGATATATGCACTTGCTCCCCCCGCCCTCCACCCCCGCCCCTCACTGGTGTCTGGAGCATTCTCAGAAGGCAGCTTGGAGAGCACAGGATTAGCCCCCTCGCTCCTGGGAGCCTTTAATTGACGCTGGACACAGGAGCCCCGTCTCTGCTTCCCCCAAGGAGAAGACTGGAGTGCTGACAAATGAAACCAACCTTTTAGAGGAAATTATCATTCTGTAACCCTTCTCCGCAAGTCCCTGCCCTGTAGGCTGCATGGCTTCCGTCATTGATTCCCTTTGTGCCCACCAGGTGGCAGCAGCTCCTCAGCACGAGTGTGAGTGAGGCCCATTAGGGGGCCTGGACTACAGACAGCGCTGGCTTGGGAGCTGGGTAGAGAACTGTGAATGAATTCCCAAGTCTCAACTTCCCCATCTCAAACTGTGCTGAGTGGTATTAAGTCACTGGAGGGAAACGGGCAGAGTTTCCAGTCTCGCTGGGGGATAAGCCCTCCACAGGCGGGCACATCCTCATTTTGGGTCCCTGGCCACCAGGAGGCCCTTGGAGACCAGAGAACTACTCAGGAAGAGGGCAGAGCAGTGAACTGCATGGATTTGGTATCAGACAGACCTGTGTTAAAATCCCGTGGTTTGGGCCAAGCCTCATTCTTCCCACCTGTCAAATGGGGACAATAATGCTGACCTTATACATTCGTCCTGAGGCATGGAGGAACTATGCATATAGGACACTGAGCCTGGAGCCTGGCACATGGAAGGCTGGGGCCTGATTTGTTTTCAGAATGAGCCGAGGGCCTCCGGGCTGCTGCTCTGGCTGGGGGCTGAGCCCCCATCAAAGACCAGATGGCATCTTCACCTGCCCCAGGCACCTACCTGCATTCGCAGCTGCTCCTCCCCCTGGGTGGAAAATTCTGTGCGGCAGTGGAGCGGGACCTCCATCTCGGCCACGATCTCACTGATTCTCCGCTGCATGGCCACACACTCGTCTGCAGACAGGAATCCTTCCAGCACCAGGAATCCATCCTCCTGGAACTACAGGCAGGAAGGGGCTCAGGCTTCCCCGCCCTCAGACATCCTTTACGGAAGCTGATTGGACCTCTCCCCCCAACTGTGTGAAGGCAGGACCAGTGTCCTGTCCATTGCTCTGGCTCCCACCCTGGCCACAGTGCTTGGCCTCCAGTGAGGAGCAATCCATATTGGCTGGAATGGCCCCACAGGTGTAGCTCAGCTGTTGAGCGTTGACCCATGAACCAAAAGGTCACGGGTTCGATTCCCAGTGGGGGGCATGCAGGAGGCAACTGATCAATGTTTCTCTCTCATCGATGTTTCTCTCTCTCTCTTTCCCTCTCCCTTCCTCTCTCTGGAATGATGGAAGGAGGAAGGGAAAGGCAAGTGGTCCAGTGAGCTTGGATCACAGGGGAATATAACCTCATTCATCTACCCGACTAAAACTGATTGAGCACATACTGTGTACCAAACACGGTTTTAGTAGCTGGAGATTCAGTAACAAGAAACCAGCCAGGATGCCTGCCTTCCTGGAGCTGCCAGTCAAGCCGAGGAGGCTGATGGGAACAAGCCGCACACAGGGGAATAGATGTCACAAACTGCTGAGTGCAAGGAGGAAGAGGGCAGTTCTAGAGCGAAAGGAAGGAGCGTCTAATGTAAACCAGATGGGGAGGACGGGAGGTCTCGGGGCAGCAGCCCTGCGGAAGTGACATTTAAAGGGACCAGCAGGATAATGGGAGCGGAAGAGACAGGGAGGAGCACTCCAGGGAAGGGAGCAGGATGTGTGAAACCCTGAGCACGAGAGAAACACAGAAACGTGAGGAACGGGGACCCGATGGTGTCGAGTGAGGGGAGGGTTGGCAGGGAGGCGGGAGGATGGCAGGGGCCAGGCCACGCAAGGAGCTGGGCTTTGGCATGAGTGCAGTGGGGCACTGAAACCCTTGGCTTGCTCCGATTTGCCTCCAGTCCCCTTATTCTGAGGCTATTGAGGTAGGAAAGAATATCTGCTCGTTTGCCGGCAGATAGGAAGTCGTAACCTGAATAGGGGCATTGGAAGTCACCTCCTGAACCCCTGTGAAGTGTCCGATTTCCAGTTACTGACCCCTATTCCCTCCTCCACGGATGCTCAGTTCTGCCTTCCACGCACAACAGGGCTTTGGGACATTCGTGCCCACCCACCACGGGCCCTTCAGTCTCTGGGCAGCTCTGCATGATAGAAACTTAATCCTCATCGCAGAATCAAGCCGAAAACTACCCCCTGGGAACTGGGGGGGTGGGGGGTATTGTGCATACCCGTGATCCGGTAAACGCAGTGCTAGCATTCTTGAGATAAGAAGTTGGAGGGCCCTGGCTGGGTGGTTCAGTTGGTTGGAGCAAAATACACCAAAAGATTGTGGATTCAATTCCCAGAGCGGGCACATACCTAGGTTGCAGGTTCAATTCCTGGTCAAGGCAAGTTTGGGAGGCAACCAATTGATGTTTCTCTCTCTCTCTCTCTCTCTCTCTCTCTCTCTCTCTCTCTCTCCTTTCCTCTCTCTAAACATATTCTTGAGTGAGGATTTAAAATAAATAAATAAAAAGAAGATTAGCAAATAGGGGGGCAAAGATGAATGTGTGGGGGTGTTCACTGAGGCACAGTGACAGCAATGAATCAGAAATAATCTAAATGCTCAGCACAAAGGGATTTGTTCAACAAAGTACGGGCGGTCTGTCTGGAACGCAATGTCTGAAAAACAGCACGTGGTAGAAAAATACTTACTGACATGGAAATATGTTCCTGATGGGGAAAAAAAAAGCCACATGCAAATGAGTATCCTAGCCACTGTGAGAACTTGGGCAATATGGCAAGGGTTCAATAAGCAATAATTCATAGCTATCAGGATGGACCTTATAAAGATTCTACGGCTGTATACCAAAATATTGTGTCAGCATAAGCATTGGTGGGGTGGCTCTACATTTTCTTTTTGAGCCCTTCTGTGTCTTTCTGCACTTTTCTCTTGTCATCAGGAACAAACAACAAGGGACGTGTTATTTAAAAGACTGTGTCTCGCCCTGACCTGTTTGGCTCAGCGGATAGAGCGTCGGCCTGCGGACTGGAGGGTCCCAGGTTCGATTCCGGTCAAGGGCATGTACCTGGGTTGTGGGCACATCCCCAGTGGGGGGCGTGCAGGAGGCAGCAGATCGCTGTTTCTCTCTCATTGATGTTTCTAGCTCTCTATCCCTCTCCCTTCCTCTCTGTAAAAAATCAATAAATATATTTAATAAGTAAATAAATAAATAAAAATAAAAGACTGTGTCTCTCTAATTCCCATGAGGTAGGCTTTTGTGTTTAAGGTACATTGGACCCTGGCACCCAGGCATAGCTCTGAGACAATCACCCCGGCCGGCCCCGCCCCTGACTCGCAGGCCCAGATCTGGGCGGGCAGGGACTGGCTGATCCTGGCACCTTATTATGGGTTTCGGTCACATCTGCACACATTCCCATCCCACCCTGGGCCTGTGGTCTGGACGCCCAGGCTTTGTGGACAGGAGTTAAGAGATCATGGGGGGAATCAGCCACTCTGCTTTCAGTTTCCTCTGTTGAAAATTGGCAGGGGATGGGGTTGTTTTCGGAACTGGGAGCACTTTCCGATCAGTCCAGAGGGTCTTCCTACTCTTACGCAATGCTCCCTGCCCCCACCCTGCAGGCCCCTACCTTCTGGAGCTGCACGGGGTTCAGGCAGGCCATGAGGACGAGGTGGTCCTTCGGGTGGCTCTAGGCTCTCCGCGCTGGTGCTGTGCCCCGCCCAAGGTGGAAGAGGAAAAAGGTCAGAAGGGGAGAGTGCATAGAGCCTGGGAGGCCCAGAAGGACTTAACTATTCCCTACCCAGAGAAAACTCAATCCCTGCCCCACCTCCACCCCAGACCAGCCTGGGCCTAAATCCCAGTTTTTTCAGGCTCCCTCTGACTTCTGTGCCCAGAGGGTCCTGGGTCCCTCTTCCCAGCTAATCCAGGATTAACCCTTTCTGATCCCCTTCAAGGTTTTTCCTGCCCCCCACCCCCTCTCTGGGGCTGGCTGCTTACAGGTGCGCAGAAGTTGAATTTAAGAGGTATCTAGGAGTAGCGAGGAGCGAGTGAGCGAGCAGGGGCTGGTTGGCGCAGCAGCGCAGCAATGCCTAAGTCAAAGGAACTTGTTTCTTCAAGTTCTTCTGGCAGCGATTCTGACAGTGAAGTTGACAAAAAGTTAGAGGAAAAAGCAAGTTGCTTCAGAAAAGCCTGTAAAGAAGCAAAAGACTGCCGAAACCGGTTTTGCTCAGTGGATAGAGCGTCAGCCTGCGGACTGAGGGGTCCCGGGTTCAATTCCGGTCAAGGGCATGTACCTGGGTTGCAGGCGCATCCCCAGTGGGAGATGTGCAGGAGGCAGCTGATCGATGTTTCTCTCTCATTGATGTTTCTAACTATCTCTCTCCCTTCCTCTCTGTAAAAAATCAATAAGATATTTTTTTTTAAAAAGACTAAATGTCATTTAAAAAAAAAAAAAGCAGCAAAAGACTGGTGAGATGTCAAGAGCCCTGTCATCAACAGAGCAGCTAGCAGCAGGGATGACAACATGTTCCAGACTGGGAAAATGAGGTACGTCAGCGTACGGGACTTTAAAGGAAAAGTCCTAATTAATATTAGAGGATATTGGATGGATCCAGAAGGTGAAACGAAACCAGGAAGAAAAGGTATTTCCTTAAACCCGGAGCAATGGAGCCAGCTGAAGGAACAGATTTCTGACATTGACGATGCAGTGGGAAAACTGTGAAATCTGAGCCATATAAACCTGTACTGTCCTAGTTGTTTTAACCTGTCTTTTTACATTGGCTTTGTTTTTTAAATGTTGTTTTCCAGGCTATTGTATATTTCGATTGCAGAACAATTTGTAAGAATACTTTTTTTTTAAATGTGCATTATTAAAAATGTAATGTGCATTATTAAAAATGTTCTGAGTGAAGCTAATTGTCAACTTTATTAAGGGGGTTGCTTTGTTATACCAATGCATACTTGATTGATAACTTTCCCCTTTTTTAGAAACATGACCTGTTCACTTGATTGGGTAGATTTGAAAAATATTCCTTATATATACAGAAAGGGTAGTTAGAACACAGAACTTTGATTTTGGTGTAGAAGGAGAGGGGATAATTGTTGACTTTCCTAGGTTTACAGGAATTTAAGGGGTGGGTGCATTTTGAAACAACCTGCTAACAGAGAGATGGTGCTGAAATCTGTTATTACCCAGGCATTTTCCAGCTGTTTAGTGCACGTTGTTAAACCTTCATATAAGGAGGGCTTCTCTGGCGGAATTTGGTAAGTCGACTGCTAAATTCATTTAAATAATGCTACTGGATATGCAGTATATAGAAATTATTAACCTTTTTTTAAAATATATTTCTTTATTGATTTCAGAGAGGAAGGGAGAAGGAGAGATAGAAACATCAATGATGAGAAAGAATCATTGATTGGCTGCCTCCTGCACAACCCCCACTGGGGAACGAGCCCGCAACCCAGGCATGTGCCCTTGGCCGGAATCGAACCCGGGACCCCCCAGTCCGCAGGCCGACGCTCCATCCACTGAGCCAAGCCAGCCAGGGCAGAAATTATTTATCTTTTTTGGGGTGTGTGTGTATGTAGGGAAGGATGAGAGCTGGGTTAAAATAAGAGCCAAATGAACTCCTATTGAAAGAAAGGGTACTTTTGTTTCTGTTGAAACTTTATCTTTTTGGTAAGATCACTCAGAAGGAAAGCTTGGCATTTGGGGGCAGCCATTTCTTGCCGTGTGATGCCAACATGGACTTAACCACCACCGGCCCTGGCATGTGCTCAGCAGAGGGCTTTCTCATGGGGTTTTACTCTCTGTCTTTTACATACAAGTAGCATGTGACCAGTTTCCAATGCTCTTGGCATTTTATGAAAAGAACCACCACTAAAAAGGAAAAACTGCATATAATTGGGTTATTCTCTTTTGTTTTGCTACATAAATGCTTAAGAACGTCTTTTGAAGACTGTTCCTACCTCATTAGCTAGTCAAGATCCGGTGATGAAAAAAAAAAAAAAAAGATCCGGTGATGATCAACCTATTCTCCAGAATATTTTTGGAAAAAAGATTATGAAAATAAAAAGTATATACATCTTGGCTTTGGCTATTGAGGGGAAAAGGAAAATAATTGAGAATTAAGTGTTCCTGATGACATGGGTATGTTCAAAGAGTCCTGTGAAAGTCTGAAATAGTAAAAAGGTGCTGGCTAATATTTAGGTATTTCTCTTGATAGTCTGATACTCACTTTTTATGGAAATCCAGTGAAACACTCAAAAGTTTTTTTTGTGTGTGTGTGTTTTTAAAAATATATTTTATTGATCTTTTACAGAGAGGAAGGGAGAGGGATAGAGAGTTAGAAACATCAATGAGAGAGAAACATCGATTCAGCTGCCTCCTGCACACCCCCTACTGGGGATGTACCCACAACCAAGATACATGTGCTTGGCCGGAATCGAACCTGGGACCCTTTAGTCCGCAGGCCGACGCTCTATCCTCTGAGCCAAACCGGTTAGGGCTGTGTGTGTTTTTGTTTGTTTGTTTTTTAGTAGTGGTTTTCCAGATAAATTCTAGGAGTAAAATCTTTACATAGTCACACACATGTACTTCTGTAACTGGAATACCTGTATGCTTTGTTGGGTACATCTTCCATGGAGATGCCAATGAACATACTACTACATCTGTGAATATTTTAAATGTTGAAATAAAAAATAAGAAACGTGAAAAAAAAAAAAAGAGGTATCTAGGCAAAAAAGTTGGGCAGACAAGAGGACACCTGAGGGCAGGCCCTGGTGCCACCACTAATTGTGACCCAAGTCCCAGGACCACCAGCCTCTTCTGGGGAGGGAGGGTGGAGGCCTGGGGGACGTGCACACCAGACTGGCCCTGGCTGGCTTCGCATCCCAAGGTGGAAGGTGAAGGAGAGGTCTCTCCAGGGAATTGTCTGGGTCCCTCCCAGCTTGAGACCCCAGCTCCTGGGGGGTTTATGGAAGGGAGTGTGTAGATGTGTCTGCACCTAACAGGAAGGTAAAAGATAAGGGGGAATCTTAGAAGGAGGAAGAGGTAGCCCAGCTGGCTGGCATGCCTCAGTGGTTGAGCATAGAACTATGAACCAGGAGGTCACGGTTAGATTCCCGGTCAGGGTACATGCCTGGGTTGCGGGCTTGATCCCCAGTGGGGGGTGTGCAGGAGGCAGCTGATCCATGACTCTCATCATGGATGTTTCTATCTTTCTCTCCCTCCTCTCCCTCTCTTAAATATATTTATTTATTTATTTATTTATTTTTTAAGGAGGAAGAGACTGGAAGAGTGGGCGCCTGGGTCGTCAGAATGAGGGAGAGCCGGTTCCGGTTCCCCACCTCCAGGCCCAAGGAGCTTGGTGTCTCAAGCTAGGCTGGCACAGTGGAGGCCAGGGGTGGGAACAGCATGCCCGCCCACCCTTCTGCCAGCCCTGCTCAGCCGCACACAGGGCCGTTCTGGCTGCAGCTTCTGAAAAACTGGCCACTGGCCTTCCCTGAAGTGATGCTTTCTGAATGGCAAAGGGACAGAGTGTCTCGGGGGTGAGTGCAGGGACACAGCTCGGCCCTCAGGAGCCCTGGCCCAGAGTCAAATTTTGTTTCCTGGGCCACCGCACTGGGAGCAGCTGCGTGGTCCCAGGCTCCCTAGGAGGGCGGGGGAGGGTAAGCCCCTCCGAGCTCCTGGGGCTGGAGGGACAAGAGGTTCGCAGGGTTAGGCTGGGAGGGGAGGGAAGGTGGCCAAACCCTATGGGAGATATAGCTGGGACTCAGCTCACTGGCTAGCCTGGCCCCTTCGATGCAGCCACCCGGCGGATAGAGACATGTGCCAGGAGTGCAGGGAGGGCCACCGTGAGGGACTAAGAGCTCCCCTGGATCCTCAGAGCAGCCTGGGCTCCATCCCAGCCCGGCCTTACTTTCCCCATCTGTAATTTGGGGATAACAGAAGTCCCGCTCTTGTAAGGAGGACGACAAATACTTTACCGCTAACAGAGCTTGGCACGGGCCTGGCACTTGGTAAATGCCTACAAATGCCTACCAACTATTCCCCAAAGGCTAGCGGGGCTGTTCTGGGTAGAATGTGGGGCATTTTTATTTTTTGAATTTCCCCCAAATTTTCCAAACTGCTACTGCAATCAGAGAAAAGGCAACCACTGGGTTTTAAATGGAGAGTCCTGGTGGGCAGGGGGAGGAGGGAGGGGGAGGAACTGGGACTCCCAAATTTGTTCATTTATTCTGCTCATTTTTTTAATTTTTAAAAATTTTTAAAATCTATTTTTATTGATTTCAGAGAGGAAGGAAGAGGGAGAGAGAGAAACATCAACGATGAGAGAGAATCACCAATCGACTGCCTCCTGCCCACCCTCCAACTGGGATCAAGCCCGCAACCGGGGCCTGTGCCCTTGACCGAAATTAAACCTGGGACCCTTCAATCCACAGGCCGACGCTCTATCCACCGAGCCAAACCAGCTAGGGCCCGCTCAGGTTTGAGCAGTGGGTGGGTGGTGTTTGTTTTTTCCAAAAGCTAACCAGCTCCAGATCAAACACTGGACACTGCTCTGGACACTGGGCGGCCCCAACGCTTGCGGGGGTGGGGGGGTGCGGGGACAGGCATGGGAGGGTAGGGAGTGGCCAGAACAGAGCGAGGGGAAGACCTCCACTCACAGTGGAGTAGAGACTCAGGTGGGACCCTAGAGGGACCCAGGCCCAGCTGCTCAGCCTACCAGTCAGACAGCCCATGTCGGGGACAGAGAGAAGAGTCCTGGCTCAGTCCTGAGGTTACAGGGGGAGCGGGGGGGGGGGAGGGCAGATTATAGCCCATGGAGCAAGGACAGACTCTGGCCTGTGCTGGGGGAGGCGCCTAAGGCCTCATCACTAAGGCCAAGGTCAGACACAAAGCGCTTCTTCTTCACCAAAAGCCCCCTGCCCCAGGGCCCATGTCCGCCCAGCACAAGCCTCACTGGTCCAGAGGAAAAGGTCCTTTACTGGGTTCCAGCGGCAAGGCCCTCTGTGAAGACCCCCCGACCCCCACCTGCATCATTCTCATGAGACAGCCTCAGAACAATCCTGCAACCCCACCCTTTTACAGATGAGCAAACTGAGGCCTCACATCAGAATAGCAGAGCTAAGATCTGAGGGCAGCCCCAAGCCTCTGCCCTTGACCCCAGCACCTTCAGCAGGCCCCCGAGGTCACTGAGGGCCCCGAGCCCTGGGGACTGGCTGTTGGAATGACAAGAACCTACAGAGCACAGAGAGGAAGTTCCCACTGTACAGATGGGGATGAGGAGGCCAGGGGAAGGAAAGCATCTGCCCAGCTTCCTGCAGGGATGACGGCCCTGGGACACGGGCCTGAGACGACTGGCTCCCATTCGGTGCCCTCCCCGCCCCCTCCCCAGCAAAGCTCATGAGGGCCCCAACCACAGGCAACCGGCCGACAGGGCGCCTGCTGGCTGTGGAACCCCTGGCCGGGCCCACGCCCACCCTCAGCAGGTGCTCTGTCCGGCTCACGTCCACGGGCGGTGAGAAGAGCGGTTACCTATCTTGTAGGGGCCCAATAAACGGTCGCTCCGAGCTGAGGGGGGTCTCCCACAACATGGAGCCCTCCGGAGACTACTTTCTGTTACAGATTTATTTGATATTTGAACGAGTCTACAAGTCCAGACCCACATGTAACGGATTGCTTCGTGGTTGTCGGAGGCTAGTGTGCGTTACTCTGAGGGTAACATTCAATGACGCGACGCAGAACACACAAACGGACAGAGACGTGATCGTGAAGACGAGAGACGCTACACGTGCCTTAGTGTCCAAGTGATTGCTCTAAGGCGGGGACCCCGCTGGCGGATCTGAAGTGAGGTGGCTTCTCACCACCAGGCGCCGAGTGGGCCACGTGCGCAGGCGCCTGGGACAGAAACTGGAACCCAAACCTGGGGAGCCTGCTCTTCCAGGGGCGACCCCCCCACCCGCAGCCCCGCCTCCTCCCACAGTCTGTGCTGACGGAAGCAGCTGAGGCGAGTGGTGGCACTGGGCACACTCGTGACACATGAGGTGGGAAAGCAGAGTCCGGGCGAGGTAGCTCCTCTTGGCTCCTTAACACTGTGACGAGGGACAGGGAGGATGGAGCACCGTCGTCCGGGATTAGCCAACCCGAGTCTCCTCCCATCTTGGCAGCTCCAGAACATTCCCTCTGGCCAACGGCCACAGAAGTGAGCGCCTGCCAAGACACATGGGGGAGAAGGAAAACAAGACACCAAAAACAAAACAGAAAAGCCCCCCCGCCCGCCCCCAGGGGAGGAGAGGAACAAAGAGAACTCTGGACCAAGGTCACCAGATTCGGAAGACACCCCGGGGGAAGGAAACACTCGGTCCTGCCGCGGGAAGCTGCGCCCACCCTGAGACTCCAACTCACTGGCCTTTAGTGTCTTTTTTTTTTTTTTTTAAGTTTTTTCTTTTTAATACCCAAACCCTCAATTTTCAAAGCTTAAAAAATGCTTTACTTAAAAAAAAAAAAAAAAATCCAAAGCGGGTGAGGCAAGCCCCAGGCCTGGCCTGCCCACCTGGTGGCCTTGCTCTCCACTGGCTGGGCCGCCAGAGCCCAGCCTGGCACCGCGGGGTGACCGGCCACAGCTGGCTCGCCCTGGCCACTCTGCTCAGGTCTGGGTGGGCACTAAATGCTCCACGAAGGGAAAGCAAAACAGCCCACTCTTCCTCAACACCCCGTGAGCCGTTTTCTTGGGAATGTGTAAGTTATCTGGAGGGAGGGAGCGGGAGGCGGAGGAAAATAAATACCAAGAGCTAAGTCATGTCCCTGGGCCTCTGGCATGGGCTCAGCCTCTGGGGCAGAGATGGCCTCCAGGCGGAGGCCTGATTGTCCGAACACTGAGCTCTGAGACAGATGGCAGGCGTCTAACTCCCCAGCAGGCGCCTGCGGGGCACGAGTCTCAGAGGGAGGAAAGGGGCCAGCCCCTCAGGTGCTGCCCGGTCACCCTGGCCCAGCTCACGGCCAACCCCAGGCTCCTGCCTGGCCGAGAGGCTGGGCCGGTGGTCCCAGGGTTTCTGGGCTCCTGGGCTGGCGGAAGCGCCGGTGGTCCCACTGCTGGCCACTGCGGGCCAGCCCTGTGCTCGGCGGTCCGCCTCGGTCAGGCCTGCTCCTTGTCGGCCCTCCACAGCCGCTCCTTCACCTCGGGCGGCAACGTGTTGAACAGGTCCTCCTCCACCACCAGGCCGCTGCGCTTGAGCAGCGGGCACTCGCCCAGCTCCACGGGCAGGCACTCCAGCCGGTTGCCCCGCAGCTCGATCTGGGTCAGGTTGGTCAGCTCGCCCACCCGCGAGGGCAGCGACTGCAGCACGTTGTTGCCCAGGTGCAGGGCCCGCAGCTTCCGGCACTGGAAGAGCTCCGGGGGCAGTGCCTCGATCTAGAGGGAAAGGAGGGGGAAGGTGAGGTGGGCACCGCCCAGACCTGAGGGCCTCTGGGTCCAAGGCTTCCCTCCCCCGCCCTCTCCCCTGGGCACCGGCACCTTCTCTGAGGCCCGTCCAGCTCCCTGGGGCCCCAGCACCAGCACGATCTGGGCCAAACTCTGACTCACTTCCACCTGCACTGAAGGTCTCAGCTCGGTGGTCACATCCTCCAGGAGCCTCCGTGCCCTCCCGAGTCATCTCTGGCACCACGTGCCCCCACAGTGCTGCTCTCCCCATGGTGAAACTGCTTCATCACCTGTCACCCCAGGACTCTGAGCTCTGAGAGGGCAGGACGGGGTCCACCTTGTTCCCCGCTGTCTCCAGCACCTGGCACCCTAAGAAGCATATTCCGCTAGCCAGCTACTCTCAACACCCCCTCCTCCACCACCCAGGGCTCACCAGGAGCCAGGCTGTGTCGGTCCTGTCTGGTTAAGAACAATCTATGAGAGCAGAGCAGCACGCCGAGAAGATTCCACACCCTTCCATGTTGCTGAGAACTGGGAGAGCTCGCCAATAGGCGTGAGAATCCCAGCCGTGTCACTCCCCCTTCCTGGGGCCTCCGTTTTCTCCTGTCAAGTCACAGGCTGTTCACGAGTGCACGGAGCCCAGTGGCAAGTCAGACTCCCCTCTTTCTGATTTTGCAAAAGCAGAATAATGGGCCACACTCATCAGTTTACTGCTCAGTCAGGTTTAACTCTTTTAACCCTAGAACGGACCTATAAATACTCTGTGAACACTCGTCCCGTTTTACAGATGGGTAACTGAGGCCCCAGAGAAGCTAACTTGCCCAGCGGTTCACACCTGGCAGGTGGAGTCAACAGTTGAACCTGGTTCTACAGCACACACCCTGCTAAGTGTCGGCACTGCTGGTGGAACCAGGAGCAAACACAGGCCCGAGTGGGGGCGCGCTGTCTGCGGGCACACAGGGAAGGCCAGCCTCTCCCCGCCCTTCCCGAGTGTCAGCGAGCAACACGAGTTCTGACGGAGCACGTCTGTCCTAAAATGACCCACAGGAGGAATCCTCCCGGCTCTGAGGTTGCTCTGCCCTGTCCCCATTGTCCTGCCGAGGCGGCCAAGGCCGGGGAGGTGAAATGCACCGTGCTGAGCCAGGAAGGGGTAGCCTTGCTTCTGCTGACTCAGAGCCCCCGGCACAGCCTTCCCCTCCTGGGCCTCGGTGTCCCCAGCTGGACAGTGAGAGGCTGAGCTGACAGCGCCTCTCGGCGGGGCTCGGCTGAGCTGGGCCTCCAGGTGGACCTGGACGCCACCTCAGGGCTCTTGCTCTCCCGCCATCCTCGGGAGAGGACCCTCATTCCCGGCGAGGACCTTGTCCTTCCAGCAGGAAAAGTGTGGCCGGGCTGGGCAGAGGCCACGCCAGGAGGGACACTGGCCATTTTGAAGGAGACTCCTGGCCTGGGCTTCCAAAATGGCCACCGCTGTGCCCAATGGTCAGGGATGGGCCAGTTCAGGGACATGAAGGCGAGAGGACAGACGGGACGTGGGCTCCAGCAGTACCGAGGGGCCAGAGCTTCCCGGACACCCCGCTCCCCCGACAGCGGCACCCTCTGATGGCACAGCCAGTGGTCAGAGCCGGGAACGGCTCCGGCGGTGAGCGACAGATCACTCCCTGCCCCCGCCAGGAACTCTCTCCGGAGAAGGGGCTGCAGTGGCTCCGCGCCTGCACAGCCCCCTGTCCTCTGCGCCTGCACTTCTTCCTGAGGTGCTGTTCGTCCTGCTCTGTCCCACCTCCTCAGGGGCCTCCGTGGCTCCCCCACCAGCACTGAAGTGGCCTCCAGTCTACTTGACTTTGAAAAGAACCTTCCAGAAGCCTCTGGGGCTGCTCCATCGTTCTCCAACCTCCCCAACAAACATCTGGAAAGCTGCCATCTCTCCTCAGCCCGCTGTGATCCAGCTTCCGCCCCCATCCGCCCTGGAAACCCGTTCTCCTTTCCCGACTCCCTCGCGTGCCATGAGCCCACAGCCCTGCCCGGCCTTGCCCTTCTGCATCTACCTGAAAGCTCCAGCCAGACGGCCTTCCTTCCTTCCCCGAGCCGGGGGCGATGACGCCTGGGGCTTTGTGCTGACTCAACATGGCCTCCGGGACGTCCCAGGCCCAGACACCCAGCACCGGACATACAATCTCCTCTCGAAAACCCGCACCTCCTACTGTGTCCTGTCTCAGTGACCATCCATCTCCCTACCCAGGCAGCCAGGTGAGAAACCTCGCGTCACCAACCAGCCCACATTCTGTGAGCTCTACCCCAAAGTCTGGAAATCCTGTCTCCCGTCCCTGCAGCCTCTGCCAGCGCAGGCGTGCCCCCTCCCCTGCAGCTGCTCAGTTTCTATCAGCACCTGATGCTCACCTTGCCCCCACCCCCAACCCACCCCTCACGGGGCAGCAAGAGCAATCTCTACACTGCCAGTCAGCTTGCTCCTCTGTTCCTTCATCAGCCACAGTTCGGCACATTTGCATTGAATAGAAAAAGCCAAGGTCCTTGTCCTGAGAGTCTGTGGCCTGGTAAGAGGAATGGGAATGAAATGAAGATTCGCTCACTGAAAGGGAAGTGGGAGGAACAGGACGCTCCTCCCAGCCCTGGTGGACGCCTGGGCCTGCCCTCAGGGGAAGTCCACACTCCTCCCCCTCCTCCCCCTCCTCCCCCTCGGCCTTCAGTTACTCAGGGATGGGACCTACTAGACTCCCCCTCTCACCTGGCTCACTGCTCCTCATCCTGCAGGGCCCACAGCCCCGGGTTAGTCTGGGTGAGGCTACTCGGTGCTGCTGCCACACTGTGCTGTCTTTCCCCACCAGACAGTGAGCTCAGATGGGCAGACCGTGGGCCTTGTCCACGCCTGTGTCCCCAGCCCCCACTCACCCTGAGAGCGCTCAGAAACACTGGCCAAGTCGATGAACAAATGAGTGAGCGAGCGAGTGGACAAACGAATGCCTGCTCTGTAAGGAACTCCTTAGCACCATTAGACCTGGGAAAACGCTTGTCGAGGGCCTGAGCTGGCCACTCCCACCCCGCTTTTCGCTTTTCTACCTGCAGGCCAGGCGGCCCACAAGGAACCATCAGGCCCTGAGGCCGGAGAGGGGCTCCAGCTTCAGAGGAGCCCGACCAGGGCTGGCCCAAGGGAGCTATTTTCCCTGTGAGGCCCCAGGCATTCCTGGGGGCGGGACAGGATGTGACGAAGCAATGCACGGAACAGGGTGTCAGAGGGTCTCCTTCCTGCAGACAGCATGCCTGCCTGCCACCAGCCCCCTTCCTGAGGGTGACCTCAGCCAGCAGACAGGACCTCACAGGCACACTTGGGCTGAGCAGCTGGGGTAGGGGACAGGATGGGGAGCCGGGTCGGCCGCTGCCCGCACCCTCCACCTGGTGGGAGGGCCCATCAAGCCCTGGCTGGGCTGCGTCTGGGGCCACCGCCTGGCCCTCACACCTTTAAAGAAGGGCTGGGTTGGGAGCTCTCCACACACGGCTTCTCTGCAGGAGTCCCACTTTCCCGGCGAGCGCACCGGCCGGCTCTGGGAGCAGATTCTCAGGGTGAAGCCGCCTGGGATCTGGCCTCCCTGTTCACTCTCAGGGAGTCAGTCCTAACGCGGAGGAGGGAGCAGGGTCCGCCACCATCTCTGACAGGTTGTTTGCAGTCAGAGAGGCTTAGGGAAGAGGGGGCGCTTCTAAATGGTGCACCTGGACTCCGCAGTCTGAGTGACACCGGAGAGGCGTGTCCTTTCCTGGGCAGGGCGTTTCAGGGGCCGCTGGGACGTGGGGGATGCGGGGACACTGCCCTCCCAGGGCGGACACACAGCAAGTCTCTAACCAGCGGGGCTGCTCTGTGCCTCTGTGTTCCATGAGGCACAGAAGGGGTGTCTGAATCGGCCCCATCCTGGGCGTCCCTGCCCCTGGCCACCCATCGCTGCTCACTAGGAGCTTCCACCTTGAGAGGAGGGACTCAGACGACCTGTTCCTTCCACTGTCGACCTCCCGCAGGCCCCGGGCGGGGAGTCCCCTCAGCGGCTGTGCTTTGCTGCTGCAGAGGCCAGACCACAAAACCGCAGGAGCGCCCTGCCCCGAACCCACCCACCTGCCTGTACGGAGGGGCCTTGGGTGGGGGGCTTCCCAAGCCAGGCGAGGGGCCACCGCAGGGACTGCAACGGTCTGCGGGCGTGGCCTCCCAAGCGGTTTGCAGTTTCCTCCCCAGAGAGCAGGTGGTGACAGGCAGCCCCAATCAAGCCCAACTCTGCCCTCCGCCACCCACATGCAGGGAGAGGGGAGAGCAGCGCACTGGGAGCTGTGGAGGCGGCTTGGCTTCCCCTCGGCGGACAGCAGCCACCATGGTTCCCGCTCCTGCTGGACCCAGGCTGACGCTTCAGCTCCAAATCTGGTCTGGGACCAGCTGAGGCAATACCGCTAGGCCCAGGCTAAGTCCCGCCTCCTACACCCCAACCCTGAGATGGAGAGAGAGAGAACCACAGGCCTTGGACCTCCTGCCCGGCACATCCCTTATGAGAAACCTGCACAAGGGCACCTTGGGGACACACCCCACGTGACCGCACATCCCTCCTGGCAGAACTGCAGCGTCTGTGGCAGAGACGGGCTCCCAACCTGCCGTCCTGACTTGGCAGGTCTGCGGTGGGGCCGGGAAGTCGGTATTTTTAGAAGCTCCTCCAAGGTCCTAAGCACCCGCACCACGGGCCACGGAGCCCACCCGCATGCCGAGCCAGCGCGGGGCCACTCACCCGGTTGGCTGTGATGGCCAGGTTCTGGAGGTTCTGCAGGAGGCCAATGTCGGCGGGGAGGAAGGTCAGGTTGTTGTGGCTGAGGTCCAGGTAGCGCAGCTTGCGGCAGTAGAAGAGCTGGGGGGGGATCTTCTCGATCTTGTTGCGGTTCAGGTAGAGGCGCTCGAGGTTGGTGAGGTTGCCGATCTGGATGGGGATGTAGGCGATGTGGTTGTACCAGAGCTTAAGGCAGGTGAGGCGGTGCAGGTGCTGGAAGCTGATGATCTCCTCGATGGTCTTGAGGTTGTTGTCCTTGAGGTCGATCTCCTGCAGGTTGTGGAGGCTGAAGATGGAGTGGGGGATGCGCTCCAGGTCGCAGCGGATCAGTTCCAGCTCCGTCAGGTTTACCATCTTCTTGAGGCTGTTGAGGACGATGAGCTTGGTGCCCTCGTTGTTGATGGACAGCTTCTGCAGGTGCACGCCCACGTCCGTGACCACCTGCGGCAGCTTGCTCAGGTTGCTCTTCAGCCGCAGCACCTTGAGGCGCTTGAGCTCGCGCAGCCCGTCGATGACGATGTAGCGGTTGTTCTCCGCGCTCAGGTTGCCCGTCAGGTGCAGCTCCTCCAGCGTCTTCAGGCTGTAGATCCACAGCGGGATCTCCTTAATGTCCGTGAACTTGATGTGCAGCGCCCGCAGGTTCTCGCGCAGGAAGGCCAGGGCCGGCGCCTCGATCTTGGCCGCCGTGTGGTACAGCCACAGCTCCTTGAGGCCCGTGAGCTGGGCGATGCTGGGAGGGATGGTCACGTCCGGGATCAGCTCCAGCTTCAGCACCTCCAGCTCCACCAGGTCAAACACGGTGTCGGGGATGCCGCTGAGCATGAACAGGTGCAGCTCCAGCTTGTCCTGCGCGTTCTTGGTGAGCCGCTGCCGCAGCTTGTCCAGCGTCCACTCGTTGTTGAGGTTCAGCTGCCGCAGCTTGTTCTCACTCACCTCCGACAGGAAGACGGCGAAGCGCTTGGAGTAGAGCGGGTCGTACTGGTCGATGAGGTGGAGCATGAAGGCGAAGTCATTCTTGACGTCGGGGATGTCGCTGTAGCTGCTCTCTTCGCGGATCGACTCGAAGGAGTACTTCTTGAGGGAGCGGCGCAGCATCCACCACAGCGTGTACATGCAGATGAGGCCGTAGAAGATGACCAGGCTGATGTAGAAGGACGCCAGGATCTTGAAGAGCGTGGCCAGGGGGTGGGCACACCGGTAGGTGCGGTAGCCCGTCAGGCTCTCGATGTCCACGGTGCAGTCCACGTCGAACTTGATGTTGTGCACGTAGTAGACGGTGTAGCAGATGATGAGGATGAACTTGATCACCTTGATGATGGTCTGCCGCATGTAGAGGCGGTACACGATGTCCCCCTCCTCCACGTGGGTCCGGAACTTCTTCACCTTCTCGAACAGCGCCTTGGCCTGCTCCCCCTCCTTCTTGTCCAGCACCCCCGTCTCCGAGCGGTCCACGATGCCCTGCTCGATCCGGGACTTGGTCCGCTGCAGCATGGGCACCGTGGCCTCCACGTCCTCGCTGACCGTCGAGGACTTCTTGTCCATGGAGCCGTTCATCTTGCTGAAGGTCGGCTTGGGGTCGCTCTCCTCCACCACCGTCTCCGACAGGGCCCGCGTGGTCCAAGGCGAGTCAAAGCACTTGAGCAGGATGGACACGAAGTGCTCCAGCTTCGAGCTGGTGCGCGGGAACTTGAACCAGAAGTTGCTGCAGGCCAGGAAGATGAGCGTGTGCAGAAGCACCAGGTAGGGGAAGTACTTGGCGAACCAGTGCAGGCGGTTCTCATAGCACACAGCGTCCACGTAGTTGTACTGGTGCCGATCCAGGTCGTACTTGATGCCCGTGGGGCTGGTGTCGGCGATCGGCAGGATAGTGGAGTTGGAGTAGATGGGCTCTGCCCAGCTCCGGAAAGAGTCGTTGCAGGAGTCCTTGGTGACCCACTTACAAGGCAGGCAGATCATCTTGTCCTGGGTGACCTGCAGTGTGCCCCCAAAGACTGCGATCATCAGCATGACGATGGAGATGTAGTCGGTGAACACGTCCCACCACGGCTTCAGGATCCGGTACGCTGGCTGTGTGTCCGCAAAGTAGCGGAGCTCTGTCACTGGAATCATGGTTCAACCTGAAAGGCACCCATACGAGGGGGTTACTGCAGGGTAGCCTGGCTTTCTGGGACCCGGGAGTCAAGGGAAGGAGACAATGGACTCGTTGTCCAAAATTCCACCTCGAGTCTAGCGGGGAGCCAGAGCCTTGCCACTCGTGGGGCAGCCCCCGGATCAGCCTTCCTCCAGAAACCACATGGTCACCTGGTGACTGGGAAACCCGTGGGGGATGGCATGCAGCCCCCCCATTTAACAGACAGGAAGACTGAGCACTGAGGCGAGGGCCAGACTGACAGATGGCTAATTCAGGCTCACAGGAGCATTTGAGACATCCGGCTGGACCCTCTCCTCTTATTCAAGCATGTCGAACTCGTGGCCCTCGGGCCGTATGCCTCCTTTATTTGGCCTGTGTTAGCCTTTGAGTTTGACATGCTTGCTCTTCCTGATCAGACCGACTGCAGGGGCTTGTTGAAACCACCAGTTCACTCGGAGCCAGCTGCCGGGAAGCTGCGCCAGTGACCTGAAGAGATGTCTGCAGAGTCTGAGAAAAGCCAAATGCAGAAGAGGGGGCTTAATGTGAACTTTTATAAACCAAAAAGGGAAGTCTGAGCGCTCCTAAGTGTGTGCATATAGTTATGTCCATACAGGATTCCGGGAGCACTGGGGGGACCGGAGGACACACACAGTAGGAGGAGCTCCTGGGTGAGGGGACGAGAGAACAAGACGTTCTCGGCCTGGAGCAGGAGGACAAGATCATGAATATGCACTACGGAAAATGATCGCTGGTCATGTCCGTCCATGTGTGTGTAGAAAGAAATTAAAAGCAGTAGCAGCAGGGTCTGTCCCAGAAGAGTCCTATTCCACGGATCTCGGGTGAAGCCAGGAATTTGATTTTTTTTAGGGGGGGGGTGATTTTTAAAAATATATATCTATTTCTTTATTGATTTCAGAGAGGAAGGAAGAGGAAGAGAGAGATAGAAACATCAATGATGAGAGAGAATCATTGATTGGCTGCCTCCTGCACACCCCTGACTGGGGATCAAGCCCACAACCCGGGCATGTGCCCTTGGCCAGAATCGAACCTGGGACCCTTCAGTCTGCAGGTCGACGCTCTATCCACTGAGCCACACCGGCTAGGACGGGGTGATTTTTTAATATGTGACTTTGGTGACACTAATGATTGGCCAACTTTGGGAAACACTAGCTTAGAAGCCACATTCAGGAACTCCGGCCAGTGGCGTACAGGAGGAGTGCCTCAAATACACGTGTGCAAGGACTCTCCTCCGTGGTCGCTCTGCCAAGCCCCAATGCTCTGGTGACGAGCAGTGTAAGACGATGGGATGAGAAAGGTACCTGATGCTCGCGGGAGAACGCAGAGGCGAGAAGTGAAATCCCTGTGAAAACACCCCCAGGGCTACCACCGTTAATTCTCAATGAGCAATAACATCCTAGTCCTTTCTGTGTATATTTCTTAAAATAAAATTGTGATTTTTGCTTTACACCCTATTTTGTCATCTAGACTTTAAACGAAGGTTAAATCCTGTGTTTTGACAAATGGATCTGTTTCTCTTGGGAGAGGAACAAGGGTGTCCAGGTTATGGGACTGCACCACCTTATTCTGATTACTAATAATATAAATAATGACAATAGTAATGAATGTTTCATGAAACAGGGCTTCCCTGCAAACTTCCCATCCTGTCCTTTTAGACTGAGCATGCTGGGATGGGTGGGGAGGACAGAAGGAAAGCAAATCAGGACCATGGAAAAATCGGGGCACTGAGATGGACGTGTGCAGGCACCGAGCTGGCCCTCACCATGGGGTCCTCTCGTGGAATCCCTTAGATGCCAAGAAGGAGGGCCTACCTGCAGCCCCATTCCACAGACGGGGGAACTAAGGCCAGAGAGGTCGATCCACCCGCCCAATGTCACTCTTATAAACTGAGGGCAGAGCCGAGACCATGCCCCCGAACATCCGTCTACCTCCCGCTCGGGTCCTTACCAAGGTCTGGCCTTCTCGCCACCTGCCCAGAGGCCCCTGAGCAGCGGTACCGAGAAACAGAGCACAGGAGTGCAGCTTCCCCACCCCCCAGAGCCAGGTCACTGCGGGGCCAGCAGACACCAGCTCCGCCTGGGCGGGTGGCTCCATCCCAGGTCAGCCCTCCTGGTGAGGCCAGGAGGCACAGGCCAGGAGCGTGCCCGCCCCACAGGAAGGCCCAGGCCCTCTAATGACCAGCTGGCTCCGCACCACCCACTCCTGGGAAAGTGGCACTCCAGGGGGGGCCTGCTGAATCAAGTAGCCAGCCTCTGGCTCAGACACCCCTCCTGGCTCCCCAAGTCCTCCTCCAGGGGGACACCTAATGACTGGGGACCGGAAGAGAGGAGGGACCCAGAGGAGAGGGCCTGCGGCAGCCTGCCCCGGAGAATCCAGAACGAGTGGGCCATGGCAGGATGTCAGGCGTGGGGGGTGGCGGCAGTGTATGACCAGGCAGGATGTGGTTTCAAAGGGGGAGTGGGTGTGTCAGGACCGAGAACGCCCAGCCTCCCAGTGAGGAAGCCTCTGCGCCCTGCTATCCTGGGCTTTGCACATGCTGCCTTCCTGACTCCTGGCTCTGAGGCGGGAACTGTTCACAGCCGTTTCCAGGTGAGGGAGCATGAGGCTCAGAGAGGCGGGAAACAGTCCGGTCTGCTCTGTCCCAGCATGCCTGGCTCTCACCCCTCCACTGTCGAACACCTGTCTCAAAGCACATCCTGAGCTCTGCTCAGGCCCTGGCTTGGTCCCGTGGGGCAATACAAGCGACCAAGGTGTCCCCCACTGCAGGCCTCTAGGTCCAGGGTGAGTGGAGACGGGTGGGAGAGGCAGAGGAGTGCCGAATAACTGCACCCGTGTGCAGGGAGGGCACCTGTGGCTACAGCGGAAGAGATGGATGCCAACTTCATGCTGAGGAGGCTTCCAGGTGGGCCTTGGGCAAGCTCTGCACTGGCTTGCAGCTTCAGGTTCTGCACAAACACGAGGGCAGGACACCTCACTGGCTGCTGGGAGGAGTCCATGCACCTTCATGCTTTTGCAGAGCTTAGTGCAGAGTGGGGCGGGCAGTCAGTTCTGGCTGGTGCTCAACTCTCCTCAAGCTCTTCACCACCTGGGAGAGGACCAGATGCTCACGGGGGACAGGAGAGTTCAGCACACAGTAGGTGCTCAATAAATTCCGAGGGTCTCAAGAGCGCCCTGAGAGGGGCAAAGGGCCAGAGTGGGTGTAGCGAAGGGGGTGGGCCGCAGGGGCGGCAGGGAGGAGAGGCAGCCTCGGGTGCAGACCTGGGCTGCAAGGGCAGAGGGAGGAAGCAGCCCAACCCCAAGGCCCCTGGGGAAGCGACGGGGCCCCCACAGGTAGGGAGCTCCCTGCAGCGACCCGCCCCAGAGCCGGTGACTCAAGGTGACTCAAGACCCAGACACCCAGTTAGAGCAGCTCCCCATTCCCAGGCTGACTGAGGGCCGCGCCCAGAAGCTTCCCAAGCCCAGGAGGTGCACATTGTTTTGGTGCCATTTTTCTCCTCAAAGTTTTTTCTTGTAGTAAAACACGTACAACATGAAACTTAACCATTTTTAGGTGTACAGTTCAGTGGCCTTAAGTGCAGTCACATAAACTGTTCCCATTAAACACCAACTCCCCAAGCTCTCCCACCCCCTAACCCCTGGCAACCACCTTCTACTTTCCATCAATCTGACAACCCTGGGCCCTCCTATCAGTGGACTCACACACTACGTGTCCTTTGTGTCTGGCTTATTTCACTTAACATAATGTCCTCAGGTGCACCCATGATGCAGCATGTATCACAATGTCCTTCCTTTTTAGGCTGGATAATATTCCTCATGCCCATTTTACAGATAGGGAAAATGAGGCTCGGGGACAGTAAGTTACAGAGGACACCTTCACATCAGATCTCCTCCAGGAGGCCCTTCAGCTGGAGCAGACCTCACCTGACAGCTGCCCCTGGGACATACCGAGCGTGGTCAGGAGAGCGCAGAAGGAAAGGGGGCAGAGTCAGGGGAGTTGGGCCTTTCCTTCTAGCCATGGAAAGGCCTGTTCAGGGCATTTCCTGCAGACAGTGCATCCGCCCCTCCCTCGCTTAGCCCTCCAGAGCAGGCAGTGCCTCCTAGCAGAGGAGTGGAAACGGCTTCTCTGCCAGGGCCTCAGTGTCCCTGTCTGGAAGGGAGCAGAGAATCTGTCACAGATGTACCCATATTCTGTAAAAGGTGGTCAAGGTACCAAGGGGCGTGTGATCACTAGTCAAACACAGAACTCCTAGAACAGCCGTGGGCAAACTACGGCCCGCGGGCCGGATCCGGCCCGTTTGAAATGAATAAAACTAAAAAAAAAAAGACCGTACCCTTTTATGTAATGATGTTTACTTTGAATTCATATTAGTTCACACAAACACTCCATCCATGCTTTTGTTCCGGCCCTCCGGTCCAGTTTAAGAACCCATTGTGGCCCTCGAGTCAAAAAGTTTGCCCACCCCTGTCTTAGAACCATAAGAAAAAGGGCAGCCAAGCCCTGGATGGTGTGGCTCAGGTGGTTGGAGCGCTGTCCCATACACCGAAAGGTGGTGAGTCCCATTCCCAGCCAGGGCACATACCCAGTTTCGGGCTTGATCCCCGGTTGAGGCACTTATGGGAGGCAACAGATCAATGTTTCTCTCTCACATCAATGTCTGTCTGTCTGTCTCTCCCTCCCTCCCTTTCTTTCTCTAAAATCAATTTTTTAAAAACCCTCAGGTGAGAATTGAAAACAAAAAAAGACAATCGATTGGAGAAAAAAAATTGGCCAAATATATAAATAGACAAGTTAAAGAAAAACAATGCAAGTGGAAATTAATGTATGAAGTAATTATTAATCTCACTACTAATCAGGGAACGCACATTAGAACCATCAGATGCCGTTTCACTCCCCTGCGCCCGGCAGCAATGTTGAATTCCTAGAGGACGGTCGGGCACACCGGTCCCACAGGCCAGCAGTTTCTCCGAGCTGCAGCTCTTGGAGAAGAGCTTTACACACACATGTGAAGCCACGCACAGGGGTGCTCGCTGGAGAGTTTGCTGTTCCTAATAGCAAAACGCCAGCAACACGCCAAACATCACCAAGGAGCGGAAGGATAAACTGCTCTAATCATACAACTGAACAGGGAAGCAAAGAAAACGCTACCTGGATAGACAGGCCTCAAAAACTCGCTGAAAACAAGCTGTAGCCCGATACACACGTTACATAAGGTTTTCTATCATGTGTATAGCACGTGTAGTGACGGCATAAAAACATGCACGGTGGGCCCCAAAATCAAGGTAATAATTTCACTTAGTGGGGAGAAAATGGCATTGGGAAAAGATACCTTACTTGCGCCTGAAATAATCTGAGAGAGAGATCGGGAGCAATTATTGCAAAAATCAAGTCTTGAATATAAAAATGTGTTTTAGTTTTATACTTTTCTGTGTGCTTAAGCTATTTCATACAAAATTTACCAAAACAATCATCCTGGTTGGCCCCCTCTCTGGTCCTCACACCTGCCAGGCTCAGCTGGAGGCAGTGGCAACTGGACTGGTTGCCAGGGCAGCAGATTCAGCTCCCTTCCAACTGGCCTGCTGCTCACGGGTGCAGCGGCACCTGTGGTCTCTGACCCAGCAGGTTCAGCATCACCCTTGCTGACCCTGCCCCGCCCCCAGGGAGATGTGGAAGTGGGCAGGGTGCAGCCAGACCCTTCCCACGGTGCCCACACTGGCAGGGAGAAGTGGGCTCAGGTTCCTGCAGCCGGGCTGCAATATCCCTGCTCCTGCGAGTCAGAGAAGCAACCCGGAGGGCCCCTCTCCCCTGGGCGGCCGGCTGATCTCAGGAGTGCAAAGAGCAAGAGCTTTGGAGTTGGGGAGACCCAGGTTCAAATCCAGCCCTAGCATGAAACAATTCCATGACCCCAGGCAAATTATTTATTTTATTTTTAAAAATGTTTTTATTGATTTCAGAGTGGAAGGGAGAGGGAGAGAGAAATATCCATGGCGAGAATCACTGATCAGCTGCCTCCTGTATAACCCTCACTGGGGATCGAGCTCACAACCCAGGCATGTGCCCTGACCAGGAATCAAACCGTGACTTCCCAGTTCATAGGTCGATGCTCAACCACAGAGGCACACCGTGCCAGGCAAATCTGGTACTTTTATGAGAAAAAAACACTTGGGAAAAAGCCAAAGGCCTTCCTCACTGGGTGGTTTCTGAGGATCGTAAAAGTTTACGAGAAGTACCTGCCACCCACTGTTAGAAAACGGCCAGGCGCTCCTGCCGGCCGTTCCCAGGGAGCGGGCACTCACCAGGCTCGGTCCTCACTGGGGGAAGCGAGTCTCGGGGTGGGGGAGCTCAGACCCACGGCTTTTCCCCTCTGAGCCTCAGCGTCCTCCACTGTAAGAGGGAACTGCTACAGTCCCTGCCTCAGAGGCTTATTGTGAGGATTACACATAAGACGATGCATATTGTGTGAACCCAAGTCTGACACAGAGGAAGGCACGCTATAGTTACCACACCCAGCTGCCAGGGCGTGTGTGTGTGTGTGTGTGTGTGTGTGTGTGTGTGTGTGTGAACACCCAGGTGAGGGCTGAGCTGAAAACACAAACACCTACAGGCCAGACCAGACACCTGGAGGCCCCCAGGACCACCCCTTGGGTATTAAGCCTGGTCCCCGTTGTTGATTTCCTCCTTAAGCTTCTTATGGACAGAACAGGAGTCAAAGAAATGGCACGCTGCCCCCTCAGTCCCGGAGTAAGACCACCCAGCAAGCTCTAGCCCTTGCAGCCTACAGAGATTTGGCTTCCACACCTGAGCAGTGGCAGCAGGCAGGGCAGCGGGTAAACAGGGCACAGAGAGCCTTTTGTTGAAGCTCAGAGAGGCTGGGAAAACTTCCCAGGCAAGAGGGTAGGGGGGAGGCTGTCTCTCCAACACTCTCCCAGGGAAGGGGGCAGGGCCATTTCCAAGAGGCCCCGGAACACACTGGGTCACTGGCCTGGTCCCAGGAGGGCTCTGGGCCTGTGAATCTGCTCCTTGGCCAGCGCCCCCAGCCTCCTCTGGTCCCAGAGCCAGGAGAGAGAGGAGGGGACCTTGCCATAGTGCACACAGCCCACACCCGCCCAAGCGCGAGGCACTGCCCTCTAGGCCCCCACACCCAGCTGGAGTGAGTCAGCAGCTGTGGGCTGGGGGCGCTGCCTGGCTTGGCACTCTCCCTGCGGAGAAGGGCACACCCTCACTTCCTGGGGAGGGAAAAGGGGAGACGTTCTAGGCCAGAGCGGGAGGGGAACAAGTTTCAGTTCCAAACTGCTCTCACATTGGGGCTGGGCCTCCCAAAACAGGCTTGTCCTCCTGCATTTGCAGGGGCGGGGCCTGCCTTAGGGGGAAAGGGTGCCAGGTAGGGACACCCACCCTGGATTTCCCCCACCCGGAGCAGGAGGCCAAGCTGGAGGTGAGGGCTCCCCCGCACCCCTCCAGGCTGGCATTAGCACCGCAGCCCTCCAGGCTGGCATTAGCACGGCTGGTTACTGACATGGCACCCAGCACTTCCTGTGCCTCAGTTCCCAAACTCCGCCCAAACCAATAGGTGGCTCCAGTGTGTGACCTTTGGAAAGCCACTTGGCCTGCCAGGACTCTGGTTTCCTCATCTGTAAAATGGGCTGATGAGTCCATTCTTTATAGGGTGGTGATAAGGACTGGAGGAGGCAGTCCATAGAAACTTCTGGCCCAGTGCCTGCCACTGTAATGTTAGCTGCTGTTACTGTTATGGTGAGTTTTATCTGAGCCTGTAAGGACCTGAAGTCCGAGGCCAGGGAGGTTAAGGGACCTGTCCGAGGACACAACACTAGGTGGTGGGGAGATCACCCAGATCTGCCTTTCCATTGTGCCAATCCGCCTCAAAGGCTGGTCTCCTGGGCCTGCCCAGGCACCCAGACCCGGAGATGCTTCCGGAACGAGGTCCCTTTTCCTGAGGGAGGCAGGGAAACCAGGCGTCTTTCTGGAACCCCGGCAGGCCATACTCAGAGGTGTCTGCGTCTCTCAGGTGCAGCTTTAAGGGAACTTTGGAAGGGAGCCCAGCTCTGGGTCTGGGCCCAGAAGCTCGGTGTCGGGTGTGGGCCGTGGGGCAGAGAGGCCTTAGAGACAGGTCTTGGTCTGCTAAGAATACCAGTGCCCTGGCCGGGTGGCTCAGTTGGTTGGAGTGTCCGTCGTCCTGGATGCCAAAAAGATTGTGGGTTCAATTGTCAGGGCACATAACCAGGTTGCAGTTTTGACCCCCAGTCGAGGCACGTACAGGAAATAACTGATCAATCTCTCTCTAAAATCAATTTTTAAAATGTCCTTGGGTGAGGATAGAAAAAGCAGCACTGCCTTCTGGACAGGTTACAAAATGTGGGCAGGAGCACCCCAGGTGCCGATGCAGCTTCTGCTGAGACCCCAGGGGACTGGGGCCGCGGGGGCTGCCCCCTGGGATGCTGACCAGGGCACCAGCTGGGAGGTTTGAAGGATGGGATGGACTGCCAGGCCGCCCCACACCCTGTCAGTGCACCTGCCGACACCCCGACTCTGTCAGAGGGCGTGAGTTTGGCAGCGCCTCTGAGATGTCCAGGTGGCACGTGAGAGCTGTGGAATTTTACAGCCACTCCGGGCAGAGCCTATATGGTAGCTGTCTATTTAATTTTGAGGTTTTCCACCCTCAAGAGGTGCCTGAATGTAGAACTTGCTACGAGAGGCAGCAGAAACGCATCAGGGGAGTCAGCAGGGATGTCTGCGGCTGGCAGTGAGAGCTATTCTAGGAACGGCAGCCGCACGCATCCTTGAGGAGGGCAGGTGAAATGTCCCCACCCGACACACATTCGGGAGGTCACTAACACCCCGGTCCTGAGGGGAGCTCAGCCGGCTTCAACACCCAGGGCGGCGGCTCTGGTGGCAGCGGGACTCTGTCCCCAGAGGCGGGGCCGGGGATGAAAGCATCGCCCTGGCGCCCTGGTCCGTGACCTCCTGACAGCCTGGGAGCTTCTTCCAAGCAGAGATTCCTGCTCCAGCCCCCAGGCTCTGCCTGCAGGTCCCTGGGGCCTTGGGCGCAGGGGAGCCAGCGTTTTCAACATGCTCCCAGGAGACTGTGAGGTACCCTCGCCCCAAACCTGAGAACCTGGAGAAAAGGAGAAGTGGACGATGGGGTGAAAGCGCAGGCTGCCAGGGCAAACAGAACCAGGTTCGGGTCCTGGCTTTGCTGTTCAGGCAACTTTGGGCAAGAGCCCTGGTCCCTGCCAGCCCTGGTCCCTGCCAGCCCTGGTCCCTGGCCTGTAAAACGGTGCCACCACCTCCACAGGTGGCCGTGGCAGGGAGGGCGCAAACGTGTGTCATGACCTAGCACGGTGCCCAGGGCTCAGATCGCGGCCACGGAGGACGACCACGGGGCCCGAAGGCCCTGCTGCTGGAAGGAGGGAGGAGGAGGCAGAGGCCAACTCCAGGCCACGAGCCTGAGAACCCTGCCACGTGAGGGAGAGTCCCCGGGCACAGATCTCCTCCGCAGCTTGCTCCTGCCAAGTCACTCCCCCGGTTCCACAAAACCAGGCCGCAGGCCTGAAGTCCCTCCTGCCCAAACCCAGCCTGAGGTCTCTGAGCCCCAACAGAGCATCTTAGACCCAAGCCACAGCGCCGGCCCCTCCATCTTCTCATCTGCCCACCCTCAAGGCTCACCCCTGAAACAAGCATTGCAAGAGCATCAAGACCAGGGTTTCGGCCAGGAGCTGCCAGGGTAAACTGAGTCAGGGCCAGACTCAGGCAAACGCCACAACTCGTGGTATCCCCTCAACCTCCCAAATGCCCCCCTGCCTTAGGCAGTCAGGGAGGCCAAAACCTAAAGGCCACCCCCCCTCCCCCCACCCCCGGCCAGCCCATGCCATTCCCTCCACGCCGTCCCTGGCACCGAGGAGGAATTCTGATCTCAGATAAGTAGGACCTGCTGCTTCCTGCTCATCGCTGGCCAGAGACTTCAGCTCAGGCCTCCCTCTCCGCAGGACAGAGTTCCTCAAATCCAACAGGAAACTCCTACAGGGCAGGGCCCAGATTTGCTGACCTTGTCCCAATGAACAGGAAAGTCAACAAAATCACACCCCAGGTACTTCCCACCCGCCTCTGCGGCTGCAATGCCCAACACGCTGCTCTGAACCCCGCATGGAGAGGGAAGGGAGCCATGGGCATGGGAGAACAGTGTCGGGACCTTCGGACAGGACACTCTCAGACCGCCCCTTGCCTGGGAGCAAGGCCCAGGGGTAACCATTAATGAAGCAAGAGCAAGCGGTGAACAGCAGCTGTAGCAGGACGTGCTTTTGGATAAATAAGCCGATAGCAATAATACATGTGGAAGAATATACCCCTCGCCGTTCACACTTCTGGAGGGGGGACCTCAGGAAACTTTCACTTGCCACATGACATTAAAACCGAAGCATTACAAACATAATCAACATGCAACTATGTTGGTAATCACAAAATAATAACAACAACAAGATTATTCTTTCTTTTCAAATCCGGGCTCGGGAGGGCCAGGCCTCCCTTCACAGAAAGCCGCGGTGGGAGGTGGATCAGGGAGGCCTGGGCACGGAGCTAAGGAACTGGCCCAGATTCCAGGATCAGGTTCAAGTCCCATGTCCCTACCTTCTTTCCTGATGAGTTTGGGTAAATTGCTTCTCTCTCAGCCTCAGCTTCCATGTCTGTAAAAAGGGGATGAAACCACTGTCTGAGCTCCCTCAAATGATCAAAGGAGGTCATGGATAAAGATGTGTTTTCCAAACCATAGAGCCATCTATGCACACACCGCTATGACTAGGAAGCAAGCTCTGGGACCCACACTCAGCTAATGCCTTTCCCTGTATCAGCATATTTAATCTTCAAACTATCCTAAAGGGAGGTGAGGTACTGATAGCATCCCCTTTTTATCCACCAGGACACTGAGGCTCACAGCGGTCCACAGCCACTTATGGAGACAGCTGAACGCAAACCCAGGTCGGACTTTAAGGTGTTGGTCCTGACCAGTGCATTCTCCTATCTTTAGGAACTGTTTTTCCAAAGTGTAGGCCAAGGAACCCTAGTCCCCAAAGAGATCCATCCACACGATCAAGTAAGTGTGGGGAAACACGACTTGCTCGCTCTTTCTCAGAGACTCATCATGCTCGCGTCAATGCACTCAAGGCTCTGAGAAGTCCTGCAGCAAGGACAAGTCGTTGTTTTCCACTGTGACCAAGAAACTGGCGTTCCATGGAACACACCTTGGGAAATGTGGTCATGAGACAGTACCCACAACAAGCCAGACTGACAAGATCTGGGCTGAAGGAGAAAAACCAGAGGTTGGCAACGAAACTGAACATTGGCGTTTGAAGAGGACAGCAACCACGTACTACTCAGCAGGCCACTGAGCTGGGAGGAGCAGGAAGAATTCTGTCCTCTGTCACCTCTGCCCTAGACGCCCGGGACCCACGGTGAGAAGAGCCAAGGACTGCAGAGACGGAGGAGATACTGCCCTTTGCTCCCCAGGCCGGGGAAGGCACCAGAGCGGAGGCCGCGCTGGCCTGCAGGGAGAGGGGCCCAGTCCTTACCCCGGGGACGGCTCTGCTATCTGCGTGCTGGCTGTCGGTGCTGAGGCTGGCCCGCTTCTGTCTGGGCAGGGTCCTGGCATTTCTTTCGCTCCATGGAAGCTGCCTCCCTGCGAGGAAGCAAGAGCTGCTGTCAGCAGGGATGTGTGTGACTATCAGCGTTACCTGCTGTGCTGCCAACACTTCCTGAGTGCCTGTTTGGTGCCAGGCCCTCAGCTGGGCTCTGGGGTGACAAGAGGGAATCAGACAGTCTAGTGGGGAGATGCCAAGTCGACAGTTACCAGTGGCTGCTGAGAGCCCAGGGCCCTGCTGTGGGGAACCCAGACCCTCTGAACAAACTTCCCCTCCCCCACCTCCTCCACAGGAAGCCATGGGAGCATGAGGACACCCGAGACCCACACTGACGGGGTCAGGGCAGGCTCCCTGGAAAAGGTGTTGTCTGAGTTGACTGCTGAGGAAGAGTAGGAGTTGGAGAAAGAACATTCCAGGCGGGAGGAAGAGCACCAGTTTGCCTAGAGGGGGAAGAACATGGCATCTAGAGAAGGCTGAGTGGTCAACCTGGCTAGACCCAGGGCTGGAAGTGGGATGTGGAGAGAGGTGAGCTATTACGGGGTGAACCAGACCCAGGCAAAGACACATGATTTCAACTCAAACACAAGGCTCAACCATTGTCTATTAGTCAAGAAGCATTTAGTGAGCATCTACTACATGACAGCACTCTGCTCAGAAATGTTCACAAGAAAGAACAAGACAAGTTAGCAGGGTGGGGAGAGTGTACTCAGACAGCAACAGGGGTAGGGGAGCATCTACATCCGCCGGAGCTGGGAGTGTGGCCCAGCCAGCAGGGGAAACCAGAGGACAAGCAGGCGTTAGCAGGCAGGAGGCGGGGGAGTGCGGACAAAGTAGCTAGAAGGGTGCTAGGAGGGACTGTGGAGCCTTTCAACCATGTACGCCATGAGCACTCATCCCCTAGTCCAGGGGTGGGCAAACTTTTTGACTCGAGGGCCACAATGGGTTCTTAAACTGGACCGGAGGCCGGAACAAAAGCATGGATGGAGTGTTTGTGTGAACTAATATAAATTCAAAGTAAACATCATTACATAAAAGGGTACGGTCTTTTTTTTCAATAGTTTTATTCATTTCAAACGGGCTGGATCTGGCCCACAGGCCGTAGTTTGCCCACGGCTGCCCTACTCAGTGCTAGGCACTGCGCTGGAGGAAAGAGCAGAGGATGTCCCTCCAGCCCCCCGGGGAGACGGTAAGTCCGTAATCCCACATCCGGTGATGGCACCTAGGCAGGGAAGCACCTAGAGAAGCACGAGGCAGAAGCCAGAGGCCAGCTAAGCCAGCCTCTACCCCGCCCTGCCTCCTCGGCAAGGATGGGATGCACACTAGGCAGTCCAGTCACTAGCCTGGGGCAGATCGGGACTAGAACTCCAGCCCCTGGACTCCTCGTACCCGAGTCTTCCACTCCTTCCTCCTCTAGGAAACACACTGACCAACCTGCACATTCACCCGGAGCTAATGCCTCTTTCCTGCGGGCGGCCTCGTCACATTTCTATTATTAAGCTGCAGCGATGTTTTCCTGTCTGCCTCTCTTCCGTGACCGCAACTCAGACCAGGCCAGGAACCGTGCTCTCCTTGCACCACTCCCGGACCAGGCCAGGCACTTCCTGAAGGATGGCTGCGTGAGTGAATGAGCCAGGGATGGAGAGAGTGTGCTGGGCTCTCGGGTGCCACATCCATCCCACCTACTCCTCAGGAGGCCGTAGACCTCCTGCCTGTGCCTCCGTGTCCCCACTCAGGGCCACCTCCACGCTCAGGAGCCAGGAATCGGACTGATTCCTTCTCTCCAACTCCGACCAGCGAGGTCCAGGCGGCCGCCCAGTGCCCAGCCACGTCCCCAAACCCTGACCTACGAGGGTTAAACCTCAGGAGCCCCACTGCCCAGCAAGGCCACTCCAAGTCTGCAGAGGAAACGCTTCCTCGTGGGCGTGCCAAAGGGATGGAGTACAAAAGCGCCTGGTTGCGTTCCAAGGGGAGTCAGGAAGATGTCTTCAGCCCCTGCTCTGTGCCCCCAGCCCCCGGAAGGCAGAGGGGCACTAGACCCAGCCCCAAAGAGCCTCTAAAAAACCGGGAACACAGGGAGGCAGACATCATGTCATTCGCGCCCAGCATCTTCCCAAAGCCAGCCCTCCCGCACAAGTCATCTGCCCTTGCCTCCCCTGTGAGCCAGAGGAAGACTTGACCTTCACAAAGGCAACGCCAACATGAATGAGCTATGGGCACTGCCCGGTCCCGCTGGACAAACTCCCACTCCTCCATCTCCTCTGCAGGAAGTGTCCTGAACAACAGGCCTCCCCTGACTGCCTCCGGTCTGTCTGTCTGCCAGTCCGTCTGCTCCGAGGGCAGGACGCGGTGTGGCAGGGGCTACAGGGGGTCCTGATTGGAAAGGCGAGAGGGTCCTGGGAGGCTTTCCGCTCCTCCAAGTCCGTCCTCCACACTTTAGGCCCACATGCCCTTTCCCTCACCGAGCTCTCTCCCTCCTCATCCTCAAAAGGCTCCCTGGGGTAGGGCGGGGAAGAGGTAGCTCAGGGGACTGTGGTCACGGAGGGGCGGCCCCACCCTTTCAGTCAAGTCCCTACCGGGGGAGGCTGCCAGACACCCCCAACCATCCTCTTCCTTTTCTAAAAAAGGCAGCAGTTGCATCAGCGGGGACCAGCCCCATCTCGGTTCATTCCAGTCCAGATCAAGGGGAAGAAGCCGTCAACCAAAGGGGCAGAATCATCATGAGCCGCAGGGACCCTGGGCGACGTGCCTCCAGCCTGGGAATCAACTCTGCGGGGTCTCCAGCTCCCCCACAGCGGGCGGCCGGACTCATCAGATCTGCCCCAGGCCCATCTGGAGGCAAAGGACGTGGCAGACCGCAGGGCCTCAGACCCAGGACCGGTCTTCCCGGGGACCCCAGCCCAGACAGGCCCCAGAGCCTAGCGGGGGACCCGGTCCCCAAGTCGGGGCAGTGTTCCCGCCGGATCAAGAGAAGGAGGGGCCCACGGGGAACGGAGGGGTCGGGAGCCCAGGGGAAGAGAGCCGGGGGAGCCTTTGAACGTGAAAAGGAGCTGGCAAGGGGAGAGCCCAGAGGTGGAACCTCTACGCAGGGGGGAGTGTGCGTGTGGAGGGGGGAGGATCTGGGGGAACCCAGGGGATGACAAGGGGACCTGGGGGAGCCGAGGCGGAAACTCCCAGTATGTAGAGCGCAGGGAGGCACGGGGTGCCTGGGAGGGGGCTCGCGCGCCGCGGCACCGGGAGAGGGTGCGGCCGCAGAGACCCCGGGGACGGGGAAGCCGGGCGCAGGACGCCGGACGCAGAGAGAGGACCTGCCGCGGGAGGCCCCAGGGAGCCGGCCCGGGTGGGAGAGCTGGAGCCGCCCGGATGCCTGGAGCCGGCAGCCAGCGGCGGGCGTGTGGGAGTGGGTTTTGAGAGGTGACAGCTCGCGCCCCTTCCCCCACCCGACCCACTCACCTGGGCCCGCCGCGCCCGGCCGCCCAGCAGGCAGCCCCTGGGCCCCCGCCGCTCAGTCCGGCCACCGGTCTCCGGGCCCCTCCGGCGCCTCCTTTTGTTTGTCCCTCACTGCACCACTCAGTCTCCTCCGCCCCGGAAGTGACGTCACCCAAGGCGCGAACCCGGCGGCCAGGGCGTCGCCATCTTTTTAAGGGGTGCCGTGTCCGCGCCCTCACCCTCCTCCTCTCCCCGCCGACGCCATGTTGTTTTGGGGCGGAAGTAGCGGAGCCCCGGCTCGGCCCCTTTAAAGGGACAGGGACGGTCCTAACCTTCGCGGAGTCCTTGGTGACAGGGGGAAGCGGCGGGCGCAGAGGTGAGTAGCTGATCTTGCTGAGCATTGCTGCCCCGACGTAAGTGCCGAGGCCGGAGGGAGTGGTAACCGGTGCCGAGCTGGACGGTGCCAAAGTGCTCGCCGCACTCGGTGCTGCTGTAATAGCAGATCGGCTGCCGCAAGGTTCCCGCCGGGAGCCGCCGGCGGGAATGAATCGCGCGCGCTTCTCGCTGCCCCGCACTCTGGTCCTGCCGCACCACATCCCCTCCCCACCCCAGGGTAGTGCGGGTGCGGAAGGTCGAGCAGAGCCGGTGCTGGAACCGGGTCCGGACCCCAGCTCTGCAGCTCTGAATCGCGAGTCCTCGCAGTTCCCAGCCGAGTAAGAGTAACGGTGACCACGTTAAACAATAATCCATACGGTGGCGTACTGTGCAGCTACTGAAATGAAAACTGTGCAGTACGCACGAATGCAGGACGACTTCCAAGATACCTTAGATTAAAAAAAAAAAAAAGGAGCAAAAAGTAGAACAGCGCTGCCATCCAGTTCGGCACTGGTTACCGAGTTGGTCGGCGCTGCCGTTTCAGGAGCGTGTGTGGGGTTAGGTGTCTGCGAGTGTGTGCATCGCCCCTCCGCTAAGATGCACGGGGAGCGAGCTGTGGTGGCCCCGGGCAGAAAGGGGACCCTGGGTCCCCGGGAAGGGGGAAGAAGTTACGACCACGTGCACAGGTTGGTTATTTACACAGGAGGACGGTGACGGTGATAACAGCGCTCCTCTCTCGGGCGCTGAGCCAGCGCCTGGTTTCAGCTCTCCTGCTGGGAGGACTTACCGTTCCCTGTTATTAGGGGCGGAAACTGGCCGGGAGAGGCTGGATCTTAGCAATATCTCATAGCCAGCGAGTGGAGGAGCTGGAATGTGAGCCCTGGAGGATTTTACACTAATTAATACCTGTTAGGTCGCCGGAGGAGGAACGCAGGAGGCCAGAATGGCGAGGGATGAGGAATTTATTCGATCCATGCACCCCAGGTGGCTGAGCCTGGGTGGCTCCAGCGCCCAGAGGGGGTCAGCGGCTTTTAAAGACTTTTGGTGGGCTCCTTCTGGGCGGAGACCCCGAGGGGAGAGGATGGAATGTGGTCTCAGCAAAGGGGATGCCCACAGTGAAGTGGCCTGAAAAGCCAGTTCCCAGGGGAGGGGTGTCGATTCCGTTATTTGATCAGACCTAACAATGCCCACATTTCTGGCCTATCCACTCCCCAGAGAAGCTTTTCTGTTATCAACCATACGAGGCGGGCCTGGGCCCAGCACACAGCAGGTGCCCATTACCTGTCATGGGCTGCTTACTGAGTGAACAAGTGGAACAAACAGGATGAGGACAGGCAAACATTGGAGGCCAGATTCCCGACTGGAGTCCAAGGCTGGCCCCTTCCCAGCCTCGGCACAGCGGCCCTGACCCCCACGTCCCCACCAAAAAATGAAAACAGGGCCGCGGGGCTGACACAATGCTCCCACCTGCCCTGCTTTGTGCTTTACATGCACATTAGCCCCATTTCACAGATGAGAGCAGAGGGAGGTGCCCCCACGGGGTCCCCACAAGGCCGCACTAGTGTAGTGACAGAACCCCAGCAGTTCGCCTCTGTGATGGGTGCTCCGGTGGCTCCGTCCCTGCTGGAGTCCAAGAGGGCTTCTCAGATAAGGGCACTGTTAATCTGTGACTGAGAGATGCACAGATGTCTGGGAGGAGAAATGATGAGGCTGGAGCGGCGATTTTCAACCGGTGTGGCGCAAGAATTTTAAAAACATACGATACCTGACTATTTCGTCAGGGGTACTGACCTCTTACCTTAGATTGTGAAATAAAAAAAATGACAACAGCCCTGGCTGGTGTTGCTCGGTGGTTAGAGTGCCGGCCTGCACACTGAATGGTCAAGGGTTTGATTCCTGTCATGGTCAAGGGTATGTGCCTGGGTTGCAGGTTCCCTCCCCGCCCCCAGTTGGGGGCTCTCTCACATCGATGTTTCTCTCCCCCCCCTTCCCTCCCTTGCTTTATTTGGCCCGGGGGCCAGTCGTTCCCCCCCCCTGGAGAAAAGGCTCAAGCAGAGACTGGCTCATACCTGCAGGTAACTGACATGATAGATGATGCAGCTTAGAAAAATTCTGTCTGGCTTCTGTGTGAATCTCTCTTTCCTCCTGGAGAGAATTACTTCACATGGCAACATCTGTGGCTTCCGACCCTCCACTCCACCCTTACCTCCCATAACTCCAAGGAGGAGGACTCCCTGGTTTTATATTCAGGTGGGGGTGACAAAGAAACACGGGAGAGGCAAGAGCAATGAGAAAGCCCTTCACACCGATGACCCCCCGCCTTCATTCGGCCCCCAGAGTGGCAGTCAACTTGCCGACACTCTGCCCATGTAAATAAAAGTGTCAGCGCAGGAGGCTCCTGCTGTCACCTGGGTTCTCAGGTTGCCAGTGTGCCGGACATCTGGCTGAGCATGGCGCCTCCCTTCCGTAGCCAGCAGGCCAGGGTCACTCCAGCTGCAGTGGGCGAGGAGTCACGCTGCCCTAACCAGATGTGGGCACTGCCAGCTCCCTGGAAAAGTTCCCAAACGCTCATCTTACTTCCTCGTCCCGGGGCAGCGGTTGGAGCTTTGAATTGACCGTTGGGGTCCTTCTGCGCTTTTCTAGGGCTGTGACTCTGCCTGAGTCATTTCCCTGCTTTGAGCCTCAGTTTCTCCATCTGTAAAACTGATGTGACTCGCTCTAATGTTCCAGATACCAAATACTATATATACACATATTTCCACCTCACGTGTCAAACTGCCCTAGTGAGTGACATTTCAGGAGGACTAAGGAGTGGGGTACCTACTGTGTGTCTCATTCAGGGTCCCACCCATCAGCCCCGCTGTAGACCCAAGAACCTGCAGTCTGGGCTCCAGAAGTCATTTCTCCTTTGCAATTCCAAGCCCGGGAGGACCTATATATAAGTCGGTGTGCTTGTCAGAGCTCCCCAGTCAGGCTGTCACCTCCCCCGGGACAGTTTTTCACAAAACCCTTGTCTTATAGGGACTCTGGGTTTTTAGATCCCCCACCTCCCCCCAAAACAGGATTCATTATCTGACAAGAGATTTTGTTAACCTGCTCGGTTAACTAACTTTATGGGAAGCCTTCGGTTTAAATATTAACAGTGCGTGGGCATGCCGGTTACTGTGGGCCCGGGCCTGTGCGAAATGCTTTCTGTGGGTGATTGCTCTGTAATTGTCCCCACTGGACAGATGAGGAAGCTGGGCCTAGAGAGGACCAAGGTCTGGTAGCTAGTTTAGAGAGGAGCTGGGATCAGTTTACCCACGTTCAAGTCAGAGCCCAAGCGTTCACCTTCTGTGATTGTTCAGGTAACAGACTGGCCTTGCCTGGGCATGGGACCCTCTCCCCGGCGGAGCCACGGTCGGTGTTTTCTCAGTAACTGGGAGGCTCCTGGCATTTTGAGCCCAGGAACGCTATACAGCCTTCTAGCCTCTGGATAGATGGGCCCAATACAGAACTGACTCCAAATACCCATTGTGAAATACTTAAGCATTTAGCCCAGGTCCTGGCCCACAGTAACTGCATACCCATGCACTGTTAATATGTAAACCTAAGGCTTTCCATAAACCAAATGTCCTTATTGCATAGAGTTGCTTGGTGAGGTGAGGCAGCCGCAAAGCCACAATCACCTGCCTGTCCCTTGCAAGCTGCCAAGCAGGAAGGAAGCTGGACAAGGCGTGGCCACGCCTGTCCCCGCGGGTCGAGGGTCCCCCGCAGGCAGGGGAGCAGATAGAGGCAGCTGCACCCACCTCCTGAAAGAGGGGTTTGTGGAAAAAAGGTTGGACTTTGGAGACAAGAGAACCAGGATTTGAATTCTAGCTCAAGCTGTCACAGCTGAGTGAGCTTTGTTCATTCTCCTCTTGGGAGCCAGTAGGGATAGTAATGCCTTCCTACCAGACTGTCCTGAAGATTAGGGACTTTAGCACTGAGGTCAGGCGCATAGTAGGTGCTCTCTGAGTTCAGAGAAGGGCCCAGGTGGACACTGAAAGCTTCAGAGAGGAGGCAGAGCTGGGGCTGGGCCCTGCCAGGGGGATTGGCTCGGAGGGCATGCCAAGCAGGGGTACAGCTTGGGCAAAGGTGGGTGATGTCTAGTCAAAGGCAAAGGATTGATATGTTCAGAAGAAGAGAGAACATAGAAACTGCAGAATCTGGATTCAGGCCTGCTGCAACGTCCAGGCTGAGGAGGCATTAGGCCAGTGGTTCTCAACCTTCTGGCCCTTTAAATACAGTTCCTCATGGTGTGACCCAACCATAAAATTATTTTCGTGGCTACTTCATAACTGTCATGTTGCTACTGTTATGAATCGTAATGTAAATGTCTGATATGCGGGATGTGAAAGGGTCGTTTGACCGCCAAAGGGGTCGCGACCCACAGGTTGAGAACCGCTGCATTAGACTATCTGGCATCAACGCAGGCTGCTTGGCAAGGCTGGTCCAACGGGAGGTGTGGCTCACGTCACAGTATTGGTCACTGAGGCATTTCCCTAGGGATCATGCACCTATGGGTCACCAGTCATGGTGACTTCTGGCCAAGAAGGTGGCCAGTAGCTGCTCAGGCTGATGGAGGCATGTGTTGGGGAGGACACTGACCGCTGGCCACCAGCCCCTGGCCTGGCAGCAAGGAAGCCTGGGCTCTTAGATGCCTGGGCAGCTGCAGTAGAGGGTCCTAAGGGTCATCTGGTGCCATCCAGGCGGGTTTGGCCTCCTGAGCGCTTCCCCCCACCCCTCCCCCAGCTGCCCGCATGGCTGCACTTCTCCATGGACTGATGTTTAATAATAATAATAATAATAATAATAATAATAATAATAGTGATGACATTGTTGAACGCTGACTGCCGGGCACCACGCTAAGTGATTTCACGTGTTATCTCATTGACGTCTCGCTACAGCTCTATGAGGCAGGCATATTATTATTCTCATTTCAGGAAGTATTCCCAGAAAGGTTTAGTAATTTGCCTAAGTCACAGCTAGTCAACGGCTTCAGCTGAGTTCTGTCTGATTTCAGAGCTTCATAGTCTCTCTGTTGTTGTTTTTTAAATTAAACTGTATAGTAGTTTATATGACCCCAATCCCAAAGAATGCCATAGTTAATAATTTAGGGGTGTCCCTGAAAACATCCGTATGCACAAACATATACGTAATTAAGCAGTCCTTACTTTGCACGGTTCTGATATGGACGAGTTCCAGGTACCACCACTTAAAATAAATTTGAACTTTAGTTAATTTTTAGTTAAAAAATTGAATTTTTTTGCATCAGGGACACCAGCTCCTCAACATGGTTTGAATTCCAGCTGCTGTGTTATATTAACTATGAGTGATGGCGTAAAGTGTGGGTTTCGCTGCTAGCGCTTCAGTCCACCGGTGTGCGTAATGGTCAGTGACCAATCACATCACTTCTTTCGAAGCCTGTTTTCTTTTAAAGGTATTATTTTCTTTTTCTTTTTAAATATATTTTTATTGATTTCAGAGAGGAAAGGAGAGGGAGAGAGAGAAAGAAACATCAATGATGAGAGAGAATCATTGATTGGCTGCCTCCTGCACGCCCCCTGCTGGGGATCGAGCCCACAACCCGGGCATGTGCCCTTGACTGGACCCTTCAGTCCGCAGGCGGATGCTCTATCCACTGAGCCAAACCAGCCAGGGCCGAAGCCTGTTATTGACTGGTCTCCGTGCATGTCATTCAGTTCACCTCTAGACAGCAAAGCACATAGTTAGGTGTATTGCTGCCTGTCTCCCAGAGATAAACCCAGGTGACATTTTACAAAAGCAGATCAAAAGAGGGGATTGGCCAACAAAGATGAAAGTGCAGTAAAGAAAGGCAGAGTGATACCCCTGAGAATGAACTTGGATCAAGCGCTGGCCGGGTAGTTCCGTTGGTTAGAGTGCCAGCCCCATACATCAAGGTTGCAGGTTTGATTCCCCAGCCAGGGCACATTCAAGTATCAACCAATGAATGCAGAAATAAGTGTAACAACAAATCGATGTTTCTCTCTCTGTGTCTCTCTCTCTCTCAAATCATTTTTTTAAAAATTTGCATCAAACATAGAAGCAGCGATTAAATAAATAGCTGACTGTAGGAATGTGGACACTTCAACTATTCACTGTTCCAGAAACTGGAGATATAAACTCGAGATACGCAGCCAGGGAAACATGCTGAAGGCAAATTTATTGACATAAATGTTGAAAACGCTTCTGGCTAAAAGGATAAAGTGTACATATCGGTGGCATTAAGTGTGTTCACAACGTTGTGCAACCACTGCCTCTGTCTAGTTTCAAAACCTTTTCATTTCCCCAGAAAAACAGCCCATCCTCCCTCAACAAACATTCCACATCCCCCCTCCACCACCCCGCCACCCCCTGGCAGCTGCTAATCTGCTCTGACTCTGGCTTTCCCTACTCTGGATGTAACCTATGGAGGTCGTCATATAAGACGTGACCTTTGGGTCTGGCTTCTTTCTCTTAGTATATTGTTTTAGAGCAGTGGTTCTCAACCTTCCTGATGCCGCGACCCTTTAATACAGTTCCTCATGTTGTGGTGACCCCCAATTTCATGGTTACAAATTGAACATCATTAAAGCATAGTGATTAATCACAAAAACAATATGTAATTACATATGTGTTTTCCGATGGTCTTAGGCGACCCCTGTGAAAGGGTCGTTCGACCCCCAAAGGGTCGAGACCCACAGGTTGGCGACCCACAGGTTGAGAACCGCCGATCTAAGGTGTAGCAGGGATGGTAGCATGTTCTTTTTTATGGCTGAGTAACATGCCATCGTATGGCTATGCTACAATTTACCCATCCATCTATTGAAGGACTTTTGGGTTGTTTTCACCATTTCATTACACGAATAATGCTGCTGTTAACATTCACATACAAGTTTCGGTGTGAACGTATGTCCTCATTTCTTTCCATTATATGCCCGGGAGTGGAATGACTAGGTCATAGGTAAACTCTGTGTTTGGACTTTCTAAAAACATGTGCATCAAAGGACGTTGTCAAGAATGGGACCAAGACCATTGATTCATTTTGAATTAATTTTTGTAGGTGGATTGAGGTAGAGGTCTAACTTCATTCTTTTGCATGTGGCTATCCAGTTGTCCTGGCACCATTTGTTGAATAAGAGATTGTTTTTTCCCCCGTTGAGTGACCTTGGCACCCTTGTTCAAAAATCAATTGGCCATGCCCTAGCTGGTTTGGCTCAGTGGATAGAGTGTCGGACTGCGGACTGAAGGGTCCCAGGTTTGATTCCAGTCAGGCACACGCCTGGGCTGCGGGCTCAATCCCCAGCAGGGGGTGTGCGGGAGGCAGCCAATCAATGTCTCTCTCATCATTGATGTTTCTCTCTCTCTCCTTCTCCCTTCCTCTCTGAAATCAATAAAGAAATATATTTTTTAAAAAGTGTGATGGAAACCTGCCTGTAAGGTGCAGGGCAGGCTGCCTGGCACAGAGAGAGTGTACAGTACAGAAAAGGCCATTGTAATTACCCTTAGGACAGACCTCAGGGCTAGAAAGGGGTGGCCGGGGAAGACCTGCTTCCTGGAGAGGAGGGGTGAGGCACCGGGAGTTGGAGGTAGGTATGGCCTGGGAAAGGCGGAATGAGTTGAATGAGTGCCAGTGAATGAGGTCCCACTGGAGTCCCTGGGTCAGCCTGTCAGTGGGAGAACGCTGGGCTGGAGGCCAGCAGTCCGGCCTCAAGGTGGATCTGACCAGCCCGCTCCCCGCCACCGTGGGAAAGTCTTCCTGTGCCCAAGTGTGTGGAGCAGCGGCCAGCGAGCCCCGGCTAGACAGGGCTGGCTCTGCGTGCCCCCTGCTGGCGGCTTCGAGAACAGCAAGCCCACAACAAGTCCTTGCCTTTTCATGGGGGATGTCAAAGACCCCGCGGTGTTGCTGGGTGAGGGCAGCCCAAGTGGCCACCTGTGCCCTCCCTGCCCTTAGCTGGGACCCCAGTGGTTTCTCCCTCCCCTTCGAATTCCCGGAAACTGCCCCCACCACACCCACATGCTCACACACACAGACAGATGTGTGCACATGCTCAAGTGACACGCTCATGTTTGCAGGTGAAGTCACAGCCACACATGGGTTTACCTACGTCCAAGGTCACATTAAGACTCCCATGGCCCCTTTCTCCGTTAGAAAAGAAATAAAAGTTACATTTTACAACTGTGTTGCTATGTAAAGAATGAATAGCATCCAGGCTGAATTCCTTATTATATATTCATTATTGTCATATTCTCTCTTATTTTCTTATTTTAAAATAAATGAATATTAAAACATTTTCATGGGCCCCTCAAAGTATGGCGGGCCCTTGGCACTATGCCTTCTGAGAAGGTCTGATGGAGAAGTCAGCCCTGCCAGCAAACACGAGCGGGTTGACACACATCTAGCCCCTGGTGCCATAGTATATCAACGCCATGGATATTCATAAAGTTCCCAAGCTATTGTTAACATCAGCCATTTCCTGGGCACCTTTTCTGTGCCAGGCACTAAGTGAACTGCTTTCCGTGAATTCCCGTACTTTATTTCCTTGATAGAGAGGGAAATTGACATGTGGAGACATGACGTGACTCGCCTCCGGTCAGACCGCAGGGGTCATCATGACACCAGAGCCCATGTTCTAATCATCTCCCAAGGGCCTGGACCTGGGTGGGCACCAAGGGTTCAGTGATGCTCACTCCCTTGCCCACAGACTCTCCTGGGCACACACACCACCCCTGCCCTGGCAGTCTCCTGCAGCAAAAGCCCCACCCTAGTGTCCATGCCCAGCCCCAGGGCAGTGAGCCTGGCCTTCTATGGAGCCAGGTGGCCCAGGATACCTCCAGCCCCAAGAGTCAGCAGGGCCCAAAGAGGCTGAGGGGCTGAGACTGTGGCAGGGAAGTGGCAGGGCCACGAGCGGGGATCTTGTCCAGTGTTCATATGTCTGCCGTGCCCGGGCAGCGGGTGACGCAGGCCCTCCTCCAGCCTCTGGAGCTCAGTATTAGTAGTTGCTATTTTATCATGGTTACCGTGTCCTTGCCTGGCAATTCAGGCGAGGACAGCACCCGTTTCCAGTGACATGTGTTCAGTCCGTGCCGCAGTGCCTGGCACAGGGTGAGAGCTCGGCAGGTGAGAGCTAAGTGAGTTCCTGCTACCCACCCACTGCAAGCCGATGAGCAAGAAAGGCGTGATTTAGGGCAGAGGAGGCGTAGTGGCTTTGGGAAAAAGGACAGAATTGATAGACGTGGAGCTATGTGGGCGAGGGTGTCAGAGAGAGGACCCGCCAGCGGCATCCCCAGATTTGAACCAGGTGGTTGGGAGGCGGCGGAGGGTCCCTGTAGGACCGAGTACTTCTGGCCGAGTCAGCAGGACATCAGGCCCAGGACAGGGGCAGCGACCTGCCTTCTCCCAGCGAAGGGAACCGACATCCCCTTTGCCCAGGAGGGTCCCCTGCAAATCCCATGTCCTAAGACAGTGATGGCGAACCTTTTGAGCTCGGCGTGTCAGCACTTTGAAAACCCTAACTTAACTCTGGTGCTGTGTCACATATAGAAATGTTTTGATATTTGCAACCATAGTAAAACAAAGACTTTATTTTTGATATTTATTTTATATATTTAAATGCCGTTTAACAAAGAAAAATCAACCAAAAAAATGAATTTGCGTGTCACCTCTGACACGCGTGTCATAGGTTCACCATCACTGTCCTAAGAAAACCCTCAATTCCAGGCAGGCGGCCAGTTGGTCCCCCAGAACACCCAGCAGGCACAGGCGCCGACTGCCCTGCGCTGGGCTCAGACCTGGCCGAGTGAGGCCGAAGCACGCTGACGCCATCTCCCGAGGTGACACACCCGGACTGGCCCTCCTCTGATAATAGTCACTCTGCCCTTTCCTGCCCCCAGCTCTGTGCTTGGCCTCAGGGGCCAGGGAGCGCTTCCGCAGGATGTCCCTGGGAACTGACTCAGTTCTGAGAAATGAGCGGGTGGACTCTGGCCGGACTGACTGCTCAGCTCCTGGAAACTCCCGGCTCCCTTCCGCTCGGGCCCTTTGCACCGCTCTCTCCGGGACACGCTCTCCCTCCGGCCTGGAGGCCACAGTCTCCTGGGAGCCCCGCCTGACTCCCACAGGCCTGGGCCGGTGCCCACAGCGCCCTCGAGAGCAGCCCCTGCCCCTAGACACCCGCTCCGTCTCCAGGGCTGGGCCGGACCCCCTCCGAGGAGAGAGGAAGGAGGGAGGCTGGAAGGAAGAGGTTCCGACTGCGGGGCAGTTCTCAGAAAGTCCCAGCAAAGCCGATGGGGGCCCGTGAGCGCCGTGTCTGCCAGCTACGGCCCGTCTCGCCGTCCAGGCCCTGCCCGGGAGCAGCCCTGGAGGCTTGGCCTCGGTGCTAAGGGCACAGCTGTCTCCTCAGTCACATCAGAGAGACATTCCCATGGCCACCGCAAGGGCACTGCCTTTTTTTTTTTTTTTTTTTTTTTTTTTTTGCCGTGGCAATTAAAAAAAACCTGCTTTATTAAGATATAACAATGCACGCACCATGTGATTCAGCCATATAAAACGTGCTATTCGCTGGTTCTTAGTATAGTCACATTTGTGCAATCATGACCACAAGCTAAGTTTAGAACATTTTCACTGGCCAAAAAGATACACCGCACCCGTTATCAGGCATTCCTTAGTCCCACCCGCCCCTCCACACCCAGGCCAAGGCAATCACGGATGTACTCTCTGTCTCTGTAGGTTTGCCTGTTTCATTTTAGTGGAATCACATAATTGAATTATTATCTGAGTGTGATTATTGTCTGAGGAGGGACAGTCCACGGTGTGTCACCTCAGGAGATGGCTTCTCTCACTTAGCACAGTGTCAAGGTCCGCCCTCGCTGCAGGGTTGCAGCGTGTACTCCGCCTCCTCTTACGGTTCATTGATACTGTATCACATGGATTGACCACATTTTGTTCGTCAATTGAGGGGCATTTATTTTGCTTCCACTTTTTTGGCCGTTACGAGTAATGCTGCTTATGAACATTCATGTTCAAGTTTTTGCGTGGACATGTTTCCATTTCTCTTGGGTAGATATGAAGGGCTGGAATTGCTGGGTCTAATGGAGCTCTATAGTTAACATTTTGGGGAACTTCTAGGGTGTTTCCCATTTCCAGAAGCAGTGTACAAGGGCTCCAGTATCTCAACATCTCCAAACACAATTGTCCATCGTCTTTGTTATAGCAGCCATCCTGCTGGGTGTGCAGTGGCATCTTTTCTTTTCTTTTTATTTTACATACCCTCAAGTGAGGATTTTTTTTTAAAACTTATTTGTCTTTTCTTTTTTAAATTATTTTTTTTTAAAAATATATTTTATTGATTTTACAGAGAAGAAAGGAGAGGGATCAAGAGTTAGAAACATTGATGAGAGAGAAACATCGATCAGCTGCCTCCTGCACGCCCCCTACTGGGGATCAAGCCTGCAACCAAGGTACATGCCCTTGACTAGAATCAAACCCGGGACCCTTCAGTCCTCGGGCTGACGCTCTATCCACTGAGCCAAACCGGTCAGGGCTTACAGTGGCATCTTAAGGTGACATTTCCCTAATGACTAATGATGTTGAACATATTTTCATGTGCTTATTAGTCATTTATCTATTATGATTGCAAATACTTTCTCCCATACCATGGGTTGTCTTTTCACTTTCTTGATGATACCCTTTGAGGCACAAAAGTTTTTCATTTCAATGAAGTCCAATTTATGTGTGCTTTTTTTTTTCCGGTTGCTTGTACTTTTGATGTACATGAGAGACCATTTTCTAACTCAAGGTCACAAAGATGTACTCCTGTTTTCTTCTAGGGGTTTTATAATTTTAGCTTTTACATGTAGGTCTGTGATCCCCTTCGAGTTCATCTCTGTGTATGATGTGAGGTGAGGTTCCAAGTTTATACTTTTGCATGTGGACATCCAGTCGTCCCCACACAATTTGCTGAAAAGGTGATTCTTTTCTTATTGAATTTTCTTGCCACTCTTGCCAAAAAGCAACTGACCATGCATGTGAGAGTTTATTTCTGGACTCCCAGTTCCACTCCATTGATGTATATGTCTATCCCTGTGCCAGTACCATACTTTCTTGGTTCCTGTAGCTTTTTTTAGTAAATGATGTGCAGTGAGTCCTCCAATGTTTTTCTTCTTTTTCGAGGCTTTGACCTTTTAAATATGTGTCTGCTAAGTCTCTTTTAATAAATGATGCCCCGGGTTTTCCTCCCTTTTATTTTATTTGTTGAAGAAACAGGGTCATTTGTTTTATGGCGGTTCCATCCGTCTGAATCTGCTGGAACATTTTATTTCAGAACATTTTCATCAGGCCAAAAAGATTCCCTGGAGCCATTATCAGGCACTCCTCCTTCCCTGATTGTATCTCTGTGGTGTCTCTTAACATGTTCTTCTGACTCTTTTTAAAATATATATATTTTATTGATTTTTTACAGAGAGGAAGGGAGAGGGATAGAGTTAGAAACATCGATGAGAGAGAAACATCGATCAGCTGCCTCCTGCACACCCCCTACTGGGGATGTGCCGCTACCAAGGTACCTGCTCTTGACCAGAATCGAACCTGGGACCCTTCAGTCTGCAGGCTGACGCTCTATCCACTGAGCCAAACTGGTTAGGGCCTTCTGACCCTTGTATGTTAATGACCCAGAGGCCTTATTTGATGTAGATTTGAGTTTAGCACATGGATAACATGCAGGTGGTGTGTGTTTCCAGAGTCAGAACGTAGAGTTGACTCTGTGATGTGAGGAGCTATTCATGATCTTCACCTGGATCTTTTTTTTTAAATTTTCATTAGAGGTGATTTACAATTTTAAAGGGTCACCCTGGTTGCTGGGTGTGGGGGTGTCACTGGTGGTTTTGAGGGCTGAGGGATAATCCTACAACAGAGCACGAATTGCTCTGCCTGATGCACAGTGGCCACTCAATAAATACTAGCCCTTATTGTTATTGTCATTAGAGCTGTGTGTGTGAGACTCGAGCCCTGGGCCAGGGTGTTCCGCTCCCTTCTCCTCTGCCCCTGGAGGAGAAGTCGTCAGTGCCCGTGGCTCTGGGAGGCATGTTCAGGAAATCGGCAGCCATCTCTGTGCACCTGGTGGGGTCCCTGCAGAGAAAGAAGGCTGGAGCTTCACTCAGCCGGCGCTTGCACCAGACTGTAAGTGCTCTCTGCTGCCTGCGTGGCCCAGGACCCCTGGGATCTGGCTTGGCCCTGGCTTCAAACCCACGCATGAGCCTCCTCTTTCAGGAAGCCTTCTCTGACTGCACCCTGAATGCGGGTCCCTCCCTTGCCTTTGCTTCTAATCTAGAACTTGTAGCTCTGCATCTGAATGGTTGCTTGGTGCTGCTGCCTCCCCATCACCCACTGTGCCCAGCCCATGTTGGGTACACAGTCGGTGCTCAGTAAACGCTCACTGAATGAATACATTATGTGTCAGCCTGAGAACAGGCCCTGCTGCCGCAGTGGCCAAGAGCTGTGTGACATACTTGAAGGTCACTCCTTTGAGCACCCCAAGTTTCTGCAGTCCCCCATTATTTTTATCTCCTTCCTAAACGCATTCACCTCCGTTTTCTCTCTGTGTGCCCCTGCACCCCTCTATTCTTTCCCACCCCAACCCTCCTCAAACTTCCCCCACTCCAACTTCTATGCCCCTCTCCCCACACTGCTCCTGACTCATCGTTGCCTTTTTTTAAATATGATGCATTCCTAATTCAAAAGTAATTTGTTGTATCATTGCATCCAGGATGCCATCAGTTGTGAGGTACACTGTTATTTTTGGGGCGAGTGAAGGGGGAAATGCCATTCACACTCGTGCTATAGATTGTAAGGCATCCAAATTCAGAGAACGTGCAATGCAAAACCATGCACACGTCAGAACCCACTGGATACAGTGTGATCTCCATGTGGAAAACCTGGAAGCAGAAGAGCATACACATGAAATTAAATCACCTATAACGTTGCCACTCGTATAGAACCTTTGTTAACATTTTGATATATTTCCTTCCAAACTTTTTTCTACTCATATAGCGTCATAGAAAAAAATGTATGTATATACAAATATATGCTAGGGTATGTTTTTTATAAAACATCATATTATTTTGTAGCCTGTTTTACTGATGTCAGCATGTCACATTGATAAATATTCTCCTAAAATGTAATTTTCTTCCACATTTTTTAGTCATAAAAAGAAAACATTTATTCTAGAAAATCTGGCCCTGGCTACCCTGGGTAGTTCAGTTGGTTAGAACATTATCCCAACATGCCAAGGTTGCGGGTTCGATTCCCAGTGAAGGGCGCATATAAGAATCAACCAGTGCCTGGCCAGCATGGCTCAATGGTTGAGCGTCAACCTATGAACCAGGAGGTCACGGTTTGATTCCCGGTCAGGTTGCGGGCTCCATCCCCAGTAGGGGGGGTTCGGGAGGCAGCTGATCAGTGATTCTGCCTCATCATTGATGTTTCTATCTCTCTCTCTCCCTTCCTCTCTGAAGTCAATAAAAGTATATTTTAAACAAAAAGAATCAACCAATGAATGCATAAATCAGTGGAACAACAAATTGATATTTCTCTCTCTCCCCTCCCCCCTTCCTCTCTCTAAACTCAATCAATACATAAAAAATTTAAACTGTTTTGACATGTACTGAGCGCCAGGCCTGGTGATGGGTGTCAGGGATTCAATGAAGGGACGGTGCCAATGTCAGCAAAGCACCTACTAGGTGCCAACCCCATGCTGGGCTCTCTTGGAATCGCTCACATTGGCAGGACTCTCGGGCTATGGGAAAACCTGGCCCATCTACAGAGGGTCCCGGGTCCTTGGGGACAGGGGCCTGGTGCTAGCAGCCCTGACCAGGGTCCTGTCCGGCCCCTCCTAACCTTGGGCAGGTCCCTGAACCTCTCTGAGCCCCATGTCTTCATCTGCGGATGAGGAGGACGCTGCCTTGGAGGGAATACAGGGGAAGGAGGGTGGCTGGAGAAGGGCCCTGAGCCCCCCAGAACTGAGCAAGTTCACCGGAGTCAGAACATGGCCTCATCTCAAACAGGCCGGAGTCTGAGTGTACTTGTGTGACCTTGTACACCTCACTCCCGACCCGGTTTTCTCATCTCTAAGGTGGGCCCAGCCAGACGGTTCTGAGAAGTGAGTGAAGAGCACGGCCAGTCCCCTGTGCACAGAAGCCGCTACTGTCACTGTTGCCATGATCCTTCCCCTGCTCTCACACCCCCCCCCCACCTCATCCAGCCCCCACCCCCCACTCCCCACTCCCGCCTCCTGCTCCTCCTCCTCAGCCCCAGCCTGTCCTGAGTCAAACTTTAACCTGACCTTATCCGGCTGTGGAACCAGCCTGGCAGGGGGGGCAAGACCGGCAGAGCCTGCTGAAATGCAGAGTCCAGAGGGAGGGCATAGGTGGGGGAGGCGGCTGGAGCCCTGCTGTGAGTGATCTCCGCCTCCTGGGGAGTGGTGGGCAGGGCTGTGTTGAAGGTGGTGGACCAGCTTCCTGTCTTCCTAGAGGCCCAGGCTGTGGTACCGCCTCCACTCTGACCTTCCATTTGCTCTGTTTCCAGCTCACCATGGCCAAAAGGCTGCATGCACGAAGGCTGGATGGGATCGACCACAACCCGTGGTGAGTGGGCAGGCGCCGGGGAGGTGTGGGGGTGTCCCTCGGTCGTGGGGGCAGGACAGGGCTGGAGGTCCTGGTCCCTAGGTCTGCAGAAACTCAGTGGAACCCAGAACAGTCAGATTTGCGGCCACAGCCCATGAGAGGCAAGACCTGAAGCAGAGGCTTGGCTTCCAAACCCAGCTTCACCCCACTTGGCACTGGCCCTGGGGCCCCTGACACCTGCCCGGACCCCCAGCTCCCCAGCTCCCCAGCTGCAAAAGGGAGATAATTTTATTTCTCTCGAACAGCCTTGAGAGGTTAAGACAAAATACTGTATGATAGCAATAGGCTACCCAGGCACAGGCCGGGGGCTTTTTAGGGGCTGTTTTATTTCACACTTAGTACAGAGTGAGTCACGCTAGGAAGGTAAGATACAGGCGCTCTTCACTGGACATAAGCTGAGATTAAGCTCCTTTCTTCACCGACTTGTTCTAAATATGGGAGGATCGTGCCCACTGTTACTGGCGATAGGTGGATGCAGTGGGAAGACGTGTGAGGAAGAGTTCATGGTCTCCCGGCCACACCGACCTGGGCCTGGAACATAGAGACACCTCCGTACTTAAAAAGATTGTTGGCTGGTTTTTTTTATACACAACACGGGAAGATTCTTTCTTTCAAACTGCCCCCGTGTACAGAACTTTGTGTTTTGCGAAGATCTTCCTCCTCCGTCTTCTCCTTCGATGCTCCGTGGTGTCTGGGATGAGGGAGCCAGGCCCAAGTTCCCTGTAGAGTCTGGCCGATCCTCAAACTGCCCCCCTCCGTCCTCTCCGTGCAGCAGACTAGGCAGCCTGGTGGCCCATTCTGCAGATAAGGTAAAGTGCAACCCAGAACAGGGAATGCGAGGAGGCAGGCCGGGAGGGGAGACAAGATTCCTTCCTGACTCACAGCTTGGTAGACTCTGGAGCCAACCACCCCCAGTGTACAGAGGGGAGACTGAGGCCAGGAGAGGCTAAGTCTCATGCAAAGGCAGGGCAGGGCAGGAGTGGGTCTGGCAAGAATGCACAGGACAGGAGGGGAGTGTTAGGGATCAAGGCCATGAGAGTCAGGGTAACAAAGGGCTCCAGGTTCCTGCGGACCCCAGGGTGGTGGCCCGAGGGCAGCCAGTCTCTGTAGAGTGTTTGAGCCTGGCTCCCTTGTCCTAATTACCGTGGAACATCCACCACCTGAGCACTGCCATTAGCTGCTGTGTGACTCTGGGCAGGGCCCTGGCCTCTCTGAGCCTCAGCAGCTTCCTGTGTCTTCAGGGGCATCATGGAACTCTGGGGAGAAAATGACTGATTCTAGACTGCCGGGCTGACCAGCAGACCCTGAGCGACGGATGAACGAACACTCTGACACACGACTGCTGTGAAAGAGAGGGCTAACACTATGGAAGACAGTATGGAGTTTCCTTAAAAAACTGAAAATGGAACTCCCATTTGACCCTGTGATCCCACTTCTAGGGATATATCCCAAGAAACCAGAAACACCAATCAGAAAGGATATATGCACCCCTATGTTCATAGCAGCACAATTCACCATAGCTAAGATCTGGAAACAGCCTAAGTGCCCATCAGTAGATGAATGGATTAGAAAACTGTGGTACATCTACACGATGGAATACTATGCTGCTGTAAAAAGGAAGGAACTCTTACCATTTGCAACGTCATGGATGGAACTGGAGAGCATTATGCTAAGTGAAATAAGCCAGTCAATAAAGGAAAAATACCACATGATCTCACTCATTCATGGACAATAGAGACCATTATAAACTTTTGAACAATAATAGATACAGAGGCAGAGCTGCCTCAAACAGATTGTCAAACTGCAGCGGGAAGGCCGGGGAGGGTTGGGGGGCAGGAGGTAGGGGGGTAAGAGATCAACTAAAGGACTTGTATGCATGCATATAAGCATAACCAATGGACATAAGACACTGGGTGATAGGGGAGGCTAGGGGACTGTCTAGGGCGGGGGGATAAAATGGATACATATGTAATACCCTTTGTAATACTTTAAGCAATAAAAAAAAAAAAAAGAGAGAGAGAGGGCTAAGGGACTGCCTGGCTAAAGGAACTAGACAGCCTCAATGGCCTGCCTCTTCAGGCTTTTATTGTAGCAGCAGTTTGAGATAAAGTTTATCTTTTAGATACAATCAGTAGGGTAAGTAATCTTGGGGGACACATGTGTCTTACAGTGTCCTTTAAGTAAGGACACCTAAAGATTAAGTGTAAGGATTTCAGTAAACACCTGGGTGGCTGCACTTACAGACTTGTTTGGAAAGGTCAAGGAATAATTAGGGGTGCCGCCTTCCGCACTCCCCTAATCAGAATTCCGATAAACAGGGTGGGCCACCTTCAGCCCACTCATTTTTTCGGAATGTCTTCCTTACAAACTTTCCAAGTCCTGTGCTTCCCCACACTAGACATGATAGCTATTGTTATTCAAATGTAACTCAGCCAAGTCTGACTACTCTGCCCCCAGCCAGCCTGGAACCCAAAGCAGCCTCCTCCTCCAGCCTCCCCGCCTCTCTCCCCATCTCCCTGAAGAGGTGGCCACCGGGCAGGCCCAGAAGAAAGGTTGTCGAGGGCGGACGGTGGGCTGGCGGGGCTCCTGTGTGCCCAGCGTAAGGATCGAGAGCATCAGCTTTGCTCCCGACAGATGTGGAGTCACTCTGGCTGTGCCTTGGACTCACGGGGCAGGTCCCTCCAAACTTCAGCTTCTCCATCCTCACTGTGACCCAGGAACAAGACGGGCCTCGTGCACATCGGGGAGGCTACAGGAGCAAGCATTTCACTCTGGTGTCAGCAAGGGCACAAACGGGTCATGAAATCCTCTTGGGAGGGGCTCGACAAGAAGTGTTTCTGAAGAATTGAGTAGGAGCCGAACCAGTTTGGCTCAGTGGATAGAGTGTCGGCCTGCGGACTGAAGGGTCCCAGGTTCGATTCCAGTCAAGGGCATGTACTTTGATTATGGGCGCATCCCCAGTGGGGGGCGTGCAGGAGGCAGCTGATGGATCTTTCTCTCTCATCGATGTTTCTAACTCTCTATCCCTCTCCCTTCCTCTCTGTAAAAAAACAATAAAATATATATTTTTTTAAAAATTGAGTAGGATAGGCTAGGCTAGGCTAGATACTAGATCACACCAGAAGGAGAATGTAATTCCACGAGGGTTTGCGATATAAAGATGATTTCTTACTATGGATCATGGTCTGAAAGTTTGCAAGCCTCTGTGCTGAGACATGGGATTGGCACAGTGCCCGCCCCCCTAATGGAAGAGCATGTTACCAGCATGAGCCTGACACTCATCTCCAGGGTGGACGCTAGCTGTCCAGTTTCTCTAGAACGAGCCCGTGCATTGCTCACCCTGCCTTGGAAACAGGTGGAAGTCCAGGTCGGGGTGGAGGGAGGGGCTGGTGCCGACTCTCCATTTGTTGCCCAGGGTGGAGTTCACCAAATTGGCCAGTGAGTATGATGCTGTGAACTTGGGACAAGGCTTCCCCGACTTCCCGCCTCCAGACTTCGCCGTGGAAGCCTTTCAGCACGCCGTCAGCGGGGACTTCATGCTCAACCAATATACGAGGGCATTTGTGAGTCTCCCTGTCCCTCCCAGGCCCCTGGACACAGGTTTCTGATGAGCCCGGGGAAGGAGGGGGAAGAGCCCAGGATACTCAGTCCAGCCATAGTTCAGTGTTCACTGAGTATGTCCTCTGTGTCGGGCTCTGGCTGGGACAGCTCATGGTCTGGGAAGAGGCAGACAAAAACCAAGAAAAAAAAACCACAAAAAACCCCACCAGAAAACAAAGGCAGTTGATATGTGGGATGGAGGGAAATGGGGCAGGAAGAAGGAGGGATCAGAGAAGGCTGCCTGGAGGAGGTGACACATAAGCGGAGCCCTGAAAGACAAGCTACTAATTGATTTGACTCTAAATTCAAACGCTTTCTGTAAAGGGCCACAGAGTAGCTATTTGCCAACCCTGGAAGTAGAAGAATGGTTCTTCAACGTTGGTGTGCATCGGAATTGTCAGGAGGCATGTTCCCTCCAAGTCCACCATCCAGGGACAACCACTGCCAACAATTTGCCACTTTGGTTAGAGTGTTCAGACTTTTAAACTTTTAACCTTTAAAAATGCTTACATAAAAAAACATACACACACATGCTTAGATACCTCTGTGTGAGACTTGTGTGTAACACCAATGGACTCATACTATAAATAACATTCTGTAACTCGTTTATTGCCGTAAACAGCATGACAACCTGCCCTGTCCAAAGAGCCCCTTTCTTTTTCATGGCTGCATAGTATTCCATTGCCGCGATGTGCCATGATTTGCTTAACCAGCTCTGCCCTGCTGGGCTGGCTTGGGTATCTTACTATTATGAACAGTGTCACAGTAAATAGCTCTGTGTATGTCTCTTGGTGCAGGTGTGTGTGTTTCTCTCGGATACATCCCTTGAAGTAAAACTAGAGAACTAAAGGGCATAAGCATTTAAGCACATGATCGATATTGTCAGATTGCCCTACAGGAAGGTTTACTCACAGTCCCGGCAACAGACTGGCCTCAGAGCTGGCAGGAAAGTTTATTATTTGGGTGAAAGAAGAACCTTTTGTCTCACTCTTGCCAACCACGGGCATTATCAATCTTTTAAATACCTGCTAATGGTGACATCATTTTCTTATAATATAGCACCATTTCAATGTTACTTTCATTTGCTTTTCTTCAATCATTATTCTTTCATATGCACATCGGGCTTCCATACTTTTTCTTTTGTGACCTACCTCGTTTTTTCGTTTGGGTGTGTACCTTTGTCTTATTGCTTCGTAAGAGCTCTTTCTTTCTTTCTTTTTTTTTTTTTTTTAATATATTTTATTGATTTTTTACAGCGAGGAAGGGAGAGGGATAGAGAGTTAGAAACATCGATGAGAGAGAAACATCAACCAGCTGCCTCCTGCACATCTCCTACTGGGGATGTGCCCGCAACCCTGGTACATGCCCTTGACCGGAATCAAACCCGGGACCCTTCAGTCCGCAGGCCGTTGCGCTATCCACTGAGCCAAACCGGTTCTGGCTAGAGAGCTCTTTTTATATTAAATATCTTACCTGATTTTCTTACCTTGCATTGTTTTTTCTCTTTGTCTTTCAAGTGTGCTCCTGGTATATTTTGCTGTTCAGAAATTTTTCATTTTTATGTGGTAAAACCTGGTTTAGTGGATTATTTGGTTAAATTCTCCATCTTTAGTTTCAGTTACTTGCCTCACTTGGCTTAGCCCTGAGGGTTTTGTAAGTGTCCTCAGCAAACAAGTGTACGACCCAGTCTTCCTCTCCCAATGGGATCCTTTCAAAGCTGCGGCATAAAACCCTATTCCTGCACTTCGTCTGCGTGACCTTGGGCAAGTCCTTTCCTTCTTCTGGGTCTCTGTTTTTCTACCTGCCAAATGGTGGGAATCAAATAATGCCTTTCTTGCCCTCGCCAGTTTGGCTCAGTAGATAGAATGTCGGCCTGTGGACTGAAGGGTCCCGGGTTCGATTCTAGTCAAGGACATATGCCCGGGTTGTGGGCTCGATTCCCAGCAGGGGGCCTGCAGGGGGCAGCCGATCCATGATTCTCTCTCATCATTGATGTTTCTTTCTCTCCCACTCCCTTCCTCTCTGACATCAATAAAAAAATAAATAAAAATAAAAAATAGTGCCTTTCTTGCAAGGTTGCTGGGAGGATCAGATGGCACGAATGTGCGCCTTGAACTTAAAAGGAGGTGTTCTTGCCAAAACCGGTTTGGCTCAGTGGATAGAGCGTCGGCTTGCGGACTGAGGGGTCCCAGGTTCAATTCCGGTCAAGGGCATGTACCTGGGTTGTGGGCACATCCCCAGTGGGAGATGTGCAGGAGGCGGCTGATCGATGTTTCTCTCTCATCGATGTTTCTAACTCTCTATCTCTCTCCCTTCCTCTCTGTAAAAAATCAATAAAATATATTTAAAAAAAAATAAATAAAAATAAATAAAAATAAAAGGAGGTGTTCTGGGTGTGGAGCTGCCGCTGCTCTGGCGGCTGTCCTGGGCTGTGCTCCATGAAGGCGCGCGCTCTGTCTGGTTCCTCACCATACCCCAGCCCTGGGCACTGGGCTGGCACAGAACAGGTCATGGCAGGTGTCACGGGGGGGATTAAAGGACTCACCCCACAGGAGCTGACTTTGCCCCAGGCCTGCCCCGAGAAGATGCTCGAATTGCCGGGATGCAGCTGAGCTGGTGGGTGGGCCGAGGCTGAGCCAGGCGGCTGACCCCTCTGTCCCGGCAGGGTTACCCACCACTGACCAAGATCTTGGCCAGTTTCTTTGGGAAGCTGCTGGGACAGGAGATAGACCCTCTGAAGAACGTGCTGGTGACTGTGGGTGCCTACGGGGCCCTGTTCACAGCCTTCCAGGCCCTGGTGGACGAAGGAGATGAGGTGAGTGGGGCAAGGCTGGGGCCTGGTGGGGGTGAGGGGTCAGGGTGATGCTGAACTCAGCTCATCTGACCCTTGTACCAGGTCATCATCATCGAGCCTTTTTTTGACTGTTACGAACCCATGACATTGATGGCAGGGGGCTGCCCTGTGTTTGTGCCCCTGAAGCCGGTGAGAATGCTGGTTGGGGTGAGGGTGGGCAGAGGGGTCCAAGGAGTGTGCTGTGTTGGACCCCAGGAAGGGAAGGAGGAAGGGAGGGAGGGAGGGAGGGAGGAGGGGAGGGAGGGAGGAAGGGAGGGAGGGGGGGAGGGAGGAAAGGGAGGGAGGGAGGGAGGGACGGAGGAAGGGAGGAAGGGAGGAAGGGAAGGAAGGGAAGCCGTTTCTCCAGCATGGGGAGAGGGTGGGGACAGTGGCAGGGGAAGAGGGTCAGATCCTTAGCACTGACTGTCAGGGAAGCAAGTATTGCCGCCCTCTTGCAGACCCCCACGCGGGATGGGGAACTGGATTCCAGCAGCAACTGGCAGCTGGACCCCACAGAGCTGGCCAGCAAGTTCACATCTCGCACCAAAGCCCTAGTCCTCAACACACCCAACAACCCCCTGGGAAAGGTACTGAGACCTTCTGGGGACCCCTCTGCACTGGGTTCAAGTCCACCCGCTTACTGATTGCTGCCTCGGGGCCTCCGTTCTTCCCGTGGAGCAGGAGGGCTGCCTGTGTGAGCTGTGCGGGTGAGAGGGCTGGTGGTGGAGCGGGCTGGGTGCCTCCATGCCTCCTTCCCCATGGCCCGGAGATAGTGGCTCCACCTCTCGGAGTGTTTTCTCATCTGTAAAATGGGAACATGACAAAACCAATGTGAAGGAAAAACCAGTCTTCCTCCTGGGTGTCTCCTGCACTCACGCACGACTCACGCACTCGCGCTTCTGATACCAGATGGGCGGGTTTTCCCACACCAACCAATCCTGCGACACCTGCTTGGTGCCCTACAATTCCACTCCATTCAGTTCTGACCCTGTCTTCCTGGAGGGAGCATCCATCCTTCAGGCTGAGGGCTCAGCCCCATGAGACGGCTCCTATACCACTTCAGATGCCAGTCCCCAAGTCCAGGTGGTCACCTGTGCCCCTGACCAAGCAGCTGGGAATCTGAGCTTCCCATGACCCCCTCCTTGGGTCCAGTTAATCTGCCAGAGCAGCTCCCAGAACTCAGGGAAGATGTTTACCAGCGTATTACAGAACGTGATCAAGGACGCAGGTGAACGGCAGATGAGGAGCTCCATAGGGCGAGGCCTGGGAGGGCCTCGAGCACGGGGAGCAGGCCCAACCCGGAAGCTCTGAGCCCCACATGACTGGGGTTGTGGAGACTTCGTCACGTAGGCATAACCAATGAGCAACTCCTTTTCCAGCCCCCCTCCCTCTCTAGGAAAGTGGGGCTGAAAGATCCAGGCTTCTCATTCCGGCTCGGTCTTTCTAGGACCAGCCCTGCCCAGGACCCCACCCAGAGCTGCCTCATTAGAACAAAGGGTGTTCCCAGCGCTCTGATCACTTAGGCGTTTACAAGGGTTTCAGGAGCTCTGTGCCAGGAACCAGGGGCAGAAACCAAAATATATGTTTTTCTCTCTTTTTTTTAATATATATTTTTTATTGATTTCAGAGAGGAAGGAAGAGGGAGAGAGAGATAGAAACATCAATGATGAGAGAGAATCATTGATCGGCTGCCTCCTGCACGCCCTCTCCTGGGGATCGAGCCCCCAGTCCTGGCATGTGCCCTTGACCGGAATCGAACCCGGGACCCTTCAGTTCCCAGGCTGACGCTCTGTCCACTGAGCCAAACCGGCTCGGGCTATATTCTTCCGTTATCTCACAGGATCAGTGTTGTGGGGATTCAGTAGGCTGGGGCAGAAAGGCTCTGGGTTTGGATGTGCCCTTCACCTCTCTGAGCAGGGCTGTGTTTGGGGACGGCCCACAGGTGTTCTCCAAGGCAGAACTGGAGCTGATAGCCCGCCTGTGCCAGCAGCATGACGTGTTGTGCATCACGGACGAGGTCTACCAGTGGCTGGTCTTTGATGGGCACCAGCACATCAGCATTGGTGAGCCCGGCTGGCCAGGGTGCTCCCATTCCCCTGGCTACTTGTGCCAGGGCATTGAGCCCAATCTGGGAGTCAGCAGCAGGCCTGATGATTGGAGCCTAAGGGTCTGGAGGCACACAGGTCATGTGACCAGGGGCACCCACCCCAGGCTTGTCATGAGGGTAACCTGGAATAAATCCTGTAAATAGCACGATCAGAGCTCTGAAAGTGAGAGCCTGAGGGCCCACTGGGGTCCAGCCCCCACCCCTTCCCTGCCCCCTCGCCCCATCTCAGCAGCTGTTCTCTTTGGCCTTGGGCAGCCAGCCTCCCTGGCATGTGGGAACGCACTCTGACCATTGGCAGCGCTGGCAAGACCTTCAGCGCCACCGGCTGGAAGGTGAGTCGACAAGGTTAGGGGATTACCCTACCCCCCCCCCTCCCGTGGCCCCTGGCAGGAAAGGTGGCTGGGAATTAAGGACGCCTTTGGCCAGGCCCTCAACGGCCTCACCCCCACCTGTGTTTGCGGTCTAGGTGGGCTGGGTCCTGGGCCCCGAGAGAGTCATGAAGCACCTGTACACAGTGCATCAGAACTCCATCTACCACTGTCCCACGCAGGCCCAGGTGAGGAGGCCAGGGGACCGCACCCCGGGGGAGGGAGGGCCAGGCTGGCCCCGGGCCAGGTCAGCCTGACTCTTGTGCATCCTCCTTCCCGTGCGCACCCCTCCCGCCCCCCAGGCTGCAGTGGCCGAGAGCCTGGAGCGGGAGCAGCTGCACTTCGGCCAGCCCAGCAGCCACTTTGTGCAGCTGCCACAGGCCATGCAGCGCAGCCGTGACCACGTGGTGCGAAGTGTGCAGTCTGTGGGCCTGAGGCCCGTGATCCCGCAGGGCAGCTACTTCCTCGTCGCGGACATCTCGGGCTTCAGTGAGGAATGGCCGGGCTGGGCAGGGTGTGGGGGGCTGGAGGCTGCCCAGGGCTCAGCGTGGCCTCTGTCCCCCAGAGAGCAAGATGCCTGACCTGCCTGGGTCTGCGAACGAGCCCTATGACAGACGCTTCGTCAAGTGGATGATCAAGAACAAGGTGGGCGGGGCCCCTACCTGGGCCCCTGTGAGTGGTTTACAGGCTGCACTGCTCCAGGGCTGACCAAGAAGCTAAGGGGCCACACTCCAGCCCCGCCTCTGCCAGGAGCCCTGGTACAGGACTGTATCCATGTCAAGGATGGCGAGCCTGTTTAATTTGTACAAAGGTGGCATGTGGGTTGGCAGAACGAATGCCTGGCCTCCCAGGGCCTCAGTCTTGCCATCTGTACAGTGAGGAGTTGGCCCATTAACTCTGTGGTCATCCAGCTCAGAGCTATGATTCGCAGGCTTATTTCCTCTCTGGCTCTGCCCTGACCCCTCTCTTGGCCTCCATATCCTCTCCACACACAGGAGGGACGTGGGATGTTCTGGGGTTCTTTCCCTCTGACCTTGACATAGCACTGGGGGTGCGCATTGGCGCGAACGCTCTTCCCCCACGCCGTGAAACCTCTGCCTCCCGGGAGCCAAGAGCCGGGGCTGCTGGGCCGGGAGGCCCTGCTGAGACACGGTCTTCCTCCTCCCCAGGGCTTGGTGGCCATCCCGGTGTCGGTCTTCTACAGCGTGCCCCAGCAGAAGCACTTTGACCACTATATCCGCTTCTGTTTTGTGAAGGTAACAGGCAGGGCTGCGGGAGGGAGGGCAGGCCTCCCCCAGCGCCCCACGGCCCGCTGCGGGTCTGGGGAGAAGAGAGGGACCAATCTGTGTTGGCGCAGGATGAATCCACGCTCCGGGCCATGGACAAGAAGCTGCAGGAGTGGAAGGATGAGCTCGGGGCCTGACGGCGCCCCTCGGCCCTGCCTCACCGGGTTGGTCCCTGCGTGCCCTGCAGGGCTCCTTGTCCAGGATTTGGTCATTCCCACGCTGGGATAGATGGCACTGGTGAACCCCTTTTCTGTGACTCAGGGAACAGCCCTCCTTCTTAGTCTTGGGGGAGTTGGTAGCAACTCCCCATGGTGCCTACAATCCTGTTGCAGAGGTAGGGGAGGCCTGGCCTGGGCCTCTTCCGTGCCCCTCCCTCGTTTAGGTCACAGGGTCTTGGGTCCCTTCTGGCCTCACGAGACTTGGCTGGGACCCCATGGGCAGAGTCCAACAGTGTACTGGCCTTGAGTCCCAGCTCTGACCCCAGCAAAGGCTCAGGCAGCCCTCCCTTTCCTCATCTACACTTGACCTTGGGAAATCGTCTTTACAGTACTTTTTCTCAGAATAAAATTTTAAGTTATTCAAACCTTTATTGGCTTTACTCTGCTTCAGTCTGGTGCTGATCGCTGGTGGGGACTTGGTCAGAGTGGAAGGCACCTCAGTGAACCTCAGATCCTAGCACTTCTCTGTACAAATGAGTTCCAGAGAAGAGCAGGGACATGGGACTTGTATGAAGTCACAGTTAATTTGTTGGGGTCCAACCCCAGCAGGTCCAGGGGTCCCCAAAGGTGTGGACGGAGTCGGTGAAGAATGAAGGAATGACACAGAGGCCAGCGTTCAGTTGATCAGCATGGTTGGGTTCTCTTGCCTGGTTCTATTGCCAGGTTCTGTAGGTTCTCCAGCCAGGTTCGGTCGCCAGGTTCTGTCCAGGTTCTCCTGCCATGTTCTATCCAGGTTCTGTAGCCAGGTTCTGTCTCTAGGTTCTTCAGCCAGGTTCTCTTGCTAGGTTCTGTCTCTAGGTTCTGTCTCCAGTTTCTGTACAGGATCTTTTGCCATGTTCTCTCCAGCGAAGTTCTTCTGTCTCTAGGTTCTGTGTAGGTTCTGTGTCTAGGTTCTGTGTCCTGTTGTCTTGTTACATCTGTATTTATACCAGTTGATTCCAATCCTATCAATCTCTATTCCAAAGGTTTGGGCGTTTCTTATCTCCATTCCAGGGAGTAAAGATTATGTAGCTTAAGCATGATTGTTCGTAGTTAAAGTGATTAATTACCCGCCTGGCACTTAGTTAAGGGGTTTTATTCCCTCCCTAACTTCAGGGGAAAATCCCTACCTGGGGAAACAACCTTTCTCTGAGAAGTGACTTTGGTTAAAACACATAGTGCCAAGAAGGTGAGCAAACATATTAAGAACAGTATGCCATATATGCCAGGTCCCTTGAAACAGCAAGGATGGACTGGCTCCCGGCAAATTCCCCCTTTTTTATTTTTTAAAAGCAAGCATTAAAAAGAAAAACCCCAAATGCTCTCTTGTATCCATTTTAAGAGTAGGATTGGCGCTTTCCGCTATTACCCGAGTCCTGATCTATCACCCCAGGGAGAGCTTGCCAATCCTGCACTTTCCCGGGGTGGAAAGGCTGCAGTGGGGTTAATGATAAGGCTCCTTGGGCCTACCTTCTCCCATGCCTCTACATTTACCTTTCCTTCTTCAGAAAAGCATATGTAATTAATGGTAAAACCAGGCCTAGAAGCCAGGGCTCAGATGGTATGTGTTCCTGGTGCTGGGTGTGGGTGTGAGTGTGGGTGTGTGTTTGGGAGATAGGAGCCTCATTTGAGTGTCTGACAGGGACGACCCAGACAGCCCCATCCCCCAGGGGTCAGAGGGGTCAGAGTGCAGGAAGGAGGGCCAGGTCTTACAGTTAGAGGAGGGAAGTAGCTAGTGTTTATTGTGTGCCAGCCACTTTGGTGCCCATCATTTCATTAGACAACTCCCTGAGACAAGAATTATTTCTCCATTTTACAAGTGAGGAAACCACTCTGGAGGTGAGGTGACCCGCCCAAGGTCATCCAGCTGGCAAAGGGAGAGGGGTTAGACCCTGGGGGTGGGCATCCTAAGGGGAAACAATGACAGCTCCTGGATTCCTTGGGAAGGGGGTGCCAGAGACTTATCCTGAAGTTGGATTTGCAGAGCAAGCCCATGGGTTTTGCTTATATAATTAGTTGGGGGAGCTGATGGGCACAGGTCGTATAGTAAAATATAGTGGGTCTTTGTCACTGGTTCCTGGCACAGAGCTAAAACACTTGGAATTTCCCGAGTGATAGGAGTGTCTTCTGTTATTCATAACAAGTCCGCCTGACCGTGTGATTAGAGGTCAGAACTTCCAGCACCAAAGAAAGGAACTGGACATTGAGTCCAGTCACATGGCCAATGACTGAATTGATCATGCATCTGTGATAAAAGCCCACATAAAAACCCTGAACCCATGAGTCAGAAGGAGCATTTGGGTTGGTGAACACATCACTGTGCTGGGAAGTGGGCGCATCCAGAGAGGCCTGGGAGCTTTGTGCTCAGCCCCCCGGACCTTACTGTGCTACCCGCCCAAGTCCATGTGCCCAGTGCTCCAAAATGCAAAAACCCAAAGCATCAGAGTGCGGAGGGAGGAAAAGCTTATTGACCGAAGGTGCCAATCAGGAAGATGGAGGCCCTAGCAGTTCCTCAAATCCATCTTAAGAAAATGCAGAGTTCAGGCTTCTTGCCCGGCCAGCGTGGCTCAGTGGTTGAGCATCGACCTATGAACCAGGTGGTCATGGTTTGATTCCCAGTCAGGACACATGCCTGGGCTGTGGGCTCAATTCCCAGTGTGGGGCGTGCAGGAGGCAGCCAATCAATGATTCTCCTTCATCATTGATATTTCTCTCTCCCTCTCCCTTCCTCTCTGAAACCAATAAAAATATTTTGAAGTAAATAAATAAATAAATAAATAAAGTCTAGCCCTAGCTGGTTTGGCTCAGTGGATAGAGCGCATGTCTATCCACTGAAAGGTCCCAGGTTCGATTCTGATGCATGGATATTTTTCTCTGTCTCTCCCCGTCCCTTCCGCTGTCTCTAAAAATCAATGGGAAAATATCCTCAGGTGAGGATTAACACATACATATATGCATACATACATACATAACGTCTCAATTAAAAGAGAGAGTAAATGAACGAACCTTTTAAGAATTGGGTTAAATGATCTCCAAGGTCCTTTCCAGCTCTGAATCACACTCCAGTTTTGGGGCCCAGGTCCCCCTGTGTAAAACCAAGCTGAGATTTGAGTGTCGCGCTCCACCGAGCCGACGGGCGGCTCGAGTTGCCCGCGGACCCAGAACAGCACACGCCCCGCATCTGGACACTGACCCGCCGCCAGCCGCGCCGCCAGCCGCGCCCACCACTGCGCAGGCGCGCCCAGCGCGAGAACGGCCCCGCCCACGCTCTCCCGCGGCTTCAGGCCTAGGCCACGCCCCCGCGCGCCATCGCCTCTCTGATTGGGCGGCTCGGAGGAGGTGAGTCTGATTGGCAGGACGTGGCCGAAGGTGTGCGTCGGCCATGGCGGAGCGCGGGAGGAAGCGGCCGTGCGGCCCGGTAGGTGGCGAGAGGTAGGGCTCCCGGGGCAGGACCGGGGCTGGGGGTGTGAGAACGAGCCGCGTGGGGGCCCGTGGCGTGGCCGGGCTGTGCCTCCCGCGCCCTCCTTGTCGCTGATCTGAGGCCGGAAGCCCCGAGGTGTCGCATGCTGGTGGCCGAGCGCGTGCGGGAGGTGGGAGCGGGTTCTGAGCCTCAGCCGGGCAGGGTCTGGGAGCCCATCGCCGAGGCCCCTGGAGGCTACTCTGGCCGGGCCGGATCCAGGAGGTGGCACCCTGAGCGCCACCCGAGCCCTTTGGTGGCGTATCTCTTCTGACTCCCAGGACCCGTTCCCCTGAACCTGTTTCCTCTTCTCTCCAGTGGGAACTCATTCTACAATTTTAAATAATGTTATTGGTGGATTTGAGAGAGAGATGCATGCATTGGCTGACTCTTGTATGTATACCCTGATCGAACCTGCAACCTTGGTGTATCCGTTAGAGTCTAACTAATTGAGCTACTTGGTCCTCGCTCAGCAGTTTATTAAGTGCTTACTATGTGCCAGGCCTGGTCCCAGGCCCTGGGGCACAAGTGGGACCCCCTCCCAGAGTGACCATTTAGCCTCACTCCTGTACGTCTTCCCATTCTTCCAGGGCGAACATGGCCAAAGGGTTGAGTGGCGAAAATGGAAGCAGCAGAGTAAGTAGGGGCTGGGGGTGAGGGGGAGTGTCTGTGCTGGCCCTTCCCCAGGCCTTTCCATTGGTGCACATCTAAACTTTGGGAAAAGCCACCAGCTTTGTCCCCTGTGGGTCCCACAGCACCCAAGATGGGAGGAAGGGGTCAGAAGCCCCGGGAGGCTCCTCTGGCTGCCCACCCAGCTCACTTGAGCACCTGGGCTGGCCGGACCTGAGTGGGAACCCCCACCGCACTGAAAGGTCATCATCTCCTAGACTGCTCCACGCCCTCTCCCTCCAAAGTCCCTCTTACCTCCACCTATTGGGATGTCTTCTTATCCAGAGAAAGAGGAGAAAAAGAAGTGGAAGGATCTTAAGCTGATGAAAAAACTGGAGCGGCAGCGGGCGCAGGAGGAACAGACAAAGCGCCAGGAGGAGGAGGAGGCAGCTGCACAGAGGGAGGACCAGGGTGAGTGGACTGGGTCCTGGGCAGGGCAGAGAATGTCATATCTGGAAGGGACCTTAGACTGACCATCAACATCCCCCCTTTGCCCACAGGGAGGCCCTACACCCTGAGCGTGGCCTTGCCTGGTTCCATTCTTGACAATGCCCAGTCGCCCGAGCTTCGCACCTACCTGGCTGGCCAGATTGCCAGAGCCTGTGCCATCTTCTGTGTGGATGAGATTGTGGTGTTCGACGAAGACGGCCAGGAAGCCAAGTAAGGGGCCATTCTGCAGGGTACCAAGCTCGGGGGGAAGGGAGGGGCTGCTAGCATTGGCTTGGGCTTGCCTGGGCTGAGCACCGTGCCTGAAATGCCCCCATTGTAGTCCTGGTGGGTAGAGCTGCAAAGCAGGGTGCTGCAGCAGTCAGGTTGGGCGGACGAGCTCTTGGAGGGAACACAGAAGGCTCTTGAGCCCTGTCTTTCTCTCTCCAGGACTGTGGAAGGGGAATTCAGGGGCGTCGGCAAGAAGGGGCAGGCATGTGTACAGCTGGCCCGGATTCTGCAGTACCTGGAGTGTCCACAGTAAGGGGGGAAGGGCAGGCTTCCTGAGCGTGGGGGAGGGCGGGGGAGGTACAGGTCAGGCAGAGCTGGCCTCCCTGGGAACTTCCTGAGATCTGTGTCCTTCACTAGGTACCTAAGGAAGGCCTTCTTTCCCAAGCACCAGGATCTGCAGTTTGCAGGTAAGGCTTGGGGGGGTCTGACCCCCATTTCCCATGGACATTCCCAGATCCTGAGAAATTGCTAGACAGCTGGGAAAGCAGGCCCAGGCAGAGCAGGCCTGGTGGCAAGAGGCAGCTGTGACAGAGCTGGACCTTGGACCAGGGTTCCTGCCATACCCCCATGTGCTTTTGCACCTCCCCTGACCGCCCCCCCCACACACACACACAGGGCTCCTGAACCCCTTGGACAGCCCTCACCACATGCGTCAGGACGAGGAGTCTGAGTTCCGAGAGGGCGTCGTGGTGGACCGGCCCACCCGGCCGGGCCAGGGCTCCTTCGTGAACTGTGGCATGAAGAAGGTAGGAATTGGAGCGTGGATGAACCCACGCTTCCCAGGTATACCCTGGCGATGGAGGGCCGGTGGGGTGTGTGGGTGGGGAGCCCGGGACCCAGGCATCTCAGCCCACCAGTTGCCCACTGATGTTTTTTTATTAAAGCAAATCAACAGAAAATGGTCCTTGTGCTTTTAAAAACAAAACAAAACCCTACAAAAACAAGTTCAAAGTCACTCTGGGGCTGCTCCAATATGATCCAGGCCACGCTGGGGATTGGAACAATTCCTTTGCCACCTATCGACTCTCAAGTCTCCTAGGGTCGGAGGCAGAGACATGTAAATGTGTGGGGTGTCCTCCCCTCGAACAGACCAGCTGGAGGGGGTCAATGGAGGGAAAAAGGGGACATATGTAATATTTTCAACAATAAAGAATTATTTTTTAAAAAAGAACAGAAATAATGGCTACACGGATGGAGAAAAGCATAAAAACCCTCAGGAGAGAGAGAAAGCGCCCTATCCAGAATTCAGAATTGGCACAAAACAAACATCCGTTACTCGTCACAGTGCCCTGTAGTGAGCATTGCCTTCATGCCAGGCCCGTGCAGCGTAGCCGTCGCTGTTGTGACGGAATGCCTTCTGTTTGGTGGGTGAGCAAACAGGCTCAGAGGTTAAGTGGCCCACTCAAACTCCCATGGTTAGTAAGTGGCTGTGCCACCAAAATGAGAAAGCTGAGATTTCATCTGCTCATGAAATCCTTACTTCCTACTCTGCCGGCCCAGAGCATTCATTTGAAAAAAAAAGTCTTTATTGATTTTTTTTTTTTTTAGTATATTTTATTGATTTTGTACAGAGAGGAAGGGAGAGAGACAGAGAGTTAGAAACATCGATATGCTGCCTCCTGCACACCCCCTACTGGGGATGTGCCTGCAACCCAGGTACATGCCCTTGACCAGAATCGAACCTGGGACCCTTCAGTCCTCAGGCCAATGCTCTATCCACTGAGCCAAACCAGTTTCGGCTTTATTGACTTTTTTTAGACAGAGAGGAAGGGAGAGGGAAGAGAGAGAAACATCAATTGGCTGCATCTTGCATGCACCCCTCTGGGGATCAAACCCGCAACCCAGCCATGTGCCCTGACCAGGAATCGGATTGGTGGCCTCTTGGTTCATAGGTCAACGCTCAAATCACTGGTGACCTCTTGGTTCGTAGGTCAACGCTCAATCACTGAGCCACACCAGCCGGGCCCAGAGCATTCATTTTTGACCAGTGTCTTGTGATAGTCATTTTGCAGGAATGGTATCTTGTAAGCAGGTCTGGCTCAGGTGTGAGGGCTAAGGTTGACGTGGACCCTTTAGGTCCCTTGCCAGCCAGATTCTCCCACATCTGGGCAAGTGGTCACTCCTGCTGGTCCTGTGGGAAACCACACCCATGTCTGGCTTCTCCCTAGGAGGTGAAGATTGACAAGAACTTGGAACCTGGGCTTCGTGTGACCGTGCGCCTGAGCCAGCAGCAGCTCCCGGGTATCTGAACGCTTCCTCAGCCTGGCCAGCCTGAGGGCTCAGACCCTCCGCCTTCCACCTCCTTGTCCCCTCAGCCCGTCTTCACAGCCTCTCCGCTTCCCCCCCAGAAAGCAAGACCTACCGTGGAAAAGTCGTGTCGTCTCAGGACCCTCGCACCAAAGCTGGACTCTACTGGGGCTACACGGTCCGGCTGGCCTCGTGCCTCAGTAAGGACGGAGCTCCCTTTTATCAGTCTCCTTCCTCTCTACGTGGCAGGGCACAGGGAGCCTTGCTTGGCCCAAAGGTCAGACCAGCATCCTTGTCCCGCCAACTTGCTCTGTGTCCTTGGGCAGCTGCCTTTCCTGCTCTGGGCCTTGGTCTCCCCGAGTGCGTAGCCTGGATGCTGTTGAGGACTTCAGAGGAGAAGTATCATGACCGATGGATAATGTCTCTCTGGGGTTGGGAATGGGGTTGGGAAAAGGACCAGAGAAGTCAGAGCTGCAGTACGTGCTCTCAAAGTCCTTCCTAGCCACCCTCTGCTTTTTGCAGGATAGCACAGGCATGGCCTCTCCCTGGTCAGTGCCTGACCCCCCAGGAACAGGGGAGGGCCTGGCTGACTCCCTTACCTGGGTCCCTTCTCCACACCCCACCCAGCACACACACAGCCAGGCAGCTGTGGCTTGTGGAAAGCAGGACCCCTACTGAGCTGGCCTCACCCCCAGGTGCTGTGTTTGCTGAGGCCCCCTTCCAGGACGGGTATGACCTAACCATCGGGACATCAGAGCGAGGCTCGGATGTGGCCGCTGCCCAGCTCCCCAGCTTCAGGTGGGTACAGCTTGGAGCAGGGGCTGGGGGAGGAGGAACGGAGCAGAGGACCGTTCTGATGGGGGCAAAACTGTAGACTGGGCACCTGCTGCGTATGGGGGCTGAGAGCTGTGGGGGCTGCTTTCATCGTGGCCTTGACGAGCAGTCAGTGATTCCCGCTACTGTGGGTGCCAGGCACGCTCTTGTGGTGTTCGGGGGCCTCCAGGGGCTAGAAGCTGGAGTGAATGCTGACCCCAACCTGGAGGTGACTGAGCCCAGTGTCCTCTTCGACCTGTATGTGAACACCTGCCCCAGCCAGGGCAGCCGCACCATCCGCACCGAGGTGAGCCTGCCTACCTCCCCTGCTTTCAGCCGCCAGCCAGGGCCTTGGGGTCTAAGGCGGTTGCAACTCTCCCTGTCGCATACCCTGCCCACGGCTGCCTGAGCCGGCCTTCTCTGGAGATGGCCTCCTCCCCCCTCGGCCTCTCACCGCTGCAGACTTGTAGCAGGGACTGGACATGAGTGAGCTGGGAGTTTAGACTCCTGGGTGCTGGTGCCTGTCCAGCTGCTCCCAAGCGGGGTGACCCAGGAGACCCCACCCACCCCTGCTCTGGGCCTCCATCTCCTTCACTGTATGCTCAGTGTTCACGCCCTGGAGTGTGACCGCGGTGGGCAGGGCAGCCCTCCTGAAAGCTTAGTCCTGGGCAGCCACAGAACCTGTGGCCCCACTGCTAAACTCAGCACAGAGGGCCATACCTGCGGGCTCTTAGCTGGGGCTGCTCCAGTGGCAGATTGGCAGGCTGACCCTGGGCCTGACCTTAACCTCAGGGCCCCGCTGGAGGCGGCAGCCAAGGGACTGGGTCCTGAGCAGTCAGGCGCTGAAGACAAAATGGGAGCCAGGGCACCTGCCAGCCTCCCGGCCCCAGCCCACTGCTGCACTTCTCTTCCAGGAGGCCATCCTCATCTCCCTGGCTGCCCTGCAGCCGGGCCTCACCAAGGCAGGTGCTGGCACAGCGGAAGGTCCGTCAGGCACTAGAGAGTGAAGCAGCAGTGGCGAAGCCAGAGGTTCTTGAGATGTCACCTGGGACAAACACAGCCAAGACTTTCTCCAAAAATAACCATCTTTAATGCGACCCAGCCACACACCCTCACAGTCTGGCTGGGCTGCTGCCCTCACTTGCTGCCGGCGGTGATGGCCTTGAGGCTGCCTGCCCTTGCCAGGATATTCGGCACAAAGAGCAGCCCCGAGGCCCGCTCGATGCTCTCGATGGGCACCAGGAAGCGCTCCAGCGGGATTGCCTCGTCCACGGGCGCATTGGGCATCACGTAGGAGCGAAGTTCGATTTGCCCGCCTGCTGCCTCCAGGATCAGCACCTTGAAGAAGTGGGTGGGCACTGCCACGTGGTTCTTGCCGATGACCTGGTACTTCACGTAGGATTTCCCATCAGCCTCTGTCCTGCAAGCAAACCCAGGCACACATGGCCTTTCAGGCTCCGGGGGAGTCTGGTTAGACCCAAGCTGCTGCCTCCAGGAAGCATTCCTTGACTTGACCCCCAAGTTGTGTCAAACTGTGGGAACAACCCCTCATGAAGCTTCTGTGCTCTCCTTGGCTTCCCCAACAGACTGGGAGCTTCCTGCAAGGTAGACACTCTTATCCTGTTGTCTACCGGGTCAGCAGAGTGGTGGCAATAAACGCTGCTGCAAGAATCCAGCCTCCTATACGTCCACATTCATCCATGCAGACGCTGGATGGCTGCCTGTCTCCCTGTGCAGGGTGAACACCAAGCAGCCAGGCAGTGACAGCTGGATCCCCAGCAACAGCACCGGGCTGGGTATACAGCAGGAACCCAGAACACTGCCCTGTGGGGTGACCTCCACGCTCACCCTCAGCAGTCTACTCCACTAAAGCTGGCCTCAGGAGGCGCTTGCTCTTTAAAGTTCATCAGTGCCCTGGCCAGCCCGTGCTGAGCCCTATGGGGACACCCACCTGATAGGGCCTGGATCCCACCCCAACCTATGGCATCACTCATCCAGCCGTCAGTGGGCCAGAAAAGTCACTGAGCATGCTCAGTCCCTTCCCCCTGGGAGGCAGGCCCGCAGAGGGACAAGAGGGAAGTCTCAGGGAGCAGAAGGGTTGCTCTGAACAGAGGAGAGACTGAGGGCGAGAGCCTGGTACAAGGGGTTTTGGGCAGAACACAAGGTTGGGTGGGTGTGGCAAGAGGTGATGTAAGAGGAGACAAGGTCTCCGACTGGAGAAGTGAATTCAGGAGCAGGCAGGGAATGGACAGGCTCACTAATAGGCCAGATGACTAATGACCTGGCAGTGTTGACCCAGAGCCTGGGACATGCCTGGAAGGGGTGAGAGGGAGACCCTGGTACTCCCGCCCCCACCCGCTCCCCCAGTCTGGCCTTACTTGGGCAGGAAGAGCGGCCCTGTGCAGACATAGACGTTTTGGTAGGTGCGGGTCAAGCTCCGGCTGTACTTCTCCAGGTTGTTCCAGGCATTCTGGTTGAGGTGGGGCACCTGGTAGGAGAGGGGGGGCTCAGAGACTGGCTGGGACCTTTCCTCTGACAGAGGGGCTGCCCTGAACCCTGAGGAGCTGGCACAGCCACCAAGCCCAAGATTCCTGCAGGGCGGAGGCCAGCTTGTAGAGAAAACTGGTTCAAGGAATGGAAGTCGCTCCTTTAGGCCACTCGGCCATGAGGGTGGGGCCTGGACAGAGCTCAGGAGGGTGCTCCCCAGGGGCTCATGGGAAGGCCAGCTCTCCCAATCTCCTTTTCCCGCTTTGGACCACATGCAGAACCCAGCCGGACCGTCTTGACCTGCTCCCAATTCCATCACTTGAGCGCCCCAGTCTTCAGTACAATGTCTAGTCAAAGGGAAGCGCTGACGGCCGGCAGGCGTCTCCCTTTACTCCGGAGGCAGGCGGGTATGACAGCGGCTGAAAGCTCGGTCCTAGACATCGCACGGGTCCCTTCCCATGTGACACTGGGCCCCTCGGCCTCAGTCCCCTCACCATGACTAGTATTTATGGACTGCCTGCCATGGGCCAGGAAGAGTGCGCAGTACTTTTATAGGCACCGGGTCTACAGTCCCCATCGCTACTGCAGGACGCAGGTAAACGACAGTGACATCCCCATTTTACAGGCCAGGAAACCAAGCCCAGGGCCTCAGGGTCGGACTGCAGAGCGGGTGCTGGGCGCCCAGGGCTCGGTCCCCCCGGCTCAGGGCGGGTGCTTGGTGAGCCCTGACCTAGCTCGCGCCCTCGGCTTCCCCGGCTGCAGAGTAACCGAGGCTCCGAGAGCCCGGGGCGGGGCGGGGCGGGGCGCTACCTGGGGCGCGATGTTGCTCAGGTAGAAGGTGTCGTCCATGGCTTTCTGGCTCCAGCGGTGGTTGGCGGCGGCGGCCAGGTGGCCGCGGTCGAAGCCGCTGCCGCGGTAGTCGGCGTTGGTGGCGCGGTGGTACGCGTGCACCGACTCGTCCTCGCGGAAGTCGCACGAGCGGCGGTCGCCGTCGCCGCGGAGCCGCTCGGGCCGCAGCTGCTCCACCACCCAGAGCGCGCAGCGGGTGCGCGGGTCGTAGCACAGCACGTACGACTCGCGGCTCTTGAGCTGCGCCAGCCCGGGCAGCCCGTACTTGGCGAGCTCGCCGGGGCCGCCGCCCGCCAGGGCCCCGGGTCCGGCGGGCACGACGGGCAGCTCGGCCGCCGCCGCCACGGGCAGCACTGGCAGCCGGCCCAGCAGCCCCGGCGCCGGCCGCGCATCTGCCCGCCGCCGCCGCCGCCAGCCCTCGGCCGCCGCGCCCAGGCCGGCGCCCAGCGCCAGGGTCAGGGCAGCCCGCAGCGCCCGCATGGCCGGGAGTGCGTCCGCAGCGCCAATGGAGGGCGGCCCGAGGCGCCGGGAAACGCCGCGACCTCGAGGTGTTCCGGCCAGCGAGACTCTTAAAGGGGCCGCGTCGGCCTGTGGGCATGGGGCCGGGTGGGGGCTTGAGTGGGCGCCATGTCCGTCCCTTCCACGCTCTAAGGCTCGGAAGGGCTTAGGACTCTAACGAAGGGAGTAAGACTAATGAAGGGAGACCACTCGTGATTGGAAGTCATGGTTCCTTGTCCTTTAAGATGCGGACCTGAGGGGCGCGGCACTGGCGCTTTGGTTTGTGATTGGCCACCGCTCCACGCCGCTCCGCCTCCTCTCGGGTCTCCAGCGAGGAAACCTCCCCCTCCTTGCGCCTGCGCAGAGCTCCTGCTGTGTGAGCGCCCGGAGTCAGCACTAGTCCGTAGTCCAAAGTGCTTCCATCGCATTTACCCCAGGAGAGTCCAGAGAAGAGCTCCTAGTGGCCGGACAAGGACAAGGCAGCGGAGTCCGTCCTAACGACTGCACCACAAACCGAAAGTTCGAAGGCCAAGGTTTTCTTACCACCCAGAGAACAAGGATGCAGGCGGCCCGTCCTAACTGCTGTTTGCAATAGAAACGGGCACAATTCCAGAAAGCAGCCTGGCAGTATGCATGAAAAGCCTTCAAAAGGTGTTCACCTTTAAACCCACTTAGAGGACTGAGCTGGGAAAATAAATCGGGAACGCAAGGATTTCAACAGAAACTTCCTCGCAGTGTTATAATAAACTAGAGGCCCAGTGCACAAAAATTTGTGCACTCGGGGAGGGGGAGGGGGGGGTCCCTCAGCCTGGCCTGTGCCCTCTAGCAGTCTGGGACCCCTCGGGAGATAACGACCTGCTGGCTTAGGCCTGCTCCCGGGTGGCAGAGGGCAGGCCCAATCCCTAGGTGCAGCCCCTGGTCGGGCTCAGAGCAGGGCTGATTGGGGAGTTGGGGCGCCGCCCCCTGTCACACTCAAGGCATGGTTGATGGGGAGGTTGTGGAGCAACCCCCTGTCACACACAGAGCAGGGCCCATCAGGGGGGTTGGGGCTCTGTACCCTGTCACGCACAGAGCAGGGCCCATCAGGGGGTTGGGGTGCTGCCCTCTATCACCCACAGAGCAGGGCGGATCAGGGGGTTGGGGCGCCGCCACTCTCACACTCAGGGCAGGGCTGATGGGGAGGTTATGGCTCTACCCCGTCACACACAGAGCAGGGCCCGTGGGGGCGGGGGGGAGCTCCCCCCTATCAGGCACAGAGCAGGGTGGATAGGGAGGTTGTGGCCCCACCCCCTGTCACACACAGAGCCGCAGGGCGATCAGGGGGTTTGGGTGCTGCCCCGTCATGCTGATTCCAGTGCCGGGAGGCCTCACGGCTCCGCTGATCCCGGTGCTGGGAGGCATATTACCCTTTTACTATATAGGGTAGAGGCCTAGTACACGGGTGGGGGCTGGCTGGTTTGCCCTGAAGGGTGTCCTGGATCAGGGTGGGGGTCCCCACTGGGGTGCCTGGCCAGCCTGGGTGAGGGGATGATGGCTGTTTTCAGGCTGGGGGTGACTGAACTCCCAAACGCTCCTTTTTTCCTTTTTTTTTTTTTTTTTTTAATTCTGGGCCAGCTTTAGCTTGAGGCTTGGCTCCAGCTCTTAGGCCTAGGCTGAAAGTAGGTTTCTGGCCTTTGCTTACAATGTTGCGAATCTGCTGGCTGAAGTTGGGCGTATTTGTTACAGAGTTTCTTAAACTGCCAGCTCAGAGGCAGCGGCAGGCGGGGAACGTTGGTTTCCTCCGTCACTGAGGCAACCAAGCCTCATGTTAGTTTCAAGCTGCCTGGCTGCCGGCCGCCATCTTGGCTGACAGTTAATTTGCATATCTCGCTGATTAGCCAATGAAAAGGGTATCGGTCGTACGCCAATTACCATGTTTCTCTTTTATTAGATAGGATGTTCAGAAAGAGACTGGATTTCCAACGTTGTTAGCGTATTAGAAAGAATAGTGTGTAGCCGAAACCGGTTTGGCTCAGTGGATAGAGCGTTGGCCTGCGGACTGAAAGGTCCCAGGTTCGATTCCGGTCAAGGGCATGTACCTGGGTTGCGGGCACATCCCCAGTGGGGGATGTGCAGGAGGCAGCTGATCGATGTTTCTCTCTCATCGATGTTTCTAACTCTCTATCTCTCTCCCTTCCTCTCTGTAAAAAATCAATAAAATATATTTAAAAAAAAAAAAAAGAATAGTGTGTAGCCTATAAAAATTTAAGTCATACAGCAACTTGCTCAACACCTACCATGTGGGGGCTGACAATACACAAAACTATGTATCAAGACAATTATGCATTTCAGGGGATTTGGGGCATAAAATGAGATACTGGCAAAGGCCCTTGAGGGGCAAGGGAAGGAAAGCAAAGATTGTATGCATTGGACTCTAAAATGGACAGGGACTAGGTATGTTTCAGGTTCATAAATTGCCCAGCTGACAAGTATTTGAGGTCAAAACCCTACCACACACTTAAAAATTTACCATGTTAATAAAAGTATTCATTTGCTTGGAAAAAGAAAGACGATTGTGTAATAAAAATTACATCCGCGAAGAAAAGACTAACGTATTGTCAGGGATTTCCTCCAGATTGTGGGATATGAATGACTCGTTTTATTTACTGGTGTTTGAGTTTTCATAGTTTTTCAATCTAAAAAAACAAACGAACTTGCTCTGAAACCATGATGTAATTACCTTCTTCCCCAGTCCACCCTCCCCCCTTCTCCCGGCTGCAAACTGCATGTCTGAGTGAGGAGCTAAACAGGCACCACCGCCAAGACTCTCCGGGCCTTTCCTCAGACAACTTTTAGAGCCTCCTGACTCCCCTCCTGCTCAAACTTTTCTTTCTTGTCTGAGGTCTCAAAGGTTTCAGCCCATTACAGCACCAATGCCCTTTGCAAAGAACACATGATTTATTAAAGACAACTTGTCATCAACAGCATTGATTCAAGAAACAAAACTGATTTCCTTAAAAAACAAGGAACACAAAACACAAAAAACAAACAAAAGCAGACTAACGTTCTGACCCCCGGGAAATGAGTGAGCCCCGCTGAATTCATACTAATACAGCCCCATCTGTAACATGTCCCAGTTCCCGGGGCAGCTACAAGCAGGAAGCCGGGCACTCGGGCTGTCTGGGAACCTCCCTTGAGAATTTAGAGAAAGGGAATCACCAGGGGTAGGTCCTTTCCTCAGCCAAACCTGGACATGGTCCCTGTGCTCTTGACCTTCATCCAAAAGTCAAGGAGAGGGCACTGGCCTCAGGCCTGCCCCTGAGGCAAATCCGATGCAGTGATTCAAGTAGTGTGGCCCCAGAAGGGAAGGCAAGGGGACAGGCGAGAGGGAACGCATCAGGTGCCCTGGGCAGTGTCTGCTGGGTCCCAGGCTGTGACCCACATCTCAGGCTGAGAAGGAGTCAAAGTTGGAACTGAACAAGCCGACAAGTTCTGGGAAGGTGGGCCAGGCTGGTGGGAAGCAGTGTCTCTGTCCAGTGCAAGGTCTTGGAGTCTTCCTTCCAGTTCCAGGACAGAGCTCAGAGCACCCCCAGCAGGAAGGTTCCAGAGGCAGGGGGAGAGGGCACCAAGTCTGACCTCAGAAAGCCCAAAGAACATGCTTCTAACTCCTTTTCTGCCTTCCCAGCTCCACCCACACCCCCAAACCAAGCACTTGCCAATCGGCAATAAATATCCAAGAGTTTGAATAAATAGTAAAAATCTCCCAAAAACTGTGTGTTATGAGAGGAGGTGGCAAACAGGCAAGTGCACAAAGTCCCAGCAGCATCCAAAGCAGTAGGAGCTCCTGGGGGAAGCTGATCCTGGCCCACAGCCTGGCTTATGCGGCAGCAAAGGTCCTGGCTGCCAGCCTCAGACGGCTACGGGGGCACCAGGGTACCTGCCCACCAGTCTGAGCAGAGGAGGAAGACCCTTGCCCCATTACCCAGCTGTCCAGACCCAAACCACCTGCCTCCTTACAGAAGGAGGGAAGGGACTTGATCAGAATAAGCCCTTTCTTCCCACTGCCCAGCAGTGGGAGTGGCCAACGGCTCCTGCTCTAAGTGCATCCACCCCAAATCCTGGGACCAGCCCAAGTGGGTGACCAGCACCCGCTTCTGCTTGCTCGGCTCCCCTGGCCCTGACAGGATCCAGGGCCTCTGAGCTCAGCCGGCCCAGGGAGGCTCCCTTTGGTCCCGCTGGCCAATCATGGGACTCGCCCTCCCTGGATGGGCCCTGAAAGCCGCGGGAATGACTACTCTTCTGAAGCACTTGGATCCCAAACCCTGGCACAGCGCGGCTTCATGTCCTTTTTCTTTGGGGAACTCTCTGGAAGACTCAGCTCTCCCTCCTCCATCCCTGGGCAGAAACGAGGGTAAGAGGCTCAAAGCCTCACGGGCCATCATTTCTCAGCAGCTTTTGGTTTCCAAGATTGGGGGGCGGGGGCAGGTTCAGGGCCCTCTGGTGAGGCACTGTGGACTCCCTCCCAGTCTGAGGGACCTGGGAGCCTAGGGCTGGGGATGGGAACAGGGTGCAAAGGCCAAGGGTGACTTCCAGGGGCTTTGCTAAGCCAGACTCCTCATTCTATCTCTGGGTTTCACAAGTGTGGAGGGGAGGAGTGAGGGGAAGAGGCTGGGGATAAGGCACCCCAAGAGAGGAGGGCAGAGGGAGAGCAATGTTGAGGAGCAAAGCCTCGGTGAAAGAGACGGAGGGAGAAGGAGACGGGCAGAGAGACAGGGGAGAAGCAGAGACCTAGAGGGAATCAAAAACCCTCCCCCGCACATCCACACGGATAGACAGAGAGACTGACACAGACACACACTCAGAGAGGCAGAGGGTGTGGCCTGGGCCTGGCAGCTTCTTGGCTCCCTCAGTGTCACTGTGCCCACGGAGAAGCCTAAGCACCAACCCCCCGAGGTGGTTTCTGGCTCATCTGCCAAGCACCTCCCCCGAGCAGAGCCGGAGGGAGCAGCAGCGCAGAGGCAAGGAGGGACCGCTGCCAGCCCCCGCGCCCCCATCTGCCCAGGCCCAGGAAACAACTTCAGAAGCTCCGGCCTTGCTCAGCTGCCTGGGGAAAGGGCCCAGGGTTGCAGAGCAGAGAGGGAGCCAGGACTTGGTGATCAGGAAGGAGCGTGGCACAGTGCGCCCCCGTGGGAGTGGCCTAGGGGGACGGAGCCAAGTGAGGCCTGGAGCTCCCCCTCGGGCTGGGATCCCACAGGCGTCTCTGTGTTCTAGAAGCCAGGACACGGACCGGTGGTGGCTTCTCTCCCAAACCTGGGCCTCTTGCTGCCAGGCTACTTTGAGTCTTGGAGTTCCTTGGCTTTCTGTAGGATCTGGCAGACATCTGTGATGGGGTAATCCTGGGCACGGGAAAAGCCAACAAGATACCTCTGAAGTCAGCTCCCCCGCTGCCAATCTGTGCCTTTCCCCCTGAGACCTGTCACCATGCTGCATCGGGGGCCCCAGAGGCAGGGGCCACAGGTTATCACCCCCACATGTAGCTAACATGGCACTCACTGCAGCACTAATGTAACCAAGCCAACCAGCTCCACCCACAGGTCCTGCAGCCCTTCCCTGGGACCAGGACCATTCTGCTCCTCTCTCCCCACCCGGCACTGGGCTGGACTCTGTCCGTACATCAGCTCAAAGGGGCACCTCAAAAGCCCAATCAGGGGGTGCTTATGCCTATTTACAGATCTACTCAGTAAAGTTATTGCAAACGAACCCCAGGCCAGGTGTTGAAGAAACTGAGGCCTAGAGAGCTTATTCCTTGGCTTAGGTCACATGACTCGCAGAGCAGAACAAAGATGTGAGCCTAGCACTGTCTGACCGTTGAGCCCATGTTCTTAACCACTGAGCCACACTTTCCCCCTCCAGGTCTGGGCATGACTACCTCCGAGCACTATCACGTACTGGGCACCGCTGTGTCCCAGGTACAATGAACAGGTAGTTCAGAGAGGCCAAGTCATTCACTCAAGGCCACCCTACACTCAAGGTCAGTGCCAAAGCCGGGATTCAAACCCATCCAAACCCAGGTCTGCATCAGGGGTCCAGACTCTTAAGCCTTGCTACACTCCACTGTTCTGACCCAGCCTGTCCCAGCAGCTGGCAGGGGGTGGGCGCTCGGTAAGTGTCTGCCTCTGACACCATTACCTGAAGGAGCCGCATGTTCACAGTGAAATCCCCTTCCAGCAACTGCTCCCGGATCAATCTACGTAAGGAAAACAAGCAGCAAAACGCTGGGACCCTGGCTGCGCTGAGTGCAGGCCCCGCCCAGCCCCTTCCCAGTCACTACCCGCACCCAAGGTTCCCAGGGGCTCCCTCCAGCCTGGTGAGGGCAGGCCCGCCCGCCCCTCTGCTCCTGGCCACACTCACATGAGCATGGCGCAGCAGACGAGGAGGAGGAAGTCAAAGCGGCTGTCATCAGCGAAGAGGGAGTCCCAGATACGGATGACATCAGGCAGCAAGAACTCCTGGGACAGCAGCAGCGTCAGCCAGCGGAAGGCAAAGAACTGGGGCTTGATGTTCTGCTCTTGCTGGGGAGACAAGGCGGGCAGTAGGTGCAAGAATCCGTGTTGGCTGGTAGCCATGTCACATCATGCAGTCTTTAAATGTAAATTCAGATAAACAGCAGGGCCCCGGACCTCACCGAGGAGGCAGCAGGCCAGGGGTGAGCGCCAGGCGCTCGGGGGGATAGCCCTGGACCACCTAGATAGCCTCGCTCGGTTAAAGGGGTAGCTGCTGCTTGCTGACAACCCATGTTGTCATATCTTCTGATATTTTTAAAGAGAAGCCACAAGCCCAAACTTATATAAGCTCTCTAGATTTATAAATGACAGCTTTGATTATTTTAAAACACTGTACAGCCCTCGCCTCTGTGGCTCAGCTGGTTGGGCACATCCCATGCACCCAGAGATTGCTGGTTCAATTCCTGGTCAGGGCACATGCCCAGGAGGCGGGATCGATCCCCAGTAGGGGGAGTGCAGGAGACAGCTAATCGATGTTCTGCTCTCACATCAATGTTTCTCTTTCTCTCTCACTCTTCCTTCCTCTCACTCTAAAAATCAATACAAATATTAAAGAAAACTCTGTACAGATTATAGACAGAGTCCATTAACTGGCACTTACTATAAGTCAGTCTTGTGCTTAGCATGTTAAATATATTACCTCACTTATTTACTCCACAGGACAACCCTACAAGCAAATTATTCCCAGCAGAGATGAGCCCTCTGGCCAGCCATAGTGAATATTATTAACTGAAAAACTGCAGTCCCGATACGCCAAGATTTCAGGTTCAATCTCTGGTCAGGGCACACACAAGAATCAACCAATGAATGCATAAGTCAACAGAAAAAATCGATGTTTCTCTCTCTCTCTCCCTTCCTCTCTCCAATCAATTAAAATTAAAAAATAAAACAGCAGGAACAAAGACCACTAGGGGGTGCACCAAGGAAGCATAACAAAATGCGGAGACAAAGAAACAGGACAAAATTGTCAATGGAAGAAATAGAGTTCAGAACCACACTTTTAAGGTCTCTCAAGAACTGTTTAGAAGCTGCCGATAAACTTAATGAGATCTACACGAAAACTAATAAGACCCTCGATCTTATATTGGGGAACCAACTAGAAATTAAGCACACACGGACTGAAATAACGAATATTATACAGATGCCCGACAGCAGACCAGAGGAGCGCAAGAATCAAGTCAATGATTCGAAATGCGAGGAAGCAAAAAACATCCAACCGGAAAAGCAAAATGAAAAAAGAATCCAAAAATGCGAGGATAGTGTAAGGAGCCTCTGGGACAGCTTCAAGCGTACCAACATCCGAATTATAGGGGTGCCAGAAGATGAGAGAGAGCAAGATATTGAAAACCTATTTGAAGAAATAATGACAGAAAACTTCCCCCACCTGGTGAAAGAAATGGACTTACAGGTCCAAGAAGCGCGGAGAACCCCAAACAAAAGGAATCCAAAGAGGACCACACCAAGACACATCATAATTAAAATGCCAAGAGCAAAAGATAAAGAGAGAATCTTAAAAACAGCAAGAGAAAGAAACTCAGTTACCTACAAGGGAATACCCATACGACTGTCAGCTGATTTCTCAACAGAAACTTTGCAGGCCAGAAGGGAGTGGCAAGAAATATTCAAAGTGATGAATACCAAGAACCTACAACCAAGATTACTTTATCCAGCAAAGCTATCATTCAGAATTGAAGGTCAGATAAAGAGCTTCACAGATAAGGAAAAGCTAAAGGAGTTCATCACCACCAAACCAGGATTATATGAAATGCTGAAAGGTATCCTTTAAGAAGAGGAAGAGGAAGAAAAAGGTAAAGATACAAATTATGAACAACAAATATGCATCTATCAACAAGTGAATCTAAGAATCAAGTGAATAAATAATCTGATGAAAAGAATGAACTGTTGATTATAATAGAATCAGGGACATAGAAAGGGAATGGACTGACTATTCTTGGGGGGGAAAGGGGTGTGGGAGATGTGGGAAGAGACTGGACAAAAATCGTGCACCTATGGATGAGGACAGTGGGTGGGGAGTGAGGGCGGAGGGTGGGGCGGGAACTGGGAGGAGGGGAGTTATGGGGGGGGGGGGGGAAGGGAACAAATGTAATAATCTGAACAATAAAGATTTAATTAAAAAAAAATAAAACAGCAAAAAAATAAATCTATATTTGTTTAAAAATATCTTGATATAAATTTTTTTATTCCCAAAACTGTTTATATATAATTTTTTTACTGAAATGTTTTATGAAATACACTACAGTTTTTAAAAATTTTTCTGGCCCTGACCGGTTTGGCTCAGTGGATAGAGCGTCGCCTGCGGACTGAGGGGTCCCAGGTTCGATTCCGGGTGCGGGCACATCCCCAGTGGGGGGTGTTCAGGAGGCAACTGATCAATGTTTCTCTCTCATCGATGTTTCTAATTCTCTATCCCTCTCCCTTCCTCTCTGTAAAAAATCAATAAAATATATTTAAAAAATTTTTTTCTGAACTTTTAAAAATGAAATTCACCCTTTCTCAGGGGACAAAAAGGCTGAACTAATTAAGTGCCTGGCACACAATGGGCACCCTATCAACTCCCCTTCCCTGCCAGCCTGCCTGGACTACCCGCATCTGCCGCCGGTCTCTCCGCAGTGGATCACCGTTCCCTAGCAACAGCAGCCACTTTTAATCCCCAGACTCAAGCCAGAGCTCGCCCTGGACCTGGGACGCTCAGGAAGTCTGGCCTTTCCCCCTGTCTGCCGTAGCCTCGCCCGGGTGGGCCGGGGTCCTCACCAATTTCAGGTAGAGCTCCACATCCTTATCCTTCAAGGTGGAGTACACCTTTTCCATCTTGTAGGTGATGCCACACTGTGAGTCGTCCAGGCTCTTGATGAAGTTGTCCCGTATCTCAGCCATGAGGTTGGTGAAGCAAAAGAAGGTGTCTGCCTCGGCGTGCTCTGGGCGAGACAGGCAGGGTGAAGGCAGCCGAAAGGGAGCTGGTGCCCTCCTGAGACCCACCCCAACTCTCACCTATGACATCCTCCCTGCACCTCTGAGTCTCACCGAATCACTGCACCCCCACGGTCAGGCTCAGTACCTTCTCTGTCCTTGACCACTCTCCATCCCAATACTAAGGACATCACCTCTTTCCTCTCACGTCTTCTGGTAACACTGTACACTCGCTTAGCAATTGATTATTCTCTTCTGAGGACATTTTTCAAATCATTACTTATTTAAATCCTATCATTCAGTTTCTTGTATAACATCTCATGCCCCCTATCAAATATTCTGTTACAAATATCAAAAGCTCAGTACACTTCCAACGTTCTAGCAAGTCTGAGCTGGGATGGATGTGAGAGGATCCAGGCCAGGCCCGTATCTGACAGAGGGAGAATGGCGGCCCAGAGAGAGGCTGTGCGCTGCAGTCTGATCAACCCCACGGGCCCGGCTTTCTTTGGTCCATTTTTTAAGGAGCCGGCAACAAGGGATGTGGGCAGCCAACAGCCCTTTTACCTTTCCACTCGTTGTTGGGGTCGGTGGCAAAGGTATAGTAGAGGGGCCCCACGATCTCGTTCATGCCCTGCACGTAAGCGATGCCAGGGTTGAGCTTGGCATAGATGAACAGGATCCGCTCCACCACCTCCCAGTGGGCCTCACAGCCATTGGGCAGCACCTCGTACTCATGCAGGGATGATGGCGTTGAGTGCTTGTGTGGGGAGCTCATCTGGGGAGAAGAGGAGGAGCCCATTAAGACGGTGGGTGGCATTATGGACAGTATGTTCTCATCAGCAATGTCTACCATTAAGTTTAAACTTAACCTCCAGCGAATGGGAAATACAGGGCATAGAGGAACGTGCCCAGGAGGAAAAGCAGACAAAGCCAGAAGGTGGGCTATTCTACAAGACAGCTGGACCCAAAGCTAATTTACAGTGGTAAGCCCTGGCTGGCTTGGCGAGAGTGGTTAGAGCACTGGCCCGAGGACCGAAGGGTCTCGGGTTCAACTCCCAGTCAAGGAGACACACCTCGGTTGTAGGTTTGATCCCCAGCCCTGTTCGGGCGAGTGTGGGAGACAACCAGTGGATGTGTCCCCCTCACATCGAAGTTTCTCTGTCTCCTCCTCTCCACTCTCTCTCCAAAGACCAATGGAGAAAATATCCTCGGGTGAGGATTAAAAAAAAAAAATTTACAGTGATAAAAGCCAAAAACACTGCTTCCCTTTGTGGAGAGGGGTAGTGACTGGGAAGGGGCATTTTCCGCATAATAAAAACATTCCGTGTCTTGTTCTGGTTGGCAGTCACACAGATATACACATAAGGAAAAATCCATCCCGTTGTGTACCTAAGATCTGTGCATTTTACTGCATGTTAATTTATACTTCATTTAGAAAACAAAACTTCAAATATGTCAAAACAGAGAACTGGCTAAGAGTCTTCAAAAAGTCAATGCTATGGGGGTTGGGGGAAGGGAAGGCTGCTCCAGACCAAGAGCCTAAAGAAACAGCGTCCCACCCTGGCCGGTGTGGCTCAGTGGATAGAGTGTCGGCCTGCGGGCTGAAGGGTCCCAGGTTCAATTCCAGTCAGGGACATGTACCTGGGTTGCAGGCACATCCCCAGTGGGGGATGTGCAGGAGGCAGCTGATCGATGTTTCTCTCTCATCAATGTTTCTGACTCTATCCCTCTCCCTTCCTCTCTGTAAAAAATCAATAAAATACATTAAAAAAAAATCAATAAAATATATTTAAGAAAAAAAAGAGAAAGAAACAGCATCCCAAGGCAGCCCATGAACCCGAACGGGGCCTGGTTTGGGAGTAAAAACACAAAAATATTCGCAGCGCAACTGAGGACACACAGTCATAGACTGGACGTTAGGAGTTATCATGCAACCGTTATCTTCCTGGATGTGTTAGTGCTGAGGAGGAGGAGGGCCTATTCCCAGAGAAGCCTGCTGAAGTACTCGGGGGGAGTCTAGGACACCTGCAACTTACGCTCTGTAACACAAAACAAATACGGCCAAATGTTAACAGTCGTTAAATTTAGCTGGAAAGTACGTAAGTATGTAAGTATGCATCATAAGCATACTTTTAACGGAAATCCTTTTTGGATTTTTTGTATTCATTGTATCCAGACCAGGAAACGAAGGAGGCTGTGAGTCTCACCGAGTCACTGCACCCCACGGTCAGGCTCAGTACCTTCTCTGTCCTTGACCACTCTCCATCCCAATACTAAGGACACCACCTTTCCTCTCACGTCCTCTGGTAACACTGTACACTCGCTTCGCAATTGATTACATTCTCTTTCAATTTTTCTGAATGTTTTGAAAGTTTCATAAGAAAATATTGGAGATGATAATCCCTGCTTAAAACTTATGAAATAGAGCCGGAAACGGTTTGGCTCAGTGGATAGAGCGTCGGCCTGCGGACTGAAAGGTCCCAGGTTCGATTCCGGTCAAGGGCATGTACCTTGGTTGCGGACACATCCCCAGTGGGGGACGTGCAGGAGGCAGCTGATCGATGTTTCTCTCTCATCAATGTTTCTAGCTCTCTATCTCGCCCAGGCAGGGACAGCGCAGGAAACTGTCCTGGAAGTGCAGGGCCCTCGGGCGTTTCAACTCCCTTTCCCGTTATATGTACACGTGCGTGTATACATGCACATACATGTGCAGACACACATACATGACTTCGTTTACTGAGAGCTCTCTGTGCAAGACAGTGCTCCACAAGCATGCCTCACTGTCATGCTCTGAACAACCTAGAATATTCTCTCAACATTCACTTTCAAGATAAGGAAACAGAGGCTCAGAAAAGTTAGGTCACTCATCATGTCTGGCATTAAGTGGTGGCATTAGGATTTGATCCCAGACTTGCTGACTCCAGAACCTGAGGTCCAGGCCTCTGAGCATGCCCAGTGCTTTCCAGCTTTCCAGGAATCTGCCCGGCCATGACCTCATTTCATCTTGGCAATTCAAAAGCCAGGCCGGGCAGAAACGCTTACGCCCAGCCCACAGAAGAGGAGATGGACGCCGAGGAAGGTAAGCCCAGTATGGCTCGCCTGGAGTTAAACAGGTGGTCAGCTTTCACTCAGGCTGCCCCACCATGGTCCAGAGTCTAGGCATGAAGCTTCTGGTCAGCTGCTCTGCCCCAGGACAAGGTCCAAACCTAACATGGGTAAGAGCTCAGCTCTCAGCTCTCCGCCCAGTGACTACTGAAACGAATGGCAGAGCCAGGTGCTGCAGCCGGGACGCACGCAGCCCTGCCTCACTCAGCCAGCATTCGGCCCCTGCAGCAACCCCGCTGTCGCAGGCAGGCGGCCCCTGGGACCAGCGGTAACTGCCATCACCCTGCAGCGGGAAGTGCTGCTCTCCGACAGACACAGAGCCTTGAGCAGTCGTTCCACTTGGAGGGAAAAGCTCCGCAGTAGCATCTGTCTAGCTTTTTGGAGGCTACAGGGAAGCGTTTTTTCTGTGTGGAAGGCAGTGGAAAGTTCAGAGCTCCGGGTACCAAACCAGTAGGTCTAAGTCAGGAAATAAGGTTATACGCTCATTTGGCTATAGTTACAGGAGCCTGAAAAGACTGGGGTTCAAACCCTCAGCATGGCCTGGGCAGCACCAGTCCTGTCAATTCTACCTCCCAAGTGCTTCAGATCTGTCCTTGCTCCACCCCAGCCCCAGCTCCCACCCGCTCCTGCCTGAGCAATGCAGCCACCTTCCAGCCCCCCTCCACCGCTGCTCCTGCCCTTCAGGTCAACACCCCCACAGCGCCAACAGCGATCTCTTACAAGAGCCGCCCCGAATGACATCACTGTCCGGCTCAGAATGCCACCAGGGCCCCCAGCCCTCAGGATAAAGGCCCCGTGCGGCCTCACCACCACCGACCTCTCCAGTGTCCTCCAGCAACCTTCTCTCCCTTTCCCTCTGCTTCTAGCCACACCGGACACCTCTACTCCCTGAACACACCACACCACTCCTGCCCAAAGACCGACACATACGCCCTCCTCCCCCTGGAATGCTCTGTCCTCCTAGCTCTTCGAGCATAAGCTTAATGTCACTTTCTCAGAACTCTTCCCTGACATCCAGGCCAGGTCAGCTCCCCACCCATCAATCTCCCATCATACCTGGAATTACTTTTTAAAGAGCCATCTCCACTACAATAGCAGCCTGGCTCCTTCGCTGCACAGCAGGGACCTCCCCCAGTAGCCATTACATCCAGCCTTGAACTTGATCCCTGACTCTCCAGAAAGAGCCCTGGCAGGACTGAACTTGTCTTGAGTAACTGTCAGGACAGAGGGTCCTGGGGCCAGTGGCCAAAGGGAAGCAGGAAGGAAAAGGCTGTCCTGGGGAGTCCCGGGCTCCCAGGCTGCCTCTCACATTTGTGACCCCGCTCCGGTTCCGGGCCACGGTCTGGGACTTCAGCGTCGTCTGCTCCACCCGCTTACGGAGGGTCTCAAACTCGTTCTGGGGGTCCAGGATGAGAAGGCACGGGTACTCGGTGGGCCTCTGGAAGAAGGACATGTCTGGGCACAGCCTCCTGTCAAGAGGGAACAGGGGAGAGTACTGTTACTCAGGATGGAGGCGCCGGACATCCCAGCATCCCAAAAGGCACTTTTTTAAAAATTAATAACATTATGTATATTGTTAATTTAGTTTTTTTTTTTTTTTTTTTTTAAATATATTTTATTGAGTTTTTACAGAGAGGAAAGGAGAGAGATAGTCAGAAACATCGATGAGAGAGAAACATCGACCAGCTGCCTCCTGCACACTCCCCACTGGGGATGTGCCCGCAACCCAGGTACATGCCCTTGACCGGAATCGAACCTGGGACCCTTCAGTCCGCAGCCGACGCTCCATCCACTGAGCCAAACCGGTTTCGGCGTTAATTTAGTTTTTAAGAGGCAATATAATCATTATAACATATACCCATATTCTTATGTATTTGCAGATAGATACACGCACATATATATACTTTTTAAAGTGTCCTTATTGATCTTATGATCCAACTCGTCCCTTAAATCACAAACATCTTTCCATGTCAAAAACATCTAATATGTACAAGAGTGTTAGCTGAGGTGGGCTAGGACGGTCACGCTGCACACTGTGCGGTAGAATGTTACACAGCTGACCGGGGAAACGAATGTCCAAGACGAAGTGAGAGGAACAGCAAGTCCAAGGTCCAACGCGTCTCCCTCTGTGAGCTTCAACCACGCACTCTTTAAACAGCCCGGCTCCCCGGCTCTCAGGGCCTCGCACAGGCAGATCTACCACAGCCTTTCCCTCCCGCCTCCCCAGGCCCCTGACTCCCCAGAGCTCAGCCGGAACACTGCTTCCCAGGCAAGGCGTCCCGAACACCTCGAAACACCCTGACCGCTTCCTTCAGAGCATTTACCACAAACACTAATGACAGGAATGTGTGGAACACCTGTCTTCCCATCCCCCCGCCCCGCCCCCCACAAGGTCCTAGGCTCCTTTGTGGGGGACGTGTCTGTCCACTCAGTGCTCAATCCTGAGCTCGGCACTAGGGTTGCCATGGAGCAGGGGCTCGATATCCATCTGATGAAGGAATGATCAGATGAACCATAAACGCCCAGGACAACTGAGACTAAGGCAGGGAGGAGAGAGAGCCGGGCACCGGGGGCACAGGGACCCACACACACACTCCCTGCACTCGCCAGCCCATTCTCAGGCCCCGCATCACTGACTGCCCAGACCTCCCACCAACAGCTCCTCACCCCGCACCGGACCCCGTGGGCCTGGGCTGGGAAGGAAAAGGACAGGACTGGGGCCGCGCAGGAGTCCCATGGACCCACTCCCAGCCCGGCACCCTGCTTACCGGACGTCTTTGTCGATCTGCAACAGCACCTCGTTGTCCTTGAAATATGTGTTCCACCGGCTGTCGGGGTTGGGGTTGAGTGGCTGTGGGAGAAAACAAGCTGCTAGCCGAGGCCCAGCGAGAGCTCCAGAGTCAGAGACGTTTTGAGGCCTGAGCAGTGGCCTCACACCACCCATCCCATCACAGGTCCGGCAGTGGCTCCGAGACGCCTGTGAGCTACAGGGGAGCAGCACAGGCCACTGCAGCCCCCCAAACCCCGTTCCACCACAGCTAAGAGCCAAGCCTGCTGCCTGCTCTGAGGACACCCCTGCCTGGAGGGCGCTATTCCTTCTGTCTACTGCTCTGGCTCCAGAATGCTGCATAGGACAGGTTCTCACTAAATGCTTGTTGACTGAATGGGTGAATGAATGAATGCCGTGTCTTGGAGTCTAACTCATCAAATCAAAGCTTTGAGTCGCTAACTGCAATCCTTGGAGGAGGGGCCTGGTGTGGTCCATCTCCACTTCTCACACTGCGGGGCACACAGGCGACGCTCAGTGCTGGAGAACGAAGGGGGCTTCCTCCAGGCCACAGAAAGGCAGTCCCCCTCCCTGCCACCTGCTCTGGCTTTCTTCAACTATCAGGTCACAGGGCCTACGTCAAGGAAGGGTGAGGAGGAAAGGAGACGATGCGGCAGAGACCGGGCCCAGGGCTGCTCACCGCTCCGAGCCCACTATCACCGAGACTGCTGCCTGGGCCCGGGGAAGCGGGGAGACGAAGGCCTCCGGGGAAGAGCAGCCAAAGGAAGAAAGGAGGTACTGGAGGGCCAGAGGGGACCGAGACCAGCTGCACCATCCTCTGGGGTGGGGGGACTGTGCCCACTCAAAGCCCACACCCCTCTCCACCCTGTAGCCCCAGGCCCTGCTGCTGACCCCTACTCACATGGTCCTCAAAGGTCACATCCTCTCTGGACACACCCATGTTGGCCTTGGCAATGCCGGGCTGGATAATCATTTCCCTCAGGAACTGGGAATATAGCTCCCTGCCGGAGAGAAGAGAAGGGAGGGGTAATTCCCAAAGGTCTCGCCCAGGGAGCCCAGAACAGGAGGCAGGTCAGGCTCGGCACCACCTGCTCTGTCTGATACAAAGACCCTCCCGGCATCCTCCTTTCTCCAGGCCTACCTACCTCTGCTTGGCTAGGATGGCGGTCCATGAGGCTCTCTCCAACGGGAGGTAGTTTAAGAGAATCTGCAGGGCGAGAGGAGCAAAGCTCTGGTGACTCCCCAGCCAGCCCTGGACAGCAGGCAGAACCCCTGGTAATGCCCAGAGAAGACATGATGGGCTGAGCCCAGGTGTGGGTATGGGCTGGGGGAGCCTCCCCTTCCTCCCCACTGCCGCCCCCCTCCTTTATCCCAAACCAGGCCTTTCCTCTTCTCCTCCTCACACAGACTCTCCCAAATGATAATGAGACCTTGTGCTCAAACGGGCTGGAAGCTAGGGGACTGGGCTTCCACGGCCACACCACTTAGTCGTCTTGGACAAAGCACAGCCTCTTCTGCCCCAGTATGCCTCACTCCCACTGCTCTGCTGAACCAGGACCCAAAGGGCTTCACGGGCATTACACAGTGTTGCGTCCCCAAAGGGACCCTGCAGGGGACACCAAGAGGAACCGAAAACCCAGGACTTCCCAGAAAAGCTTCCCCAGACAAAGCAAGGAAAGGCCCAGAACAGAAAGAAGGGGCTGGGAGTGGGGGCAGCCCATGCAGGAACCAGGGCCTCTCAGCAGAGCAGAAGCCCACCCCAGGCACACCCACCTTCCAGCAGAGGCACCGCAGTCCGCCCTCACAGGGGATGCCTGTGGACACAGCAGGCAGAGGTCACACCCTAGGCCAGAGCCCCAGAACCCCCCAGCCCTCCACCTCGGAGCCAGTCGGCAGGGAGTAGAGGGAGCAAGAAGTAGTTCTTCAAGAATCATTTTCCGCCACAGAAGTTCCTAGACTAGATGCTAATCCTGTGTGTACTTTCTCTCCATGGCCCCGACCCCTGACCCCCGACCCCTGTCCCCAGCCCAGAGCTCCCTCTATCTGGCATATTCTTTTGAGGATTACACTTCCTCATCCTAGAAATTTCTTCCTCGGAGCAACCTGTACCAACCACCATCTCTCCCCAACCAGGCAGATCACCCATTATAAATAATGGCTCCGTGACTTCATCGCATCCCTCACAGCTCTGATCGCAGAACGTAATCTGTGTACTTATTTAACATCTTAACTCTTACTATGGGTAAGCCCCAGCAGGACAAGAACCACATCTGACTTCCATTCCCGTCCACAAGTATGTGTGGAATGTAAACTGAGCTACAGACGCTGAGTGCTTCGTGCTTTATGGACCTGACTGCACTTCACCCTCATCTTACAGATAAAGAAAGCCATCAAGGACTCAGGACACAGGTCAGTCTGACTCCAGAGGTCACACTTTCACCACGACCGACCGCAGACTGCCCCCTCCAGGGCCTGGCGGATTCCTCAGCCCAGCGCAGTTCCCAGGCCCCTCACCAGCTGCAGGGCCTAATTATCACTCCTGGCAGAAAGGCAACCTTCTCCCGCAACACTGTCAGAGACCTGGCTAGTGCAGCTGCTGCTACGATGTCCCTACCTGCCTGGAACAGGAGCTAATGCCCCCATCTCAGAATCTGCGAGGGGAAGCGGGGAGCCACCTGAGAATTCCTCGCTGACGGAAGTACAAAGGCTGAGCAGTGACAAGAAGCTACGCAGAACACCCGGGGGGTTTTCCAAGATGAAGGTTAACCGAGCCAGCAAGGGCCAAGTCCAACACCGCTGAGGAACAGCTCCATCGGCCAGCTGCTCGAGACTGGAAACTTTCTCACCGTGAACCAAAGTTCACTATCGCCTCGGGAGGCTTTGATCCCCGGCCAGGGAGAGAACCAGGAACTACTCCGCAGCTAACCAAATTCTGCCACTCGGGGAGCTTGCTGGAATGAGGGAAGACGGGGCTCAGCTCAAGAAGCCTCCTGCCCACTCCCTAACTGCCATCGTCCGTCCTCTGAGTTATTCCAAGGAGGCAATAAGCATCATTCAGCCACCACTGAAGCACCCTCAGGCCCACAGGCGAGCTAACTGTGGCCGCTAACTGCGGCTCAGGGGAGTCCCTGGTCGGTCAGCTCCACAGGATCTGGAGAAGCTCCAAGAGGCAGGCTGGCCCCCAGAACCGAGCAGGTCTGGCCTTGGGGCACCTTCCCCTCCATCCTCGCCACAAACTCTGAAAATGGAGCCATGCCTCTCACCACTAAAGCTGAGTTCCCGAAGCTTTTCCAAGGCGATGGTGGGCTCCTTCAGGACATCCTGGAAATCTGCAATCCTAGAAGGCGGGAGGGGGAGGCAAATGAGACACGCCCAAACCGAAGACCACAGGCTGGCGACCACTCCCAAGCCCACAGCTCCCTCAGACCTCCCATCTCCAACCTGCTCCTCCCTCCCCTTCAGATGGCAAAGCGCATGGAGGTCCGAATCCAAGTCAGCTCTGGGGAGCTACAGAACGACAGGTCACCTCTTCCCCTCAGCTCAGAAACGCGGAGATATTCCTGTGGAGAGGTTCTCAAACAAGCAGCGTGAAGTCAGACACAGTCTAATATTGAGTGAGCTGGCATTTACCGGGCACTTCCTGCCGGCCAGGTCCAGCCCACAGCTCCACGCTCTGAACTCAATGAACCCTTAGGAACCAGGAGTAATTTGATCCACAGACAGCGGACCCGTGTAACCTGCAGGCAGCTCTCCAGACTCAAAAACATAATCATGAGAAGGCCTCTGGGCCTGCCTGCAGGCAAGGGCAAAAGGTTTAAAACAACAAATGCTGGAGGAAAACTGAAGAATGAGCACAATGTAGCCAAGGCTGCAGGATCTGGCCTGGGAGAGGGGGCAGACGGGAAAATTCAGGTTTCCTAGCATTTCTATTAAGAAATGAGCACGGGGGATGGGAAGTCTTTGGAGAGAGGAGGGTACTGAGGGTTCACAAGGGTGACAGGGAAGGCGGGGGAGGCCTGAGGAACTGGGCACGGAGGCCCTGAATGAGGAAGGCGCCAGGGGAAGAGGGAACCCAGGGCGAGAGACAGACAAGCGGTGCACCCCGGGGGTGCAGGAGCAGTGCCTCCACTCCCACTCCGTGCCCGCTCAGGCCCACAGGCGATGAGGCTGGGAGGTGGGCGCCCGAGCCCCTCTGCCCGGGGGCTGCGGGTGCCTGGCCGCATCCGCACGCTCTCCGCGGGGCAGGAGTGGCGGCCTGGCCAGGGGTGGCCCGGCCCTGTGGGCCCCGCGGCCCCTTACCGGCTCTTGTGCAGACTCGACATGGTGTTGACTTCCGGATCCCCCCCGCCGCCTCCGCCGCCCCCAGGACGCGGGGCGCTCAGCATAGGCCTCCGACCGGAAACGCAGCCGCCCGCGTGCGTGTTCCGTGCCGCTCCGCCCCCGCTCACGTGCCACCTCCTTTCCCAGTGGCCACGCCCCCTTCCCCTAGGCCACGCCCCACCCCTATCCAGCCCGCGGATCCCGTGGCCAAGGTTGAGGGCGCTGACCGTGTGCCCTAAGGTTCCTCTCGGCGCTTCCCTGGGCCTCCGTTTCCATCTACGCAATATACCTGTCACCGTCTCCCTCCTTACACGGTCCTCACCCGCAACAAACTATTGTGTCCTTGTTCCAGGGATGTACTCTCCCTGCTGACCTATACGGGTAATTTCACTACGAAATCTTCCACCCCTACAGCAGTAATCGATCGCACGGAGCAGATGCTTCAAGAAATATTGGGTGGAAAACGGGACTACAATTCAGTGTTTCTGTGACTTTTGGATTGCATGAACATGAAAGGTACTGTAAAAGAACAATAGAGCCCTAGCGGTTTGGCCCAGTGGATAGAGCATCAGCCTGAGGATCCCGGGTTCCATCCGGTCAAAGGGCACATGCCCAGGTTGCAGGCTCGATCCCCAGTAGAGGGCGTGCAGGAGGCAGCCAATCAGTGATTCTCTCTCATCACTGATGTTTCTAACTCTCCCTCTCTCTTCCTCTCTGAAATCAATAAAAAATATATATATATTAAAAATAAATAAATAAGTAAATATGAGACCTTACCAACCTGGATACAATGGGATTTTTTAAAAAAGAATTAATTGTACATAAAGGGAAACGCACACTGCGTACTTGCTTTTATCTGTCTCCTCTTACTAGGCATAATTATTTTGCGATCAGTGCGTGTTGTAACGCATCATTCCTTTTTATTGCTGTGCAGATCCCATCGTCCGGAGGGACCATAGTTTGTCCTTTGCACACTTGGATTGTTTCCAATTTGGAAACAATATTTGAATCCAAATATTCATAGCAGCTTTATTGTAATAACCAGCTAGGGCTCATAAAGTATCTTTTTAAAAAATTTAATTTAGCCCTGGCCGGTTTGGCTCAGTGGATAGAGCGTTGGCCTACTGGTTCGATTCCGGTCAAGGGCATGTACCTTGATTGCGGGCACATCCCTAGTGGGGAGTGTGCAGGAGGCGGCTGATCAATGTTTCTCTCTCATCCATGTTTCTAACTCTCTATCCCTCTCCCTTCCGCTCTGTAAAAAATCAATAAAATATATTTAAATTTTTTTTTAAATTTAATTGTTGACAGTTAGAGATGTTCCTCAATTTCCCCCCCCTTTACTCCCCTCCTCCCAGTCCCTGCCCCATCCCAGTCCTTCATCACACTATTGTCTGTGTCCATTGATTATGTATAACCTCCTATATAATAAAAAGCTAATATGCAAATCAACCAAACAGTGGAACTACGGGTCGCTATGAGACTCACTGCAGTGACCAACCAGCCCAATCTGGCCCCAATTGGCCCCCCAACAGCTGGCGGCCCATCCCCCAAGGCCAGCCCCGCTGCTGATTACCCCCCACTTCCTCCCTTGGTGTTGCAGGGCCTTGGCTGCTCCAGTGGGTGAGCTACGCCCACATCTACAGGGCTCTGGACCAAACAGCCCGCAAGATCAACCTGGCCAAGTTCACCCCAGGCAAGTGCCCCACCCTCATCATGACTGACCTGGCGGCCGGGGCCTGGACATCCCGCTACTGGACAATGTCATCAACTTCAGCTTACCGGCCAAGGGCAAGCTCTTCCTGCACCAGGTGGGGTGGGTCATGTGGCCCAGGCTGGCCGAAGTGGCACAGCCTACTCCTTGGTGGCCCCAGATGAGGTCCCCTACCTACTGGACCTGCACCTGTTCCTGGGCCATGCCCTCACCGTCACCTGCCCCCACAAGGAGCCCTCAGGTGCAGTCGGCTGGGTTGCGTGCTGGGCCAGGTGACACAGAGCATGGTGGACGATGAGGACTGCGGCCTGCGGAACACCCTGAGGTGTCACAGGAGCTGCGGGGCCTGGGCTGTGTGTCCCACAACACCCAGCAGCAGTATGTGCGCTCGTGGCTCACGCCCTTGCCAGAGGGGGCCAAGGAGCTGGACTTTGAGGGGCTGGGCCTGCACCCCCTCTTCAGCTCGAGCTTCGAGGAGGAGGAGCTGCAGCAGCTGAGGCTGGTGGACAGTATCAAGCAGTACCGCTTACGGGTGACCATCTTAGACCTCCTGCCAGGACCTGAGCAGCCAGGTGACGTGGCCAAGCAGCAGAGGACTGCAAGGCCATTGCTAGCTTCCAGGAGGGCCAGCAGGAGGGGCAGGAGGGCCTGGCTGGCCCAGCCCCGAGGTGCCCAGGTACACCAGCAGCTCCTACCAGGAGGACCTCTACCAGAAGTGGAAGCAGAAACAGAAAATCACCATACGCTCAATGTCAGCAGTTGGCCCTGTGTGTAGCGCTGTTTCCTCCTGATCCAGTCAGGGCATGTGCAGGAGGCAACCAATTGATGTGTCTTTCTCACATCCATGTTTCTCTCTCTGCCTCTCACCTTCCCTTCTACTCTAAAAATCAATGAAAAATGTACTCAGGATTAACAACAACAACAAAAAATATGCATACATATACACATATACATAAATACATGAATATTGGGGGGCTGGGAGGGTGGGGCCCCACAGATGCACAAATTTCGTGCACCGGGCCTCTAGTCCTATATAATAAAACCCTAATATGCAAATCGACCGAATAGTGGAACAATTGGTCACTATGATGCACACTGACCACCAGGGGCAGACACTCAATGCAGGAGCTGCCCCCTGGTGGTTAGTGCGCTCCCACAGGCGGAGCGCTGCTAAGCCAGAAGCTGGGCTCACGGCTGGCGAGCGCAGTGGCAGTGGCAGGAGCCTCTCCCACCTCTGCTGCAGGCAGAGGAGTGAAGGGGTCCCAGACTGTGAGAGCCCCAGACTGCGAGAGGGATGTCTGACTGCCAGCTTAGGCCCACCCCCTGGAGATCAGGCCTAAGCCGGCAGTCAGACATCCCCCAGGGGTCCCGGAATGCGAGAGGGCGCAGTATGTATATAAGTTCTTTGGTTAGCCTCTTCTTGCCTCCCCTCCTCCCCTCTGAGATATGTCAGTCTATTCCATGCCTCCCTGCCTCTGAACCTATTTTGTTCCTCAGTTTATTATGTATTAGATTCCACTTATAAATGAGGTCATGTGATTCTTGTCTTTCTCTGACTGGCTTATTTCACTCAGTATGATAATCTCCAGGTCCATCCATGCTGTCACAAAGGTTAAGAAATCCCTCCTTTTTACAGCTGCATAGTATTCCATCGTGTAAATGTACTGCAGCTTTTTTATTCACTCATCTTTTCATGGGCACTTGGGCTGTTTCCGAATCTTAGCTTTCTTCTTAAGGCTGAATAATACTTCACGTTTTGTTTATCCATCTATCAATGGACGTAAGCTGCTTCCACTTTCTGGCTATTGTGAATAATGTTGCTCTGAACATAAGTGCAAATATCTCTTAGAGTCCCTGTTTCCAATACTTTTGGGTAGGAACTCAGAAGGTGAATTGCTGGATCACTGGTAATTCTACTTTTAATGTTTTGAGGAACTGCCATATACTGTTTTCCATCATGGCTACAGACATTCACATTTTCATCAACAGTGCACAAGGTTCCAATTTTTCCACATCCTCACCAACACATGTTCTTTTCTGTTTTGTTGTTGTTTTCTGTTTTTATGGGCATAGCCACTCTAATGGGTACAAGGTGGTACAGGTCTTTTTAATTATGTGAATTGTAGTTTTTTTCCCCAGTCTGTGGCTTGCCTTTATGGTCACTTAACAATGTTCGAGTAGAAGTTCTTCATTTCCACACTAAAGTCTGCCGTTCCTTTATGTCATAGCCAACAAACTTTTGCACAACCAGTATCACAAAGATTTTTCTCCTATGCTTCTCCCACAGGCTTTATAATTTTAGGTGCTACCTTTAGGCCTATGATCCATGTTTTAAAGCGTACAGTTCATTTTGTCTTAATTTTTGTAAATGGCATGAGGTATGGATCGAAGTTCATTTATTTCCATATTAGTGTCCACTCAGCAGTTGGTGAACATTAGGGTTACTTCCCTTCTTGAGTACGATGAATAATGCTGCTATGAACATTTTCTCCTGGGTATATACTTCGCAGAATGTCTAGGTCCGATGGTAACTCTGTGTTTAACTCTTTTTTTTTTTAAATATATTTTATTGATTTTTTTTACAGAGAGGAAGGGAGAGGGATAGAGAGTTTAGAAACATCGATGAGAGAGAAGCATCGATCAGCTGCCTCCTGCACACCCCCCACTGGGGATGTGCCCGCAACCACGGTACATGCCCTTGACCGGAATCGAACCTGGGACCCTTCAGTCCCCAGGCCAACTGCCGGGGTCCAACCCCAGCGGGTCCAGGGGTCCCCAAAGGTGTGGACGGAGTCGGCGAAGAGGAAAAGACTCAGAGACAGTGTTCAGTTCATCAGCAGCCTAGCCAGGATCTCCAGCCAAGTTCTGGTCTCGATCTCCAGAGAGGTTCTGCTTAGGATCTCCAGCCAGGTTCTGTCCAGGTACTCCAGTCAGGTTCAGTCACCAGGTTCCAGTCAGGCTCTCCTGCCAATCTCCGCAGTCAGGTTCAGTCCAGGATCTTTTGCCATGCTCTCTCGCCAGGCTCCGCCTCCAGGCTCCCAGGCCAGTCCCTCTCCAGGATCCTCCAGCATGCTCTCGCCAGCGAAGTTCTTCTGTCTCTAGAGAACGTTCTGTGTAGGTTCTGTGCCTAGGCTCTGTCTCTCTTGGTCCTGTCTTCCAAGCCCTGTGTTCTAAGTTCTGTGTTCTGAGTTCTGAGTGTTTCTGTCTTGTTACAACTGTATTTATACCAGTTGATTCAATCCTATCAATCTCTATTACAAAGGTTAGGGCGTTTCTTATCTCCATTCCAAGGAGAAAAGATTATGTAGTTTAAGCATGATTGTTCGTAGTTAAAGTGATTAATTACCCGCCTGGCACTTAGTTGAGGGGTTTTATTCCCTCCCTAACTTCAGGGGAAAATCCCTACCTGGGGATTCAACCTTTCTTGGAGAGGTGACCTTGGTTAAAACACAGCGCCAAGAAGGTGAGCAAACATATTAAGAACCGTATGCCATATATGCCAGGTCCCTTGAAACAGCAAGGATGGACCGGCTCCCGGGAAATTCCCCCTTTTTTATTTTTTAAAAGCAAGCATTAAAAAGAAAACCTCAAATGCTCTCTTATATCCATTTTAAGAGTAGGATTGGCGCTTTCTGCTATTACCTGAGTCCTGATCTATCATCCCAGGGAGAGCTTGCCAATCCTGCACTTTCCCAGGGTAGAAAGGCTGCAGTGGGGTTAAGGATAAGGCTCCTTGGGCCTACCTTCTCCCATGCCTCTACATTTACCTTTCCGGCACCTTTCCTTCCTCAGAAAAGCATGGACGTATTTCTTGTATAAAATGTTCCATCTGCCGAAACCGGTTTGGCTCAGTGGATAGAGCGTCGGCCTGCGGACTGAAAGGTCCCGGGTTCGATTCCGGTCAAGGGCATGTACCTGGGTTGCGGGCATATCCCCAGTGGGAGATGTGCAGGAGGCGGCTGATCGATGTTTCTCTCTCATCGATGTTTCTAACTCTCTATCTCTCTCCCTTCCTCTCTGTAAAAAATCAATAAAATATATTTTAAAAAAAATAAAAATAAAATGTTCCATCTGACTGGGAGTAACCTTAACTCCTCTGCTAGCAAGCATATGTGTTTAAAGATCAATACGGAGTCTTTTTTCTTTAGACTCAGTATGGCACATCTTCTTAATCTAAGAATCAATACAGAGTCTTCTTTCTTTGGACTCAGTATGGCACATCTTCTCAATCTAAGTTCTCTACTATCCACCTTCTTACCCTACTTATCCTCTGTAGGGGGGTTTGCAGCACCCTGGTGGAGTCCTATCCGTCCCGAATGTGGGGGTTCTCAATGGGGGGGGGCTTACCTATGGGAATCCTGTTCCAGGGGTTCCCAAAGGTGTGGACGGAGTCGGCGAAGACTATCCACCCTCTTCCTACGGTGGAGTCCTATCCGTCCCGAGTGTGGGGCGCTTACCTAGGGGTCCCTGTTCGGGCGCCAGATGCTGGGGTCCGGCCCCAGCGGGTCCAGGGGTCCCCAAAGGTGTGGACGGAGTCGGCGAAGAAGGAAGGGCATGGAGACAGTGTTCAGTTGATCTCTTGCCAGGCTCCACCTCCAGGCTCTGAGGCCAGTCCCTGTCCAGGATCCTCCAGCATGCTCTCGCCAGCGAAGTTCTTCTGTCTCTAGAGAACGTTCTGTGTAGGTTCTGTGCCTAGGCTCTGTCTCTCTTGGTCCTGTCTTCCAAGCCCTGTGTCCTTAGTTCTGTGTTCTGAGTTCTGTGTGTTTTTGTCTTGTTGCATCTGTATTTATACCAGTTGATTCTAATCCTGTCAATTTCTATTACAAAGGTTAGGGCGTTTCTTATCTCCATTCCAAGGAGAAAAGATTATGTAGTTTAAGCATGATTGTTCGTAGTTAAAGTGATTAATTACCCGCCTGGCACTTAGTTGAGGGGTTTTATTCCCTCCCTAACTTCAGGGGAAAATCCCTACCTGGGGATTCAACCTTTCTTGGAGAGGTGACCTTGGTTAAAACACAGCGCCAAGAAGGTGAGCAAACATATTAAGAACCGTATGCCATATATGCCAGGTCCCTTGAAACAGCAAGGATGGACCGGCTCCCGGCAGCCGACACTCTATCCAGTGAGCCAAACCAGCTAGGGCTGTTTAACTCTTTAATAAGGAATTGCCAAGCTGCTTTCCAAAGCCACTGAGCCATTTCACTTCCCAAAGCAATGTAGGAGTGTTGTTCTACTTCCTGATAACACTTGTTATTGTCTATCTCTTTGATGATGTCCATCCTAAGGCTATGAAGTTGAGCTCACTGTGGTTTTGATTTGCATTTCCCTGATGACTAATGATGCTGAGTATCTTTTCATGTGTATCTTGGCCATGTGCATATCATCTTTGGAGAAATGTCACTTCTTTTGCTATTTTACATTGGGTTGTCTTTTAATTATTTAGTTCTTTATGTATCCTGGATTACTGTTCTTTATCAGATATGCGATTTGCAAACATTGTCTCCCATTCTGTGGGTTGTCTTTTCACTTTTTTAAAAAAACTCTTTACTGTTGAAAGTATTAGATATGTCCCCTTTTTGCCCCCATCGACCCCTTCTAGCCCGCACCCACCTGCTGCCCAGGTTGTCTTTTCACTTTTTTTTTTTAATTTCTTTATTGGTTAAGGTACTACAAATGTGTCCTCATCCCCCCATTAACCCTCAACCTCCCTCCCCCTTTCACTTTCTTGATGGTGCCCTTTGAAACACAAAAGTTTTTAATTTTGATGAAACCCAATTTGCCTGTATTTTTCTCTTGTGCTTGGTGTCATATTAAAGAAAGCACTGCCTAATCCAAAATCCCAAAGACTTAACTCCTATGTACGGTACTAAGAGTTTTATAGTTTTTGTGCTTACATACACATGCATTTTTAAAAATTAAATTTATTGGAATGACATTACTCAACATGAACATATAGGTTTCAGGCGTGGGTTTCTAGATCTGGATATTGTTAAAGGACTAAGGGGACACTTGCCAAATGGTTCCCCAAAGGTCACCTCTGGGGAAGGGCATGAAATCGGGGTCTGGTTAGGGTTTGATGGGGATTTTCATTTTCTCAGCCATATATTTCTGTATCGTGTGGATTTTTTTTTTTTTACAAGCATGGCTAACTGTGGTAATTTAAAATCAATAGCCTTTAAACATATCAACAGACTTTTTTTTTTTAAAATATATTTTATTGATTTTTTACAGAGAGGAAGGGAGAGAGATAGAGAGTTAGAAACATCGATGAGAGAGAAACATCGATCAGCTGCCTCCTGCACATCCCCTACTGGGAATGTGTCCGCAACCCAGGTACATGCCCTTGACCGGAATCGAACCTGGGACCTTTCAGTCCGCAGGCCAACGCTCTATCCACTGAGCCAAACCGGTTCTGGCATCAACAGACTTTTTAAAGGATTCAGAATTACACATAGTTAGCTCGACTGGTGTGACTCAGTGGTTGAACGTTGACCTATGAACCAGGGCGTCACTGGTTCAATTCTGGTCAGGGCATATGCCCAGGGTTCGGGCTCAATCCCAGTGTGGGGCATGCAGGAGGCAGTCGATCAATGATACTCTCATCATTGATGTTTCTCCCTTTCCCTCTCCCTCTCTGAAATCAATAAAAATATATTTTAAAAAATTGACAAAGTTAGTTATTAGAATTGGGGTGAGGGTCATGTGGAGATAGGATTCCTTACCTAGATGGTTTGGCTCAGTGGATAGAGTGTCAGCCTGTGGACTGAAGGGTCCAGGGGTTCAATTCTGGTCAAGGGCACATGCCTTGGTTTCAGGTTTGATCCCCAGTAGGGGGCGTGCAGGAGGCCCCAATGATTTTCTCTCATCATTGATGTTTCTCTCTCTCTCTCTGAAATCAATAAAAAAAATATAGCCCTGACCAGTTTGGCTCAGTGGATAGAGCGTCGGCCTGCGGACTGAAGGGTCCCAGGTTCGATTCTGGTCAAGGGCATGTACCTTGGTTGCGGGCACATACCCAGTGGGGAGTGTGCAGGAGGCAGCTGATCGATGTTTCTCTCTCATCGATGTTTCTAACTCTCTATCCCTCTCCCTTCCTCTCTGTAAAAAAATCAATAAAATATATATAAAAAATAAAATAATAATGCTTTAAACTCTCTGGATTGAAGAACGGGAGGGGGCAAATAAGAGGAGGGAACAAGAGCTGGAGAGAGATAGGGGACAGATGCCCTTGTCGTCTAGGAAAAGGGCTGTAAGCAAGGGAGCTCCCTGATCAGGGAGGTTTACGTTTTGGAAAAGTCATTCTGGGACTGGGGAGAGGCCGAGCGGAAGGGGCAGGGAGTTCCAGGAGGAGGCTGCTGCAGGAACCCAGAGAAGAAATGATGGTGGACGAAGTCCGGCACTACTGGGTGAGGAGAGAAGGGACTGGGTTGGAGATCCTTGGACTTGGCGACTGGCCCAGGCGCTGAGGAAAACTCCCGACTTCCTGCGTGAGTGCCCTGGCGGCCCATTACCCAGCTGGGGGGGGGGGGGGGGTAGCAGGGCGCTTGGGAGGGAGCTGATGACGGCGTTTGGACTGGGTGTGCTCCCTGTGCACCCAGAGATGCTCCATGGGGCGCTGCGCGTAGGTAGGGGCTGGCGCTCCCAGGGACGTCGCGCAGACGGGGAAGGAGGAGCCAGTCTCGCCCTGAGCCATTGCCGGGGCTCCGCTGGCTGAGCCGCAGGACAGAGCGGGACCGAACCCCGATCACACGAGCGCACACCCCCGGACGGCCACCGACGCACGTGCTCACCACCGGGGTGGGGACGCCCAACGGTTCCCTCCGGCCCCGGCACACGGGTCCGGGATCCCGAGGGGAGCCCCCGGAACCTTCCGCCGCCGCCGCCCGCGTTCTCCGCGGAACGCTTCGCGGACACCGGTCCGCTGTTGCTAAGGGGCGGCCCCGGAAGTGACGCGCCAGGGGTTTGTTGACAGCGGAGGCGGCGGCGGCTGCAGGCTCCCAGCCGGAGGAGCCGGATCGGGGGAGGGGCCGGGCCCCGGAGCCAGCACCCGGCGGCCTGCAGCCCTAAGGGCAAGGTAACGGCCACGGGGTCCCCCGGGCGCGACCCCCTCCCGCCGGGGACTCCCGCCCCCGGGAACCCAAGTTCCGCCTCGTCGACCCCCGTCTCCCTCAGACCCCGTCCCTTAGCCTGACGACATCCCCCGCCGGCCCGGGCCGCATCTCCGCTCCTCGGCGGCCGGGCGAGGAAGCATCCCTTTCGATCCCAGAGCCAAGGGATGTTTCTGCGTCCCACCCCTTCCCCTCCTGCCTCCGGCGCCTCGGCGTCGCTTCAGCATCGCAGCTGCAACCACTTGCACAGGTCCATCTCGGCCAATGGTGGGAGGGCTCCCTCCTCTACCCCTGCTGCCAGGTCGGAGAAACGTGCCTTTAAAACTGAGCTCCCCTCCTCCAGAGAGAAAATGACTCCCTGTTGAATGCCCCTACAAAATGGGGGATCATGTAGGACTGCCCCTCCTACCTGTTGGATGAGCTTAAGTTCCCCCAAAGCCCTGCTTCAGAGCTCAGGGGCGGTTTGGATTCTGGCTCAGCTCCTAAAAGGGATGACAAGGTGCAGGGAAACCCAACAGCCCAACTGGGTGGGAAAGCGACGGGGTGGGGTTGCAAACCTGAGGAGCAAGGAGCCGGGTAGGTGAGTTGAAACTGAAACTGCTGGCCACTGGAGCTCTGTGGGTGGAATGTGACTTGGCTGCTCTTTGGCCCACGGTGTCCAGGATCCCGGTCTTTGCCTGCGCCTGCCCGCACGTTTGGTTTTCCAGGGGAGAGGGATGCCTCATGCTTCCTTGGGGAAAACCACCCCCTCTGATTTTTCTCTTCAGGGCTCACACTAGTTAGAATGAGCACTGAAGACAGGCTTCCTTTAGAGTAGGAGGTGGTAGCTAGGAGAGAGGGGCCTCTCTGTTGTGGTTCATTGCTTTATTCAGCAAAGAATAAACATAATATGTAGGGTGGCCATGGAGAAAACCAAAGAAGCAAGCCATGGGAAAAGCCAGAGAGCACAGGCACCTTTTTATAGAAGGTGGTCAGAGAACGTGTCTCATTAGCTGATATCTGAGCAGAGACCTGAAGGGAGCCCTACAGCTCTCTGGAGGTAGAGCATCCAATAGCAAGTCCAAAGGTCCTACCTGATGCTTTTAAGAAACAGCCTGAGGACAATAGGGCTGGAGTAGAATGAAGGAGGGGAGGGGTGGCCGATGAAGTCAGAGAATAGTGGGGACCATAGTGTCCGGGAGGATATCAGGGACTGCCTGTGTGATGCAAGGTCATGGGGTGTCTAATGGGGCACCATTTCAGAACTGTGCTAACTTGAAATGTCTGGTGCTTGGAGAAAATACAGGTTTGTTTTAGATGACAGATGGCCAGTGTGCTCTGGCCTTGAGTTGTAAGTATCTCTTTTCCATCTCTCTAATGATCATTGATGGAATAAATACAAAAAGGGCAGCCATAGAGCCCTGTGATTAAATCAGGTCATGCCATTGCTTCCTGGTTGTGAGAGCTTGGGCAAGGGATCTTTTTCACTGAAGTTTCCTCATCTGTACAGGGAAGATGGTAGCTTGGTCCAGGCATGCATATGCCTATAGATAGATAGATAGATAGATAGATAGATAGATAGATAGATATAGATATATATAGATATATATAGATATATATAGATATATATAGATATATAGATATATATATAGATATAATTGATTTCAGAGAGGAAGGGAGAGGGAGAGAGAGATAGAAACATCAGTGATAAGAGAGAATCATTGATCGACTGCCTCCTGCACACCCCACACGGGATCGAGCCCACAACCCGGGCATGTGCCCTTGACTGGAATCAAACTTGGGACTCTTCAGTCCACAGGCTGATGCGCCATCCACTGAGCCAAGACAGCCAGGGCTTGGTCCTGGCTTTTTGATGACAGTGGGAGGTGATGGGGGCTTTTTAAAAAGAGCTTAGCAAGACCCCATTCCGCTACATAAAACAGGCAAAATACGGTGTTGAAATAAATATGAAGACAGGTTGGTGAGGGCGGTATACGTTGGCCTTAGATGTATGGTCAGAGTGTGTGTGGCTGATCTGATGATGGAGATTGTCCATCCCAGAAATGCCCAGCAGAGGCTGAGATTTTTGCAGGTTGATCTCCTTCCCACCGCCCAAGTCTAGACCTGAGTCTGATAGGCGGAGCGGGCGTTTGGGGGAGAGGACTTGAAAATGAAAAGTCCGAGCACGCAGATGCTGAAAGCCAGCATGTTGGAGCTGGGTCGTTGGACTGGTGACCTAGGTCAGGGTTCAAGCGCCTGCTGTGCGTCGGGCCTGCTGTGTGAGCTTGGGCAGTTACATCCTGTCTGGACTTCAGTTTTCCTGTCTGGACTCTAATTCTGAAGGCTGCCGGGAGGTGAAATGAAACGAGGTTCTGAAAGAATGTGTTGCACTTTAAAGCCCTCAACAAAGGTAAAGGGCTATTCTTGTTAGCATCACCAAGATTCTGCAGCTTCAGTAACTGAGCTGTTCTCGATTCCTGAAATGCAAGTTCAGAGTCTCCCCCTCGGTCATCTATTTTTGGATCATGAAGCTTCAGAAATGAGCAGATTTTCCAGCTTCAAAAATGAGCAGAAGGGTCTCTCCAAACATCATTCTTTGGAAATTGCTCCATAATGATTGGTTACTACCTACTTTAAAAAACCTTTTTAAAAAATGTTTTTATTGCTTTTAAATAGAGAAGAAGGGGGAGGGAGAGAGAGAAACATCAGTGATGAGAGAGAAACATCAATTGGGTGCCTCCTGTACCCCCCCCCTCCCGGGGATCACGTTCGCAACCTGGGCATGTGCCTTGACCGGGAATTGAACCAGTGACCTCTTGGTTCATGGGTTGACGCTCAACCACTGAGCCACACCAGCCCGGCATTTGCCACCTTCTTCCCATCATTTCATGCCATGTCCTCACCGACTGCATGAGGTAGGTACATTTGCAACACACCAAGCAGGTAAGGACCCTGATGAATATTGAGGGTGTAAATATTGCCTGGGCACCTTGTGGAACTATGTCTCCTCCCCCACAACCAACCACACCCTCACTGTTGTCATGGAGATCTCAAGGATCACACAGGGTCCCTGCCTCAGGAAGCTTCTAGTCCTTGGCAGACAAACAATAGATGTCCACAGGATGGCTCTCAGCGATGTCCGACCATCTGTACTCAATGCCAAGGACGCCCAGAGTTGTAAGGAGGCAGTGAAGGCTCACGCCACAGACGGGAGAGCTGAGGGTGGCAGAACCCGTTCGTGCCCATAGCATAATGGTAGAGAGAGCCAGGCACTTACTGAGGGACCTTAGGCAAGTCATTGTACTTCTTTGAACCATAGTTTTTTCATTTGGAAAACAAAATTATAATATATTCATCCCTCCAGTTATGTGTGGCTGCAGTGAGAAGATGCATGGGAAGCTCAGACCACTGGGCCTGGAGCTAATGAGTGTGTGTATACATATTGGTCTGTACGTCTCAGGCCATGGCAAATGACTTCACCACTGAGCCGCAGCTGCCTCGTGTGGTGGTGAATGGCAGAGTTCTTGGAATACGGTGGTCAGTATGGGTGTGAGGGTGTCTCCTTAGAGGCCCCTCTGCCCCCGGGTAGCACCGGCGAGCGGTGATGACTTTGCTCCTCCACTCCATTTCCATATCTCCCTGACATGACCCCCCCTACAGACTTTGACTCCGCAGGTCAGCCCTCTGACCCTCACCTGCACCCCTGCTCCCCAGAGCCCCCTGGCACTCGCCCTGACTCCCCTCACAGCAAGCAGCCTGCTACCCCCCAATCTTCCCTGTGATCCCTTCCCTCCTGGAAAGCATCCAGCCTCTAAATAGGGTATTGTTTGGGGTCCCCCCCCCGGCTCCTGGGTGAATATTTCACAGGTGGGCGCTGCTCCCAGGCTCAGAGCTTCCTGCCCCCCAGACCCTGTCGGCTGGGTGTCAGCGCTGGCGGGGTCCCACGCTCCCGCCTCTGGACCTCACTTTCTCTTCCCTCCGGTTGGTGGATGGGAGACTGAATGGTTTGGTGAGAAGCACTGGCTTGGCTTAGGGTTGCGTCCCATTCTTGCCAGTCACTTCAGGCCAGCCTCGGTGTCTTCATCAGAAAATGGTAACTGGCAAAGCAAACCTTTATTCTGTTGGTGCCAGGCACAGGCCCGACCCTGTGGATCCAGGAGCGTGGGGCCAGGAGAGGGGTCGTTCGACAACTGGTTACACAGATGATGAATTAGCCACAATCCAGTGTCCTAGGGAATGCTGTTTTGTTGTTAAATAGGAGGCCGTGTGGAATACGCGCAGCGCCACGTCTGAAAGTCCCCAATGTGGGGGTGGCGGCTGCTGCGTTCTCTCCTTCTCTCCCTGCCGTGCCCCCTCCCTCCCCCGTAGGATGTCACAGCTCCTGAAGGATCCAGTTTGAGAGAACCTGCAGGAGCAGGAATGGCAGAGCTCTCGCCAGGTGCTGCTCTGTCGCCGTCAGAGTTCCCTCTGCCCCAGGTGCCGGAACCCTGATGGCGGTGCTGAGGACTGAGGAGCTGGGCAGGGGAGGTGGCTGCCTCTACGGGTGCCAGGCCTGCAGCTGGATGCCCACAATTGGCCGGGCACTCCAGCCCCCCGGCTCTCAGCCTCGGTGCCAACTTGAGGACGGTTCCTTCCCCCTCCGGCTCAGCCAGCCCCAAGCAGCACGGTCGGCGCTGCCCAAGGCAGTTAGCAAATGGTGCCCTTTGCCTGGTTTGCCTTCTGGTGGCTTTGGCGGCTGACAGGTGGTGCCCCTTCCTCCCGAGGAGCAGAGCCAGGGCCGAGCAGCCCCTGGGTGCCTGGGTGTGGCCTGCAGAAAAGGCAGCTCTGTTACAGTCACGAGGTTCCTCGGTGGCCACTGGGTGCCTAGCACTGTCCTGGGCAGGTAGGCAGGGAGGATACGAGAGCAGGCCTTGCCCGCGGCTCCCACGTGTGGCACAGCCTGCGAGCCCTCGTCCCTCCCGCAGGCATCTGCCGACACCCTCCTGTTTGTCAGGCCCGTGGTGTTCAGCCCTTCTGCCCAGCACATGGTCGTGGAGTTGGGCTGTGGTGCCCGCGCCCCACACCGTCCGTCCCTTCAGCCTGTGCACAGCTTGGCTTTCTTTCTGGAGCGCCTTTCCCTGCTCTGCCCGCCACCAGAGTTCACTGACTCATTGGGTTGCACTGCAATGCCGCCTCCAAGGCAGGTCCCTGGCATCGACACAGAGAGCCCCAGGTGCCTCCCTCCCCTTCAGAACCTGGTCCCAGTTACGGGGGGCGGGTCTGGGTGCCTCCTGGGTGGCTGGCTGTCCCCCTTCGGAGCCACTGTGCCTCACCAGCAGAAAGCCCTTGTCTGCTTTCGTTCGCCATCGGATGCACGGTGCTCACTAGAGAGTTACTGAGTGAGCAAGCAAAGGACCTGGGCTAAGCCCGGGAATGAATGCCAGGCAAGACGGCCTGGTTCCCGCCTTGTGGAGCTGGCCGCCTGGCAAGGAAGCCAGGTAGTTAGCCCAGCATCCGTGCAAAGCGTGGACTATTATGGGATGGCCTTCGGGGCCACAGCAGCCACACTTGGCAGTCAGGGGAGGCTTCCTAGAGGAGATGGTGTCGACACTAAGACCTGAGGGTGCTTAGGCATCAGCTAAGCAAGGAGGAGAGGTCAAAGGTGGTGGACCGGAGTGGTCTGTGCCACTTCCTGCAGGAGGGACGTGGATGTGTATTTGGGGGTGGGAGCAGTATTTGGTAGAAAGTGGAATAGTTAGTTGAATTTGGATGGTCCCCGTTGAAAGCAAACCAACTGAGCAAAGGTCTGAAGGTGACCCTTATGGCCTATCGCCAGTGCAATGGAGGAGGCCAGGCCAGTTAAGTGGGGGTCTGTGGGCACAGGGTTGACCAGAAAGCTGGTTCTAACTCTGGAGGCCTTGAGTGACTCTTAAAGAGATGGGACTCATCGGTCTCCAGCTGGGACTGTCTCCCAGCCAGCAGTGTGCCCTCTGGCTCCAGTGGCAGGCAAGAGAGGCTGCTGGGCTCTTGCAGATCTAAAGGCAAAGGAAGGCCATGCCCAGGGCCCAGGCAGCCTGCTTGTTGTGCCTTCCCTCAAGGGTGTCCCATAGCCAGTGGGACAGCTGGCACAGGGCCTCTGGCAGGAGACTCAGGTGTAGGCAGCGCAGACCTGAAGCTGGACAGGAATGGACTGCTCTACTTGGGGACCAGGGCGGGTGAGATAGGAGAAGGTGGTGATGATTATGATGCTGATAATAATACTGGCTTTTTATTGAGTAATTACTATGTGCCGGGAACTATGCTCAGCCATTTCTATGTCATTCCGTGTTATCTTCACAAAGCGCTCCCTACTTTGGAATAGAAACTGAGGCACAGAGAGGTGAAGACACTTGCCCAAGTTCCCCTGTTCTTAAGCAGCAAGGCTAAGACTGGAAACTGGGCTCTTACAGCAAACCCACCAGGAAGCGGTGGTACCAGAACTCAGAACTGGCCATTCCAAAGGGCCCGGTGCTCCGTGGCTGCCCACTGGATTTCCTGAGCAGCCCGCTGAGTCGGATATGGACGCCAACACTCCAAGGAGCTGGGGCAATGCTGGGCCTTAAAGTCCAAAATCCTTCAAGAGATGATGTAACGGAGTCCAAGAGACCAGGCTCAAACCCCAGTTTGGACCGAGTAGCCTCTCTCTGAGCTTGAGTTCCCTCATCTGTAAGATTACATCATAACCACTATATATATATATATATATATATATATATATATATATATATATATATTTATTGCTTGATTTCAGAGAGGAAGGAAGAGAGAGAGAGAAAGATCCATGATGAGAGAGAATCATGGATTGGCTGCCTCCTGCAAGTTCCCCACTGGGGATCGAGCCCACATCCTGGGCATGTGCCCTTGACTGGAATCGAACCCCGGACCTTTCGGTTCGCAGGCCAATGCTCTATCCACTGAGCCAAACCGGCCAGGGCTTAACCACCTTTTGTTATACACTTAGTCGTGTCAAACCTGAAACTAAGCATTTCCCGGTGTCTCATTTACTCCAGCATCCCTGTGAAGTGGGGGTTTTATCCCCCTTTTCTACAAATTGTGTATATATTATTGGAAATATCTTCTACTCCTGCTTGCCCTTTCTCTTCCTTTTTTTTTTTTTTTAATGTTTTTATTGATTTCAGAGAGGAAGGGAGAGGGAGAGAGAGATAGAAACATCAATGAGGAGAGAGAATCATTGATCAGCTGCCTCCTGCATTCCCCCCAGTGGGGACCGAACCCACAGCCTGGGCATGTGCCCTTGACTGGAATCAAACCCGGAACCCTTTGGTCCATAGGCCGACACTCTATCCACTGAGCCAGACCAGCTAGAACTCTCTCCCTTTTTTAAGAAAAAAGATGCATTGATGGATTTGAGAGAGAGGAACCTTGATTTTGTTGTTCCGCTTATTTATGCGTTCATTGGTTGCTTCTTTACGTGCTCTGACCGGAGATCAAACCTGCAACCTTGGTGTATCAGGACAACGCTCTAACCAGCTGAGCTACTCCCAAGCCATGAAGGTACGCTCGTGTGTTTTCTTCTAGAAACCTTACATGTAGGTCTGAGGTCCGTCTCACATTAACGTTTGTGGCTGTACGAACAGAAGCTTCTTCGGTGCAGATCGGCTAACCATTTTCCCCTTCTGAGTCCTGTTTAGGAAACCTTTACCTGCCTCAGTGTCATGAAGGTAGTGGGAGACTTCATTTTTTACATAACTCATTTATGGAGCCATATTTCTGTATCGTACAGTTCACCTATTTCAAGTAGATAAGTCAGTGGTTTTTAGAATATTCACAGAATTGTGCAGTTCTCGCCACAATCAATTTTAGAAACATTTTCATCACCCCGAAAAAGAAAACCACAAACCCACCCACAGTCCCTCCACATCTCCCCCAACCTCCCAGCCCTAGGCAACCACTAACCTACCCCCGCCTCTGTAGGTTTCCCTGTTCTGGCTAGACGTTTTATAGAAATGGAATCACAGAATCGTATATATGTGTGCCTGGTGCCTTTTGTGTGGTTTCTTTCCTTAGTATAATGTTGTACGTGTCTGTACTTCATTCCTTTCACGGCTGAATTATAGTCCATTGTATGGCTAGACCATTTTTGTTTGTCCACTCCTTAGTGGACAGACATTGTGTTGTTTCCATCTGGGGCTATCACGAATAATACCACTATGGATTTTAACGTACAGCTTTGGATGTGGACGCATATTTTCATTTCAGTTAGGAGGAGCCTGATTCTTCATCATGTAGATTGAGGTTCAGTGATAGCATGTCCATAAAGCCGTGGCACGTACTAAGTGTTCGGACAGTGACAGCTAGATACAGGTTAGACTACACTGCAGGGCCCGGGCCAGGTAGCTCAGTTGGTTGGAGCATCATCCCCATGTGCCAACCTTGCTGGTTCAATCCCTGGTCAGGGCACTTAGAAGAATCAGCCAATGAATGCATAAATGGGTGGAGCTAAGAACTGATGTTTTTCTCTCTCTCTCCCCCTCCCTCCCTCCTTCCCACTCTCTCTGAAAAGCAATGGAAAAATATCCTCTGGTGGATTAACCAAAAGAAAGCCCCTGTTATCCACACCCAAACACTGGGTTCCCAACACACAGGTCTGTCCACAGACATTTGTGAAGGCAGAGAAACACTTGGAGCCCTGACCGGTTTGGCTCAGTGGATAGAGCGTCGGCCCAGGGACTGAAAGGTCCCAGGTTCGATTCCGGTCGAGGGCATGTACCTTGGTTGCAGGCACATACCCAGTAGGGGGTGTGCAGGAGACAACTGATCGATGTGTCTCTTTTATCGATGTTTCTAACTCTCTATCCCTCTCCCTTCCTCTCTGTAAAAAAAAGAAAAAAAAAATCAATAAAATATATTTTTAAAAAAAGAAACACTTGGACAAGGCCCCCTGTTCTTTGCAGGCCAAATCATACAAATCAGCAGAGAGGGGCAAAGAGGAGGTCGGGAATCCTGGGGCCAATGTGAGTGTGGCATCTGGAGCCTCAGTTTCCCTACTCAGGAGTGGACCTAGGACAGCTGGGGGTCCTGGCCTCGGGCTCACGTAGCTTCTTTCCCGTTCTCTAGGCTGTGGCTCTGCCAATGCCCCTGTGAGTGTTGAGGAGTGACTGTTGTCCCTGGAGGCCCCTGTCCTGGAGTGGCCCACCTTCCTGCCCCCAGCATGGCGTCGGACACTCCCGAGTCCCTGACGGCCCTCTGCACCGACTTCTGCCTGCGCAACCTGGACGGCACCTTGGGCTACCTACTGGATAAGGGGTCTCCGAGGCTGCATCCAGACATCTTCCTGCCCAGCGAGATCTGTGACCGGCTTGTCAACGAGTGAGCAGGCCTGGAGCTGGGGCAGGGGCACAAGTCTTTAGATGAGCATGTGTGGAGAGATTAGGGCCAGTGTGTGTGCACCATGTGGTAGTGTGACCATGGATGTGTGTGTGTGAGGGTGTGTGTGCATGCACAAGGGTGTCCATGGGTATAGAATACTGGTGTACCTCTGACTGTAAAGTTGTGTGTGTGTGTGTGTGTGTGTATATGAAGGAGTGTGCACGTGAAGGAATGGGTCGGTGTACACATGGGCTTCTGCAGCACAGGGAATGTCTGAGTGTGAAATTGTAGGTGTGCATTACACCTATGAGGGGGTACAGAAGCCGGCACATAAATGAAGTTATTTGCTGTCCTGTGTGTGTGTGCACACCGGAGCCTGTGAACACGTGACTGTGTGAACATTCAGGTTTACACACCAGTGCCCAAATGGATCCATGACCAGGGATCGAATCGTTCAGAAAGCCTTGACGTGGCCCCTCCAGAGGACTCCCCGCTGGTAGAGGCTCCTAGAATCGTGGCATGTGTTCACTGACCTCTGGGATGTCGAGATGCCCAGAAGGGAACCTGCTAGACCAGACAGTTGCATATAAAGTGGGAACCTGCGTGTGAGCTGAGGACAGAACCCAACTTGTAGTAATGTTCTGGGCACTTAATGTGGGCCAGGCAGCTCTGGGTGGAGCACTTTGTAGACCAGAGTTATGGCCATTTCACGGAGGAAGAAACCAAAGCCTGGAGAAGTTCAGTTACTTGAGTGAAGTTGTCCAGGTAGTGACTAGCCAAGCAGGATTTAGCTTCCACAGTGTTTGACTACAAAGCCTTTCCCACCAAGACCAGGATTCTTGCATAAGCTGGTATCTCTCAGGGTTTACTGAGGGCTTGCCTGTACCCACCTGGGAACTCCATGCCCCTAGACTTAATTCCTGTGGGAAAGGGTCCTGGGAGGGGCTGGTCAGGGAGCCAGAAGCTGGCTTAGAGAAGAGGTGTGTGGGCAGTATGTTTGCTCTTGAAGTGTCTATGGTTTTGGGGGAAGAGCTTAGGATTTTCTATTGACAAGAGGCCCCTTCATCACCAGGAAGTCTACCTTTGGACTCCTGGGGCGGGGGCATAGATCAGGGTATCTCACCTGCAGGGTAGTCAGGACCCAACCAGATACTATGAAGAAGAGGAGGAGGAGAAGGAGGAGACAGAGGTTACTGCTGGGGTGATCAGAGAAGGCCTCGGAGGAGAGGGCTTACGCTGGGCCTTGCAGGGGACGATGCCACTCCCCTGAGCCAGGCTTCTCCCTCCCAGGTACGTGGAACTGGTCAACGCTGCCTGCAACTTTGAGCCACACGAGAGCTTCTTCAGCCTCTTCTCAGATCCTCGTAGCACCCGCCTCACCCGCATCCACCTCCGCGAGGACCTGGTGCAAGACCAGGACCTGGAAGCCATTCGCAAGCAGGTAAGACCTGCCTGGCCGGGCACGAGATGGGCATGGGAGGCGGCCCGAGACAGTCGAACAGCGAGTCGGGCAGGGCCGATCACCTCCAGGACAAGCAGCCCAAGGCCCGTCCAGCGCTCTTCCCCGCTGGACAGACCCCTCCACGGCCCCCTTAGCCCAGGGCCAGCCTAGGGCAGGGGCTGGGCAGGGTGACGACGGAGCTGTCCCTCCTCCCAGGACCTGGTGGAGCTGAACCTGACCAACTGCGAGAAGCTGTCGGCCAAGAGCCTGCAGACGCTGCGGAGCTTTAGCCACACCCTGGTGTCCTTGAGCCTCTTCGGCTGCGCCAACATTTTCTACGAGGAGGAGAACCCCGGGGGCTGTGAGGACGAGTGCCTCGTCAACCCCACCTGCCAGGTGCTGGTTAAGGACTTCACCTTCGAGGGCTTTAGCCGCCTTCGCTGCCTCAACTTGGGCCGCATGATTGATGGGGTCCCCGTGGAGTCCCTGCTGCGGCCCCTCAGTGCGCTGGCTGCCTTGGACCTCTCAGGCATTCAGACCAGCGACGCGGCCTTCCTGACCCAGTGGAAGGATAGCCTGGTGTCCCTCGTGCTCTACAACATGGACCTGTCGGACGACCACATTCGTGTCATCGTCCAGCTGCATAAGCTGCGGTGAGCAGCCCGCCCACAGCTCGCTGGGGTGGGGGTGCGGTGCGGGAGGTTCGTGTTGTCAGTCCCAGAAGGGTCATGAGCCCTGGCCAGGCAGAAGGTGGGCATGGAAGAGACGTCCCCTTCCTTTAACCCCAGGTGGCAGCTGGATCAGGGTTGTTTAGGGCCCCCGGGTCCCAGTAGGATTTTTCCCAGAATGCCCTGCAGCAGTGTGGTAGGGTGGGGCCCTGCCCTGCCGTGGACTGAAGCAGCAGGGTCTACGAGACAGTCCCAGCCTGTGTCCAGCTCCTGATCTCTGCCCCTCCCCCCAATCTCTAGACACTTGGACATCTCCCGAGACCGCCTCTCCAGCTACTACAAGTTCAAGCTGACTCGCAAGGTGCTGAGCCTCTTTGTGCAGAAGCTGGGGAACCTCATGTCCCTGGACATCTCTGGGCACATGATCCTGGAGAACTGCAGCATCTCCAAGATGGACGAGGAGGCCGGGCAGACCAGGTGGGCCCACCGCCACGGTGGCCGCGGTACCACTCCACAAGCATTTCCCAAACGCCCTCTGCCAGTGCTGTTCTGGGTGCTGGAGATAAAGGAGCGAATGAGGCCCTGCCCTCTCCAGTCTGTGTGACAAGCCATTATCAGGACTGGTAAGGGCAGGCCGGGCTACCCTGAGGACCAGGCGAGAGGGACGAGGAGGAATGGCATCCAAGCTGTTTTGAAAGTTCATTCTGAGTTGAGAGGTAGGGTGTCCTAGCAGAGGGAAGGGCACGTGCGAAGGCTAGAAGGGGCAAGCGCCAGGAGTGACTGGGAAATTGTCTGCTCAGGGGTCCTCAAACTTTTTAAACGGGGCCAGTTCACTGTCCCTCAGACAGTTGGAGGGCCGGACTATAGTTAAAAAAAAAAACTATGAACAGATTCCTATGCACAGTGCACAGATCTTATTTTGAAGTAAAAAAACAAAACAGGAACAAATACAATATTTGTATTTGCATGTGGCCCGCGGGCCATAGTTTGAGGACCCCTGGCTCAGACTGTCCAGCGGTGTTCAGGCGAGGCTGGCGGTACCGGCCATGTGGTAGGTGCTGCAGCAGACAGGCTGGTTCCTGGGTTGGTGGGTCGAGAGATCGGATTCAAACCCTCCCAGCGGTCATTGGCCACAGGCCCTATCTGTCCCCAACCACGCTTCAGCGGCTTTGCTTGTTGGGCCGGTCCCTTCGTGATTGTTGGTGGAACCTAAAGGTGACACGTCCTCACTAGAATGGCAGATAGTATTTTTCCAAAGGTGACTACAGCCACACCTCCCATCCCACATGCCCTTCTGCAGTGTGACCTTGCTACCCTGCCATCAGGAGGTAGGGTCTATGTCCCCTGCCCTTAAAAAGAAAAAAGCTGAGCCGAAACCGGTTTGGCTCAGTGGATAGAGCGTCGGCCTGCGGACTGAAAGGTCCCAGGTTCGATTCCGGTCAAGGTACATACCTGGGTTGCGGGCACATCCCCAGTAGGAGATGTGCAGGAGGCAGCTGATCGATGTTTCTCTCTCATCGATGTTTCTGACTATCTCTCTCCTTTCCTTTCTGTAAAAACTCAATAAAATATATTAAAAAAAAGAAAAAGAAAAAAGCTGAGCTGGAGAGTCTAGGAGAGGGTCCCTAATAAATCCCCAAGCCTGCCAGGGAGCAGCCCACCTTCCCGCTGAACCTGGGGCAGCCCCAGGCCTCGGGCCACTGACCCCAGCACCTCTTCCCCAGCACCGAGCCCTCCAAGAGCAGCATCATGCCTTTCCGGGCTCTGAAGAGGCCGCTGCAGTTCCTGGGGCTCTTCGAGACCTCCCTGTGCCGCCTCACGCACATTCCGGCCTACAAGGTGCGGGGTGGGGGAGGGAGGAGCAGGGAGCCCTGGAAGGAGGGAGGGGTGGGCTGGGGGGCCCCCCATGTCTGCCCTGGGCTAGAGGCGGCCGAGACCTTTTCCCAGCGGCCTGAGCGTGCGTCCTCCCCAGGTGAGTGGCGACAAGAACGAGGAGCAGGTGCTGAACGCCATCGAGGCCTACACGGAGCACCGGCCCGAGGTCACCTCCCGGGCCATCAACTTGCTCTTTGACATCGCGCGCATCGAGCGTTGCAACCAGCTCCTGCGGGCTCTGAAGGTCAGCCCCGCCCCAGAAGCAGGGTCCCCACCTGGAGGATCCTGGCCTCGGCCGAGCCGTGTGCCAGGGCCCCTGTCCCCCCTCTGCGTCACCTCATCCCCAGGACACCGGCAGTCCTCCCCCCAGCCCACCCTGCAGTGCCTCACCTGCCCCAGCACTGGCCTTGTCCCAGGACCATGGCCCGGCCCTGCCTTCTGCTCCCCAGCCTTGGACCTGTGCCAGCCCCTCGAAGAGCCCTGCACAACGTCCACAGGACTTGCCAACCTGGGCCCCATACCCTGTCTTCCATACAGCTGGTCATCACAGCCCTCAAGTGCCACAAGTACGACAAGAATATTCAAGTGACGGGCAGCGCCGCCCTCTTCTACCTGACCAACTCCGAGTACCGCTCCGAGCAGAGCGTCAAGCTGCGCCGCCAGGTCATCCAGGTGGTGCTCAATGGCATGGAATCCTACCAGGAGGTGACGGTGAGCCCCCTGCCGCGGTACTGCATGCTCTCCCCAGCCCCTGCCCTGCTCCCCCCGTGGCCCAGCCTCCCAGCCTGCGTAGATCCCTCCGATGCCATGCCTGCTCCCACCCCTTCTCGCCTGGCTCTGCACTGCCCTTGTCCCCACACCCCTTCCCTACAGCATCACCCCCAGACTCTGGGACCTGGCGTCCAAGGCCCACTAACCCGCCCCACGCCACTGCCACCCTCCCCCCAGGGCCCTGCTCATACTGACTCCTCCGCCCTCTGTCCAGTCACATTCTGCTGGGGGCTGTTTTTTCAGTAACTGCTTTTCTTATAAAAGTAATAAAGATTTTTATTGTAGAAAAGTTGTAATTATAGATAGAAAAACCCACCGCCCAGAGCTAGCCCCGTTCGCACTGCCGCCGCCACTCTGGGTTTCAGTCTGTGGGTCTTTATCTAGTAAAGGCGCTCGCTCCGCATGATGCTGTGTAACGCCGTGTTTCTGTTTCAGCAGTCTCGTGGATGTGACTCTCCCATACCAACAAAATTTTTAAAATAATGTTTGTTTTCTGATTATAAAAGCAAGACACTGAATGCTTAGAAAACAAATTCAAGTAAAAAGAAAGTGTAGTAACTAGAAAGTCAAAGTTGTTCACAACCCCAGCTCTCCTCCCCAGACAGCTGGATCTAACGGTGCGTTTTCTGCGTTTTCACAATCGTTGTCGGCCTAGTGTCAGCGTCCTCAGCCAAGGAGAGGCTGCCATGGTGCTGCCTGACCACTCAGAGGCAGTGGCCAGCCCCACCCCCCGAGGGACCAGAGGGGGCGCCCCTGAGGGCGGAACATTGAGGTTGCTGTGTTATTGCTACTTCAGTGAGGCTCTGCTGACTGCTTAGCTGCCTCCCCGTGTGCTGCGTGTCCAGAAGTGGAATTGTGGGGCCGTGGGGATGTGCGTTCTGAAAGCATTGGGCTCTCGAATTGCCCTCCTGAAAGGCTGTGGTGGGATGCGGCCCCTGCAGGGTTGGGAAGGCCCGCTTTCCCACAGCCTCCAACTCCAGGGCAGCTGTTGTTTCCACATGGAGACCAATTTTATAATCAAGTAAAAGGGGCATCTTTTTTTAATGAAAAATATTGCTACTTGAAGACTCTCAAATGAATGAATAAACTCTATCAAAGAAATGGAAATTAAAATAACAAGATACCACATTTCATCTCAACGTTGATGAAACCAGACATTGGCAGCAGTGAGGGGACGAGCACTCTCGCACTTCCCACGGTGAGCTATGATGGAGCAGCTCTTTAGAAGGCAGCTGTCAGGACCTGCCCAAACTAAACGTGCACTTCTCTGTGGGCCTACGTGTCCCACAGTTGGAAATCTTAGAGGGAAGGATGTGCATACATCCACCTTTTTTTTTTTTTTTTGAGAGAGAAACATCAATTTGTTTTTCCACCTATTTATACATTCATTGGCTGCTTCTTGTATGTGCCCTGACCAGGGATCAAACCCACAACCTTGGTGTATCAGGATGATGCTCTGACCAACTGAGTTACCAGCCAGAGCCTATATCCACACTTTTTGATTAAGTAAAGGTCAGTGGAGACTAAAATGTTTTAGTATTAGGGGTCTGGAAAAGTTAACGCACGACCCACGCCCCCCAGTGGGATATTATGATAAATCTGCACATCCTAACATGGAAGGTGCCCCCTGCATATTGATAAGTGAGGAGAAGTTTGGGACCAATATGTATAATGTCTTTTCTTTTTTTTTAATCATTCTTTTTTTCTCTTTTCTTTTTTTAATATTTTATTGATTTTTTTACAGAGAGGAAGGGAAAGAGATAGAGAGTTAGAAACATCGATGAGAGAGAAACATCAATCAGCTGCCTCCTGCACACCTCCTACTGGGGATGTGCCTGCAACCAAGGTACATGCCCTTGACCAGAATCGAACCTGGGATCCTTCAGTCCGCAGGCTGACGCTCTATCCACTGAGCCAAACCAGTTAGGGCTATAATGTCTTTTCTTGCCTTTCCTCTCCCCCAAATATATATTTATATTTATATAGTAGAAAAAAATCTAGAATGTACACCAAACTTTTTTCCTTAATATATTTTTATTGATTTCAGAGAGGAAGGGAGAGAGAGAGATAGAAACATCAGTGATGACAGAGAATCATTGATCAGCTGCCCCCTGCACACCCCACACTGGGATCAAGCCTGCAACCTGGGCATGTGTCCTGACTGGGAATCAAACTGTGACCTGGTTCATAGGTTGATGCTCAACCACTGAGCCACCGGCTGGGCTAAACACCTTCAATTTTAAGAACTGTGTGCTCCGTCTTGGTCCAGAGACCCTGCATATAGCCAGCAAGAATGGCCTTGGACCACAGCCTGCCAGACACGGTGTCGCTTTACAACTCCTGTTCCCCACAGGCCCCCAGGCTCCCACATGGCAGAAAGAGGAAGGCCTGTGCACCCCACTTTTAACAGTGATAACTCTGGGAAATGAAGTGGGGGACTAACTGCTCAGATAGTATTATTTGAACTTTTTTCAGTAAGTATTGCTTTTATAACTTAAAATAATTTTTTTCTCAAATTAAAATATATATATGTATATTGTGTGGGGGAGACCAAGAGTTAACCACGGGTGATATCTTTTCATTTTCATAATTAATAAAGTATGGTGAACTTCCAGTATCTACTGAGAAAAAATTAAGGAAATTAAATCACAAAGAAAATGTGCTGAGAACACTATAAATAAAGCCTGCAGACAACGCAGAGAAGTTGAGGGTGTGGAGCCTCCAGCGCTCTCCTAACTGCTGGTCGGAGTGTAAACTGGTACAGCCACTTGGAAAACAGTCTGGTGTCACCCGGTAAAGACACCCGCACCTGGTGACCCAGAAGCGTCACCCCACACGTGTGTGCCCTCGTGGGGCCCATGTGCATGGACACCCGGATGCATGTACAAGATATGTTTGAGGTAGTCAAAACACTGAAGTCCACCAGCAGTGGAGTGGATGAGTACATTGGAATACTATACTGCAAAGAAAAAGGAATGCATTTCAGCTACTTAAAACAACATGCTTGATCTTGCAAACCTGCGGTTGAACTTAAAGAAGCAAGATGCTAGAAAATCTATACTAATAAAAGTGTACTATGCTAATGAGACCGGACAGCTGAACGACCTTCCGGATGAAGCCGCGGCTGGAATTTTGTGCATCAGGCCTCTAGTCTTTCACATAAAAAAGCAGGGGTTGTGGGCATCTGTAGTGGGGAGAGGAACTTATGATCAGAAAGGGACATGGGGGCTTCTGGGTGCTGGCAGGGTTCTATTTCTTGACCCAGGTGGTGGCTACATTGTTGTTGAAATGCTTGTCTGCTTTATAATGATTTGTAAAACTACATTTGTTATTTTATACACGCTTCTTTATGAATATTGTATTTCACAATTTTTAAAAACGTGTTTAGGGAAGCCTTGTAGTCTCCGCCTCCAGAAAGCCTTCCTGGACCACCACAGCTCTGGATGATGCCTCGCCTCTAGAGAGCCCCCCGGCTCACCTCGAGAGTCTGCCGCTGACTCTGCGCCCCTTGTCTGTGCCCGGCCCAGGTCCAGCGGAACTGCTGCCTGACCCTCTGCAACTTCAGCATCCCCGAGGAGCTGGAGTTCCAGTACCGCCGGGTCAACGAGCTCCTGCTCAGCATCCTCAACCCCACCCGGCAGGACGAGTCGATCCAGCGCATCGCTGTGCACCTGTGCAACGCCCTGGTCTGCCAGGTGGACAATGACCACAAGGAGGCCGTGGGCAAGATGGGCTTCGTGGTGGTGCGTGCAGGCGGGCGTCCCCACCCCCTCCCTCATCTGTAGCCCCACTGCCGCATGAATCAGGCTAGACCAAAGGAGGAGTTTCCTATCAGTGCATGTTGCTTACAACCCCCATAGATGTCCTCCCCCTAGAACATCCTGTCATCCCCCCTTAGCCCCTCTCTTCGCCCATTGGCCACACTGTGCAAGTCACTCCTGCCTCCTCAGACCGGGTGCCTTGATGTGTCTTCCCAGCTGCAAGTGAGCTCGGTGGGGAAACCGCCATGCTCGCTCCTCCCACCGTTATGTCCCAGCACTTTCTAGCTTAAGGCCCGGTGCCCAGTAGGGAGAGAATAGCTCCTTGCTGAAGGAAGGGAGGGAAGGATGGGGAAGGAACATCCACTCTCTCACATTCTCACCGGGGAGGCTGAATTCCCAGAGGGGGAGGGCCGTGCCCAAAGCCACTCGGGGAGTCAGGGTTGAGCCAGGACGAGCACCCAGGCCTCCTGATGCCAAGTACCAAGTCTGTGGGTGGCACTTCTTCCCACCGCCTCCCAGCAGACGGGCAGGTTTGGTCTTGTCAGGGTGTATTGGCCAGGAATAGAAGTGCTGTCACTCCTGGGGGTGGCCGAGGGTCATGGGAGCGCCTAAGGCCTGGCCCCTGCAAGTTCTCTTCTCTGCCCACAGACCATGCTGAAGCTCATTCAGAAGAAGCTGCTAGACAAGATAGTAAGTGGAGTCTTCCTGGAGCCCCTCATGGGACTGGTCTGCCCCGGGGGTGCCCATGTTTTGTCAGGGGAGCCCTCCCTGGGTGCCAGGAGCCGCCCGTCCCGGCGAGCTGTGCTGAGCCCCCTCTCCCACCCGCCCGCCCGCAGTGTGACCAGGTCATGGAGTTCTCCTGGAGCGCGCTCTGGAACATCACGGACGAGACGCCCGACAACTGCGAGATGTTCCTGAACTGCAGCGGCATGAAGCTCTTCCTGGACTGCCTGAAGGTGGTGTCCCCGCCCCCGGGGGTTCCCACCGGAGGCCAGCAGGGGCCATTCACAGGCCCACCAGCCCAGGGTTTGCTGCAAACAGAAGCTCCAGAGGCCTTCCCTGCCCCAGCGGCCTGGCTGGGCCCCGTTACTGCCCTCCCTCCACGGGAAACCGCCCGCCCTCCACAGCGCCTCCTCCTGCCGCCCCTTCTGGCCGGGGCCCATCGGCACATCAGCTGGACAGAGTTCTGTCCAGTAGAATGGTCTCTTCATCCTGAAACACATCCTTTGTTTTCTTACCCTACTTTCTAAGGGGATTCCATTCAACTAGTATTTTTTTAATTTTTATTTTATTTATTTATTTTTTAAATATATTTTATTGATTTTTTACATAGAGGCAGGGAGAGAGATAGAGAGTTAGAAACATCGATGAGAGAGAAACATCGATCAGCTGCCTCCTGCACATCTCCCACCGGGGATGTGCCCGCAACCCAGGTACATGCCCTTGACCGGAATCGAACCTGGGACCTTTCAGTCCACAGGCCGACGCTCTATCCACTGAGCCAAACCGGTTTCGGCTTAATTTTTATTTTTTGTTATCCTCACATGAGGATATTTTTGTCCATTGTTTTTCAGAGAGAGTGGAAGGAAGTGGGGGAGAGAAAAACATCCATGTGAGAGAGACACATCGACTGGTTGCCTCCTGCACGTGCCCCAAGGGGTGGGGAGTAAACTGCAACCCAGGTACGTGCCCTTGACTGGGAATCGAATCAGAGACCCTTCGGTGCGCAGGGCAACGCTCTAACCATTGAGCCACTGACCAGAACGAAACTGGTATTTTGAGCTTTGACGAACAGAACCATGTTTGTCCCATTCACAATGTTAGGTCCCGTCTCCACTCAGCCTTTGATTTTTGTGGCAAGGAGCCCCCGCCATTTTAATCCCTCGTTGTGTGTACCCAGCACTGCCCTGGGAGCACTAGAAGGCAGGAGGGCAGCATATTGCACCCCCTCTTTGTCTATCGGAATGGCCAGACAGACGCTCATAAAGCGTCTAAGTTAAGCACGCCAGACTGATTAAGTACTAATTGATGTGGCCCGATGGCTCTCATTTGCCAGGAATTCCCCGAGAAGCAGGAACTACATCGGAACATGCTGGGACTCCTGGGAAATGTGGCAGAGGTGAGGGAGCTGCGGCCCCAGCTAATGACTTCCCAGTTCATCAGTGTCTTCAGGTTGGTGCTTCTCTCCTTTGCCTTTTTGCCTTGGCTGCCAGGATGCTCAGAGTTCTAGTCTGTGCTTAGTAGCAGCAATTGCTCTTAGCCTAGGTTTCTGTTATAAATATTACCTTCCCTCTATAGCAGTGATGGCGAACCTTTTGAGCTGGGCGTGTCAGCATTTTGAAATACCCTAACTTAACTCTGGTGCCCTGTCACATATAGAAATTTTTTGATCTTTGCAACCATAGTAAAACAAAGACATATTTTTGATATTTATTTTATATATTTAAATGCCATTTAACAAAAGTCAACCAAAAAAATGAGTTCACGTGTCACCTCTGACACGCATGTCATAGGTTCGCCATCACTGCTCTATAGTATGGTTTCTTATTCTTTGAGCTCTCCAGAAATGGTCCTCTAGTGGCTAATCTTACATTAGCGCCCTCAGATCCCTTTTACAAGTCCTCTGGGTATGGACAGTAAGTGACAAAAAAATCAGTAGTTCCTCTGGCAGGTGGTTTGTAAGCTGGGCTCCAGCAGCTGGTATCTGCAGAGGGACTTGGGGGGAATTGGACTCCATTTCTCTCCCTTCTTGGCAGCAATCTGCTGGAGAGCAAGGCCGATGGGATTGAGGTTTCCTACAATGCCTGCGGCGTCCTGTCCCACATCATGTTTGATGGGCCCGAGGCCTGGGGCATCTGCGAACCCCAGCGGGAGGAGGTGGAGGAGCGCATGTGGGCGGCCATCCAGAGCTGGGACATCAACTCCCGGAGAAATATCAATTACAGGTGCGGAGTGGGGTGCGGGGGGGTGGGGGGCGGTGCTGGGACAGGACCCTCTTTCCCTGCACGGTCTGGTCGGAGCCCCTGGCCTGTCTTCTAGTCCTCTGTCGGGTCTTACTGAGGCAGAGAGCAGAGGGCACGTGTCCCGGCTCTGCTTCTCTGGGTCCGTGTCTCCCTTCCCGCCCCTGTTCCGTGCAGATTGCATTCCTTTCAGCGCAGCTGGCGTCAAGGCTCTGTGGCTCCGTTTCCAGCCACAGGTCGGGGTCTCCCTCGTCGTGCTATGACTGGGTCTCTTTCTTTCCTTTTTCTTTCTATTGGTGGGATGACTGGGTCACTGTGGGCGGGTGGCCCATCTGATGGGCACTGAAGTTGAAACCCATATTGGGAGGAAGGGGCTCACGCTGTGGCTTTGGTGACGCCCCAGGAGAGATGGTCCCCAGGAGAGATGAAGTGGCTCACTGCCCCAGGGGGTTTGCAAATACGTTTTGGGGGCTTTTGGACATGAGCGCTGATGGCCCGGGGAAGGTCATGGTCAGCAGTGCGGTCACACCTTCAGCCTCCCAGGGCACAGCCCCACTCCAGCCCCCCGTAGGCTGGGCCACTCCTTGCTGAGGCCCCCATCCTGCACCACCTCGTCAGTGTCCCTCTTACCTCCCTCATGTGTCCGGGCCCTTGACCTCTCGCACCGCACAAGGGAGCGGCCTTGCGGAGCCTGCAGTGGGTTGAAGGCCAGATGCCCGCATCCCCTGCGCCCTGCTGGCCTGCTCACAGTTTGTCTACAGGACCCCGCAGGGAGGAGAAATGTCAGGATGCACTCCCCCAGCCTCGGCACCAGAGTGACCTTGATTTCTCTTCCCACAGGTCGTTTGAGCCAATTCTTCGCCTCCTTCCCCAGGGCATTTCCCCCGTCAGCCAGCACTGGGCCACCTGGGCCCTGTACAACCTTGTGTCTGTCTACCGTGAGTACCCACTGGCCTTGGCCAGAGCCAGGGACACCCCGACTGAGGGCAGCCTTGCCCTCTGGAAGTGTATAACCCAGCCTTGCCCTCCGGAAGCGTATAACCCAGCCTTGCCCTCCAGAAGCGTATCACCCAGCCTTGCCCTCCAGAAACTTATAACCCAGCCTTGCCCTCCAGAAGCGCATAACCCAGCCGTGCGCTCCTGAGAGCTAAAATCAGTGTCTGTGCCTCGGAGCACAGCCCTTGCTCTCCAGCATTTGTGGGGTGCACAGCATAGTGGCTGGCCTGGCCCCATCACCAGAACAGGCCTGGCAGGCGAGACGGCCACCCAAAGTTCCCAGACAGCTCTCCTAACGTCTCCTGCTTCCATGTGAATGAACAGGCAGAAATCTCCACGCCCTCGGGAAGGCAGAGGGAGACCCGCCCAACCAAAGAATCGAGAGAACAGGGGAGAACCTTAGATCAGCTCTAACTCGCTTCCTCAGAGAGCCCCAGCCTCCTCCCCTAGGAGAGCCTGAGCTGTCCTCGGCTCGGCGACTTCGGGGGACGTGAGAAAGAGGGTGCCGCGCTAAGACTTAGATGGCAGACCAGGCGTGACCCCTAGTTCCCTCCCTCACTGCTGTGTGACCTGATGTGGGTTCTTCAACCTCCTCTGTGAAATGGGGAGAATGATGTCACCTACCGCATAAGACTGACCTGAAAGAGAACCAGCAGAAAGTGCTGAGCCCGGGGCCTGCACACTGCTCAGTCCTGTTAACCTGCAGAGCAGGTATGCATTCGGGCTCGGGGGGCAGACAACCCGGGTTTGAAAACTGGCTCTACCACTTGCTGTGTTACTTTAAGCAGGTTTCTCGACCTCTCTATGCTTTAACTGTCTCATCTTTAAGATGGGATAATAATAATAGCACTTACCTCATAGGATTGCTGTGAAAAAAGGCATGTTAAAGCACTTAGAACATACCGGCTGTTCAATAAACAGTAGCCTCTTTTATTATTCTCTGAGGTTAGTCTAACTAAAAAGTAGCACCTTACCTCAAAGAGGCCGCGTAGCAGAGGAAAGAGCCCTGGACTGGGACTCCCTCGGACAAGCTCTGGAGTGACTGGGGGTGAATTACTTCATCTCTCTGAACCCGGTTCTTTCATTTGTAAAATGGGGACAGTAAAGATAGTTCCTGCCACACAGAGCTGCTGCAGGCCCATTGGAAGGCCATGTTCTCCATGGACACCAGGCACTGAATGCTCCTGGTTGGAGGGAACCATGAACCCCCCACTGGAAAGGCACGGTGTTCCACCCTGGCTGCCCACCAGCGTCACCTGGTGGTATTTTGTTATAAACACACAAATAACGGTTCCTGGATCTGTTGAATCAGAATACCCAGGGCAAAGCTTAGGAATCTATATTTTCACAAAACTTCCCAGAGAACAGAAGCCCCCAGTTCAGGTGATATTTCCATAGAGAGAATGGGGGGAGGGGGGAATGCTGCTACGTACCAGAGTTGGGAGGAGCTTTTCCAAGGATTCACCCCTTGCTCCCCCGCCCCCCCCCCCCCCCCCACCGCGTCGACTCGGGCTGGGCAGACATGGCTCTTCCCAGATTAGAGCAGGGCCCTCTGAGAGGGCAGGCCTCACAGCAAGGGAGGGTTTTCTGGGCCACGAGCTGAGCAAAGACCCACCCTGATCCCCTGCTGTCTGCCCCTACCTACCCACAGCGGATAAGTACTGCCCCCTGCTGATCAAAGAAGGTGGGATGCCCCTTCTGAAGGACATGATAAAGATGGCCACGGCGCGGCAGGAAACCAAGGAGATGGCCCGGTAAGAGACAGGCAGTGTTTCTGCTGGAGCCTGATTTGGGGGCTGAGGGACACAGTGGGCGGTCAGGACATGAGGTGAGTGTGGAGGTGGACAGCATATTGATGTCCAGCTGGGGCCTCCCTGAGTGTCGTTTCAGCCACAGTGTGGCCATCCACAAGTCAAATCAGAATCTTCCATTATTTCTGGCTAAAAACATTCCAGCGGAAGGGAGGACGCAGTGTGGGGACGTACACGCTAGAGATGAGGCAGGGCTGAGCGAACGTGTCTGAGGGCGAGGTCCCTCAGAGCGTCAGGCCCTGCGCGCGGTGGGGTTTTCACTGGAGTCTAAGGCATCACTGGGCTGACCTCACAGTGATCCTTGCTTTCTCTAGGATCCATTCTAGGAGGGAGCGGCTTAAGTTTACCCCAGTTCCTGACACGGTGCAGAATAGAGGGAATAGAGGGTCGTGGAGAGGGGCCTGGAGCTCTGAGTCTCCCAAGACATGACTGGGCTGGGAGTGTTGGCTGTTTCTGCAGTTCTTTTTGGCAAAAGGCACAGCTTAAACATTGACAGATTTATCTGAGTTTAAGAAGAGCAAAATGATGGTTCTCACATTTAATCTCCCTAAAGAATCATCTGGAAAGACTGTTTGCGGTGTACAGGCCCCAACCTGGATGTTCTCCCCCAGTGGGTGTGGGAGGTGGGCCTGGGGACATTCGCTGTCAACGGGGTCCCAGGAGGTTTGGGAGCACTGGGGAAGACTGGCCCGGTCACTGGACCTCTCCGTAAGACCCGAGTGTGTGCCTGAGCTGGCCTGTGTGACAGCAGCTGTGACTGGCACGGAAGGGCGCTTAGGAGCAGTCACTCCGCCTCGTCCCGGCTCCTGCCCACACCAGGCATCCCTTACTTCCTAAAACGCTTCAGGACGCCCCTTAGCACTTAGAGGCTGCAGTGAACAGCACCGCCACCCACCCACCCATGGGAAGGCCATCGGGGTCCAGGGTGACACCTGAGAGTGGTGGGGCAGCAGATCCCAGGGGCCAGAACGGAGTGGGTGAAGGACTCGAGGTCTGAGCACGAATGGCTGTTCCCGGTGCTGCAGGATGTCGGCCTGGGAGTCTGTGTGCAGTCTGGGGGCCAATAGTAGACTTCGGGGAAGAAAAGGCCTGAGTGCAGGGAAGAGTGAAGAAAGACAGGCTGAAGAAAGGATTGGGGGGTTTGGAGGTCAGGCTTGAGCTGATTCAGGGGAGCCCCTGAGGCCGAGAGGGGGCAGGACACAGGGAGGAAGGCAGGGAAGACAGGGTACTGATGGCCACAGGTACCGTCTCCTGGGTGCTCTGCACAGGCCGGCCGCTCTGCCAGCCACACACCATCTCAGTCAACATCATTGTTAACATTTGCTAACAAATTCAGCGGCCTGATCAGCGGGGAGGGACATGGCCCAGCCGACCCCAGCCCGCCTTCCAATGCTCTCCCGTTGTCTCCAGAAAGGTGATCGAGCACTGCGGTAACTTTAAGGAGGAGAACATGGACACGTCCAGATAGAGGCCTTGTCCCACGGCCGCCACTGCTCTGGACACAGGCCGGCCGGCAGACTCAACAGCCCCGCCGGCAGACCCCCCGGGAGCCTCCCACTGGATGAAGGGACACGAGGACTTTTGCACAACTGACGCTTTTCCTTAACATTAGTGAGATATATATATTATATATATATATTATTTTTTTTTGTTAGGAAGTGTGAAGTTTTGTGTATGATTTCTGTACAAAAACAAAAGAAACACTCCCTGAGTCCTTGCAGCTTCCTTGGCCATTCTCAAGCCCTAACTCAGCCTTCATCGCTGCCACACTCCACCTCCCCCCAACTAAATGCCTCTAACGTTGCGCGTGTCCGGTTCCCCAGTTATCTCAGACCCTGGCCTGGCTTCCTCTTCGGGGAGGCAGCAGGCTTTTAACACTCCAGCACCTAGCCCACCCAGCAGGGCCTGAGAACCGCGTCTGGGTTCCTGCGGGCCGCTGATGGAGTTTAGGGATTAAAACCAACCCCACTGAGTCTCCTGAATGCCTTGGTGCTCCCAGCTGTGGGCCATCTGGGGCAAAGAAGTGAGCTGTGCCTCGGCCTACGCCCAGGCAGCCCCGGCCTTAGAGGCCCCTCCAGGAGCGGGGCTCCCAGTGGCCCTGCTGCTCTCTGGCCAGGCCTGCCTGAGGCCAAGCTGCTACGGAGGCTGCTTGTCTCCCACCAGGTCCCAGGCAGTTGAAGGCCCCAGTCCAGGGCTGGTCCACTGCCCACTCTGCCAAACAAATCCAGAACCTGCCCCCGGCCTGGGAGCCAGCACCTCCTGGGACCAGGGGCTCGTTACTCTCTGGCCCTTCATCTGCCCACAGCACCCAAGGTGCCCAGGCACCCCACCAGCAGAACTGAGCCTGCCTCATTCGCCCTGCCTGCCCACTGCGCACAGGACCCTCTCCTCTCAGGCAGGCCCCCCCCCCCCCCCCCCCGCAGCAGCAGGCAGATGCCTCCGGACCAGCACGCGGCACAGCCCACAGTGGAGACCCTCCTGTGCTGCCCTGCGGCAAACTCTGGGCTGAGTTCCAGAGAAGTGTGAGCCCCAAATGTATCCGAATATCTTGTGCTCCCCCAACGTAACTCCGAACTGCTTCTCTCGTGGGGTGGGGTGAGGAGGCCCCTCCAGAACCAGGGGCCTGGAGCAGGGCTGACTGCAGGCAGTCCTGGGGCGTGGCTTTTCTTCCCTCCTCCTGGCCCGGGCCTGTTGCTGGATTCTCCTAGCACTTCTGCGAGGAGCAGCCCTTCGGAGAGGCACCTGGCCTTTTCCTCCTGGAGTCTTTCCCTCCCAGCACTGGGGCGGGGCAGCTGCCCTGCGTTCCCAGCTCGCCCTCCCTTCCATGCCCAGGTGGCCTGAGCCAGCCCCCTGGGCAGAGCTCACATTGCATTGCTTTACCACCTGGGTCCTGGGTAAATGTCTGTACTTCGGGGTGTCACAGAAATACATTTTTGTGAAAAGTGGAGAGGAGCAGAGTGTCTTTTTTTGTGTGGAAGGGGTGGGGTCCGGAGAGGGGCCACGTTCTCTCTGCTCCCCTGTGCCCAGACTCGGTACAGCTGGCAGCCAGCACCACGGCTCTGCCCAGGGTGGCTCGGTCTGATGGTAGAGACAAATGTTAGGTACGAAATTATGAGCCAGTGTGTGATGGGCAGAGAGAAGGGAGCCCGGAGGCACCTCCTGTGGGCTGGGGGGGGGCGGCGGGTGTCGGGTCGGGGAAGACCAGTTAGCTGGGCCACAGCGTTCAGGGCCAGGAAGAGCCCCTCGGGGGCCCGAGGCAGCATGGGGTTCCTCACGCAGTCAGGGAAGCTTCTCAGAGGAGAGGAAACTCGGGAGGTGAATCCAGGGGGAAGATGAGGCAGCCAGGCCGGTTGTGCAGGGCCCAAGGAAAGAGCATCGAGACAGAGGGCCCGGCCACGAGAAGGGCCTTGCAGGGAGGACCACGAGCAGCCTGTGGGGCTGCAGCAGAGTGAGGGAACGAGGGGGCGAGCAGAAATCACTGGGGCCAAATCACCAGGTGACCACACTCTGGCTTCGCCTAGGATGGTCCTGGTTCCACTTGTCCCAGTGTGACTATCACACTGCCCTCTGTGCCCCTGGGGTACGCCTCAGGTTGCACCCAATGGGGGAGGGCCACTGCACGAAGAACAGATCCAGGGGAGCCATTCCCACATGTGCCAGGCTGGTGTGTGCCCAGTGTCCGAGAAAACGAGTCTCTTCTTGACCAAATCCTAGCCAGGCTCCTCAGCCCTCTGCTCAACTAGACCTCAACCTTGACCTACAAAAACCACTACAGACACTCAAGCTCGAGATTTCGTCCACCTCCCTCCTCCCACATTAAAAAAGTCAAACACTAAAATCGTTTCTAAAAAATAAAATAAAATCGTTTCTAAGAGCTCCAGGTTGCATTCCTAGGATGACCCTAGCCCACCTTAAAGCACCGGCCTGAGAGCTCAAGGCTGTTAAAAGACCATCGACCCCACACACCAGGCTGTCTTAGAGTATTCACCAAAAAGGGCTTGTAACTGTGACCCCTTCCTCTCCCTCTGAAATGAATCTGTATCTTCTGCAACTCGGGGGTGTCTTTCTCAAGGACCTGAACGCCATTCTTTTGAAATGTAATCCTCAGGAAGGATGGGGCGGGCCTCTGTCTCCTCATCTCTGGGAGGATAGAAGCCAAACTTCAGTAACTGCCAGCCAGCAGACACAGCGGACATAATGAGCGTTTACTCACCAACCCTTCGTAACGTTTCACGCCCCTGAGTCTGCCCAATCCCCCACCAGTTCCCTCTCTTTAAATGCCCAGTCACCAATTGCTTCTGGCCTTTTGGCTAAGATCAAATGTAGTGGCAGTGTCTGTCTGTTCTTTTTTTCAATTGTGTGCCGACCACCACAATCAAATCGTCTTCTGTCACCATAAATATGGCCCCCTTCCCCTTTACTACCATACCCCCAGTGTCTGTTCTTGTCGGTTTAAAATGCCCGGTCACCTCTGTGCAAATTGAAGTGGTGCTGAGTTCACGCTGGAACCTCTTCCCTATGACAAGAGGATATTACTTGCCGGGAGCCGGTCCATCCTTGCTGTTTCAAGGGACCTGGCATATATGGCATACGGTTCTTAATATGTTTGCTCACCTTCTTGGCACTGTGTTTTAACCAAAGTCACCTCTCCGAGAAAGGTTGAATCCCCAGGTAGGGATTTTCCCCTGAAGTTAGGGAGGGAATAAAACCCCTCAACTAAGTGCCAGGCGGGTAATTAATCCCTTTAACTACGAACAATCATGCTTAAACTACATAATCTTTTCTCCCTGGAACGGAGATAAGAAACGCCCTAACCTTTGTAATAGAGATTGATAGGATTGAATCAACTGGTATAAATACAGTTGTAACAAGACAGAACTCAGAACTTAGAACAGAATCAAGAAGACAGAGCCTACACGGAGCCTAGAGACAGAAGAACTTCGCTGGAGAGAGCATGCCGGAGGATCCTGGAGAGGGACTGGCCTCGGAGCCTAGAGACAGAGCCTAGCGGGAGAACATGGCAAGGGATCCTGGACTGAACCTGACTACAGAGATTGGCAGGAGAACCTGACTGGAACCTGGACACTGAACCTGACTGGAGAGCCTGGACAGAACCTGGCTGGAGAACCTAGCGAGGGAACATGGCTACAGAACCTCCCTGGAGATCCGAAGCAGAACCTCTCTGGAGATCCAGACCAGAACTTGGCTGGAGATCCGGGCTAGAGATCCTGGCTAGGCTGCTGATCAACTGAACGCTGTCTCCTTGCCATTCCTTCTTCGCCGACTCCGTCTACACCTTTGGGGAACCCCTGGACCCGCTGGGGCAGGACCCCGGCAATTACTGGTTAACATCTGTCCTTACCACTTTAGTGTCCGACTTGATCTGTGACATCAGTATGTCACTGACTCATGGAAGCTTCAGGGTTAAGTGGATAATGTGCTAGAATTCCTCACTCAGTTAAGTCATACCCCATTGCAGTTATCAAGACTGAGTTTCGAGAGAAACGAAGATGGCGGCAGAGGTAAACACCAGAGTTTGCTGCCTCGCACAACAACTTCAGAAATACAACTAAAAGACGGAACAGACATCATCCAGAACCACAGGAAGGCTGGCTGAGTGGAAATTCTACAACTAGAAGGAAAGGGAAAAGCTTACCGAGACTCAGAGGAGGAGCAGTGCGGGAGTAAAATACTAAGGTGCAGAGGCGGACGTGGGTGGGCTGGTGGCTGAGGGCGCGGTTGTTGTTTTCAATCGGGAGGGAGTCTCAGGCTCTGGGCTCCAGCTCCGGGCAGGTCTTTGGAGACCCAGACTCAAGCAGGAGAAGCGGGACTGTCTGGCATCGGCTGGAATGCGAGGGCAGCTTTCTCTCCGAGGTGCTTGCAGCGATTACCGGGACATTGAGAAGCGGAGCCTCTGAGGGCAGGACTGAGAGCAGCCATAACTGCTAGCCCCGCCCTGTTGATCCCATGAGACCCACCCCGCCCAAGCCCTACACGGAGGCCTTTGCTGGGTGGCCTCAGGCAAAGGCTAGATTAGCACCTCCCTAGAGATCCAGGAGCCAGGAAGCCCAGAGGTCAGAGTGGGACCATCCAGTTTGCACCTCCTCAGACCTTTAAAGGACACACTCAGGGGGCAGACCCAGTGAGCACCAAAGCCCCACTGAAGCAAGTCTTGCCCCGGAGGGGTGTCTCCAGCACAGAAGTTCTCCCACTGCAGATACAGCTGATTCTCACAGCCAGTTGGCCTGGAGGTCAATTCCTCCCAGTGATACCTACAACAATCAATGCTTAACTACAAGACTGTGCACAAAGACCACAAGGAGGTGCACCAAGAGTGTCCTCCTCAGGTAATTGGGGAGGCTGAACCACTGGGCCCTAGAGGACACTAAGCACAGAAAACCACTTTATCAACACAGGGAAGCATAAAAAATACGGAGACAAAGAAAAAGGACACAAATGACAGAAATGGAGGAAAGCAAATGACTGGACATAGAGTTCAAAACCACGGTTATAAAGTTTTTCAAGAATTTTCTAGAAACCACCAATAAATTTAGTGAGACCCTGGAGGATATGAAAAAAGACCAACTAGAAATTAAGCATACACTGACTAAAATAATAATATACAGAGATCCAACAGCAGACAAGAGGATCCCAAGAATCAAGTCAAAGATTTGAAATACGAAGAAGCAAAAAATACCCAACCGGAAAAGCAAAAAGAAAAAAGAATCCAAAAATTTGAAGATAGTGTAAGGAGCCTCTGGGACAACTTCAAGCACACCAACATCTGAATTATAGGGGTGCCAGAAGAAGAGAGCGAGCAAGATATTGAAAACCTATTTGAAGAAATAATGACAGAAAACTTCCCCTACCTGGTGAAAGAAATAGACTTACAAGTCCAGGAAGCGCAGAGAACCCCAAACAAAAGGAATCCAAAGAGGACCACACCAAGACACATCATAATTAAAATGCCAAGAGCAAAAGACAAAGACAGCCCTAACTGGTTTGGCTCAGTGGATAGAGCGTCGGCCTGTGGACTGAAAGGTCCCAGGTTCGATTCTGGTCAAGGGCATGTACCTTGGTTGCGGGCATCTCCCCAGTGGGAGATGTGCAGGAGGCAGCTGATCGATGTTTCTCTCTCATCGATGTTTCTAACTATCTCTCTCCCTTCCTCTCTGTAAAAAATCAATAAAATATATTTTTAAAAAAAAAGACAAAGAGAGAATCTTAAAAGCAGCAAGAGAAAGAAAGGCAGTTACCTACAAGGGAGTACCCATACGACTGTCAGCTGATTTCTCAACAGAAACTTTGCAGGCCAGAAGGGAGTGGCAAGAAATATTCAAAGTGATGAATACCAAGAACCTACAACCAAGATTACTTTATCCAGCAAAGCTATCATTCAGAATTGAAGGTCAGATAAAGAGCTTCACAGATAAGGAAAAGCTAAAGGAGTTCATCACTACCAAACCAGTATTATATGAAATGCTGAAAGGTATCCTTTAAGAAGAGGAAGAAGAAGAAAAAGGTAAAGATACAAATTATGAACAACAAATACGCATCTATCAACAAGTGAATCTAAAAATCAAGTGAATAAAGAATTGATGAACAGAATGAACTGGTGATTGTAATAGAATCAGGGGCATAGAAAGGGAATGGACTGACTATTCTTGCGGGGGAAGGGTGTGGGGGATGCAGGAAGAGACTGGACAAAAATCGTGCATCTATGGATGAGGACAGTGGGTGGGGAGTGAGGGCAGAGGGTGGGGTGGGAACTGTGTGGAGGGGAGTTATGGGAGGAAAAAAGAGGAACAAATGTAATAATCTGAACAATAAATATTTATTTTTTTAAAAAAAAGATTGAGTTGCAAGTGACAGACACCCAATTCAAACACCAACCCAGATTAGTCAGAGGTTGGAGGGTGGGATTCACTGACTAATGCAACTGGGGAAACTAGAGCTAATACCAGCTTCAGGCAAAGCAGGATGTAGGGGCCCAGACAATGTTAAGACTGTCTGTCTTTCATACACCCGTTTGGTCCTGCTTATCTCTGTCTCTTGATAAGATGGCCTCGCCTTCTCCTGCCACCTTCTCCTGCCACAGTCTCTCTCCACAGCTGTCAGTTGCCCTTATACTCTCTTCCTGCTTGAGATCCCAAAGAAAGCCTCTTTCTCAGCAGCTTTGCCTTACTCTCATGGAATGATTCTAATTGGCCCTGCCAAGTCACATGCCCACCAACGAGGACCAATCACTGGAGACAACCAGAGGGGGAAGTGCTTGGCTTTCTAGAGTCACAGCCCACAATGACTTCCCACCACTCTATGGAGTCAGGGACACAGTTCCTTCAGAATCACATGAGATGGGGAAGAGTTAGTTCCCCAACAGAAAAAGGAATGTTGAGCTGACAAAAATAACAGATGTCATGTCCTAGCTGGTTTGGCTCAGTGGGTAGAGCATCAGCCTGGGGACTAAAGGGTCCCAGCTTCAACTCCTGGTCAGGGCACATGCCTGGGTTGCGGGCTGGATCCTCCTCAGTAGGGGGCGTGCAGGAGGCAGCCAGTCAATGATTCTCGTCATTGATGTTTCTATCTCTCTATCCCTCTCCCTTCCTCTCTGAAATCAATAAGAATATATTTTAAAAAATAACAGATGTCAGAAAAGGATCCCTGGGCCCTGGCCGGATGATAGCTCACTTGGTCACTTGGTTTGAGCATCCTCCCAATACTGCAAGGTTATGGGTACGATCCCTATCAGGGCACATACAAGAATCAACCAATGAATGCATAAATTAGTGGAACAACCAATCTGTATTTCTCTCCCTTCCTCTCAAATTAAAAATTAAGAGGCTTGCTGAAGAAGTTGGGAGGGGGCCAATCTGATGGAGAAAGAAGGTGGACATTGGTATTAGTGGGAGGTGTGGGTGGAAAGGCAGAGCTGAATAAGGAAGGCCCTGGGGACACGGCTGAGGGAGTACGGGCAGTGAATGATGACGCCTCGGGTCGGGCAAGCCGGGCTGGCAGGGTGTCGCTGGGTCTAAGTACTGTGCTAGACGCTGTGCTGCCATTAGCTAACCCTCCCAACCACCTTAGGAGGGGATGCCATTATCATCTGTTATACAGACAAAAAACAGAGCTCAAAGTGGTTCGGTAACTTGCCCACGCTCTCACAGAGAGGAAGAGACAGCGCTGGCATTCCTGACTCGGACCCAAGCTGGGCCTCTCGTAGCCTGAACCTGCACCGCGGAGCTCCACTTTGCTCTAATCCCGTTTGCGATCCCTGATAATGAACAGCAAGGAGGTAAGAATGTCACCACTGAGCCTTGGGCGAGCGCTGCCTGTTGAAACCTCAGTCAACACATCTTTGAACCGGGCACAAATCTGCAACCTGGACTCCACACGCCTGGATCTTTGAAGCTCCCAGGAAGCCGCACGCATGCGCGAGGCTGTGGGGTTGGGAAGGGACGGAGACCTGCGACGGCTCCGGGCTCCGAAAACGTACCTGCCGGGAAGGGGCTGGGGTGGCGGAGCTACCGGCTGCGCGCGCGCCGGCCCCGCCCTCAGCCTCTTCGGGCACCTGTTGGCTCGAGGACCTACTCGGCCGCAGCTGCCACCCAATAGGCAGCCTCCCTGCCCCAGCCTGACCCCGCCCACTACCAGGATTCGCCAATCGCCGGGCATCTGGGCCCCTCTCCCTCGGAGGGCCCGCCCCTCTGGGCGCTTCTTCCGGGTGGGGCCGGGGGCCGAGGTTATGGCGCCCTGGGCGCTCCTCAGCCCCGGCGTCCTGGTGCGGACCGGGCACACGGTGCTGACCTGGGGAATCACGCTGGTGCTCTTCCTGCACGACACCGGTGAGCCGGACCCGCGCCACCCGGACCCACCCGCTCCCCCGTGGTCCCGACACATTTGGGTCTTACTGGGTCCCCCGCCGCAGCCCCAGAGACCCGGGGGGGACCACCCGTCTCCGCCGGCTCCCGAGGCCCCTTCCTCGCCTGTCATTCCAAGAGTGTCCGCCTAAGACCCCGTCAGTCCCTAATTCATCCCAGCGTCTTCCTGGTCCCTGCCACATGCCCTGTCCATCCCGGGACCCATGCGATGGCCACCTGATCCGATGACCAAGTCCAGCCCCCATCTCCCCTGGTCTCAGGATCCACCGATCCTGCCCGGGAATTGACTCCCAACCTTCCCTCGCCGCCCAAGTCCGGGCTCCCCATCCTCAGGCAAGAGAGCACCTCACAGGGGAGTGACCCCCCCTCCATGTCCCCACCCTTGCTTCTTGCCCTAGTAGCTCTCACCCCACAGACACCCCCACTTCCATCCCTCCCCTTGGGTTCCCACCCCTCCTTGCTTCAACCTCCCCCGCTGGGCCGGGGTGTTCTCACTTTCCTCCTAAGACCTTCTCAAGTCTCCTCCACAGTCTTTGCCCTTTATTTCTTAAAATATATTTTTATTGATTTCCAAGAGGAAGGGAGGAGAGCTAGAAACATCAGTGATGACAGAGAATCATTGATCGGCCGCCTCCTGCACACCCCACACTGGTGGAGTCCACAACCCGGGCGTGTGCCCTGATCAGGAACTGAAACATGACCTCCTAGTTCATAGGTCGATGCTCAACCACTGGGCTACACCGGCAGGGCCAGTCTTCGCCCTTGAGCCTAAAAACCTGCTCAGTCTCCCCATCAGAAAGAAACCCCCCTTCTTTCTCTGCTCCTTTTACAACCAGAGTTGTTCACTCTGCTGTCTATCTCACACCCCTCGTATCTTAGCGCACCCCCCCTACTCCCCGCCTCCCCCAAATCCTCAGTCACCTCTTTGGTCTGGACCCTTCCTGGCCTGGGCCGCCATCCTGCCCCTCTTTGCAGCATCTGAGCCTGCCAGTCCCGCCTTCCTGTCTGTCCCATGAGCCTCTCAGACCTGGCTGGTCTCCCACGGTGGAGCCAGAGGCAGGGACCCCCCTCCTTCCTCTCCCCGACATCGTCAGGTCTGGCCCCTTCACTCCCTAACCCCCATCTGTCCATCTCCTCCTCTCCGCTCTCGTCCAGCCACCTTCCTCTCCATTCTGGACAGCCCTCTCTCTGTGCCTCCAGGCTTCCCCTCTGATCACCTTCACTGGGAAGGTTTCTAGATCTGCCCTCCAACCTTCCATGATTCCCTGTTGCCCTCCAGAGAGTAGAGATGAACTGCCGTTCTCTTTTTTTGCTGGTCCTGAACTTCTGTACCTATGCAGGAGACACACCTGGCCACTCATCAAACCCCATTTCCAGGCCTTGGCTCAGCCAGGACACACTCCCCCCTCCACCTGTACCTGCCCCCTGCCCTTCCCCCACACCCCGTCCGGTCCCCCAGCCCGGCCTCACTCTCCTCTGGCCTCAGCAGCACTGCGACAATGGGAAGAACAGGGGGAGCTTCTCCTGCCCCTCACCTTCCTGCTCCTCGTCCTGGGCTCCCTGCTGCTCTATCTGGCCGTGTCACTCATGGACCCAGGCTACGTGACCATCCAGCCCCAGGTAACCAGGGGCCTCTGGGGAACGGAACCCCTCCTCCCACCAACAGGGGACCCAAGGCCCCAATAACAGTCTCATGCCAGGTTCTGTGTGGCGGGCTTTTCTGGGGCATCTCAGTGAATCCTCTTGCCAGCCCTAGAAACCCATCTGCAATGAGGAAATGGCCAAGGCCCAGAGCGGGAAAGCAACTGGCAAGGGTCACACAGCCTCCCTAGGTCCAGGGCACTGTGCCCCACTCTACCACCTCATTACACATGGGATGGCTCCCAAATGTGTTCACCGGCCACCTGCCTCCCCAGGGGACCCCCATCTTATGCCCTGGCCCCCACTTTCAGGAGGAGGCCAAGGAGGAGCAGACGGCCATGGTTCCTCCGGCCATCGCCCTTCGGCGCTGCAGACACTGCATGGTGCTGGTGAGTGGCTCAGGGACCTCCTGGAGGGCCAGGGGTAAGGCTGAGACCGATCGCCTCCTGCCCCAGCGCCTTGGCCTCACCCCCAGGCCTCCCAGATCCAGGCCCCGACCTCCCACCCTCATCCCTGCCCTCACTGTTGGTCTGGAGGGGAGCCAGTGTCGAGCCCGACTCTCTGTGCCCAGCAACCCCTGCGGGCCCGGCACTGCAGCGAGTGCCGCCGCTGCGTCCGCCGCTACGACCACCACTGCCCCTGGATGGAGAACTGTGTGGGGGAACGGAACCACCCGCTCTTCGTGGCCTACCTGGCGCTGCAGCTTGTGGTGCTTCTGTGGGGCCTGTACCTGGCATGGTGGGTCCCGCCGCTGCCCTGTGTGTGTGTGTGGGGGGGGGGGGTGGAGGGCGGGCAGCATGTGCCCACAAGGGGTGCACAGCCTGACACCTTCTTCAGGGGCCCCGACCCTTCACCATTGGCCTGCCCTCCTGGGCTCCCTGGGGCGCCCCTGCCTTCTCCCAGCTCTGGGCCCCCATCCCTCTGCTGCCCCACAGGTCCGGCCTCCGCTTCTCCCAGCCCTGGGGGCTGTGGCTGCGGTCCAGCGGGCTCCTGTTCGCCACCTTCCTGCTGCTCTCCCTCTTCTCCATGGTGGCCGGCCTGCTCCTGGCCTCGCACATCTACCTGGTGGCCAGCAACACCACCACCTGGGAGTTCCTCTCCTCGCACCGCATTGCCTACCTCCGCCAGCACCCCGGCAACCCCTTTGACCGGGGCCTGATCCGCAACCTGGCCCACTTCTTCTGCGGATGGCCCTCGGGGCCCTGGGAGACCCTCTGGGCCGAGGAGGAGGAGGAGGGTGAGGGCAGCAGCCAGGCTGTTTAGGGTCGCAGGAGGCAGAGCCACCATCTTGTGCCTGAAAACGAAGGGCGGACCCCGAGGGCCTGAGCCTGCTCACGTCTGCCCACACCTCCCAGCCTCAGAGCAGACTGACCTCCAAAGGAAGGAGGGGAGGAGGAGGACCTGTGCGGGGCTGGGGCACCAGTGCCCGGGGCATCCGGAACCTTCCACCCTCCGAGCCAGAATCCCTCCAGTGCACAGTTTTGCATATTTAATAATCCATAAAGCAAGTCAAGTATTAAAAACCAAACCAAATTGCTCCTCACCATGCCACCCTTTCTGTCCACGTCTGGCTGAGACGGGAGGGGTGGGGTGGGGGGGGAGCACCAGGCCCAGGGACTGAGCCAAGCCACCCCCTCGAGTCCGAGTCCGAAGGGCTGATAAATACCAGGCAAGGCCTGGCCTCCAGGGCAGCGCGGGTAGCTGGGCAGACGGGTGGGCAAGTGAGGCTCTAAGAGTGTGGGGGGGGGACTGGAGACAGGGACACAGGGAAAGGCCCTCAGGGCTCCAGGAATCGCTCTGACACGAAGTCGAAGTCCCGGAAGGCGGCCTGCTGGCGGGCAGTGAGGGGGCCGCGGGGGTCTGGCGGGGTCAGGGCAGGCGGCAACCCCGTGAACTCGCCCTCGAAGTAGCGCAGGTCTGTGGGCCCGCAGAGGGTGGGTGCAAAGGGGGGCTGGACAGCGCGGGCCAGCAGAGCCTGCCAGTCGGTGGTCTGGGGACAAGGGCAGAGGTGCCTGAGGTGACGGCAGTGGCAGCCCACGCGGTCCCTCCACACCTCCCACTGCGCCGGCCACTCACCCCGAAGAATGGCTGTGTCTTGATCTCCTCGGCGTCCTGCTCGCCGGCCCCCAGGCGCTTCTCCGGGCACTTCTGGAGGAGCTGGGCAAGAGCAGTGCTCACCGAGGGCACTGGGCCCCAGGCTGCCGCCTCCCCAAGCCCCCGAGGGAGCTGGGCCCAGGGCCCCAAGGATGGGTGGTGCCGCCCAGCCCTGCACCCTGCAGTGGCTACCTTCTGAATGAGCTCGAGTCCTTGCACCGACAGAAAGTGGGGATACGGGGCCTCCGCATTGACGATGCAGTCAAACACCTCCTCCTCGGTGTCCCCTGGGAATGGGCACTGCGGGGAGGGCGGCTCAGCGGGGTGCACGGGCCACTCCCAGCCCACCCCAACCTCGAGGCCCTGGCCGCCCAGGCTCGGCACTCACCTCACCCACCAGCATCTCGTACAGCAGCACGCCCAGCCCCCACCAGTCCACGGCCCGTGTGTAGGCCTCCTGGGTCAGCACCTCGGGGGCCAGGAACTCTGGGGTGCCACAGAAGGTGCTGGTCCGATCCCCAAAGCCAATCCCTGCAAATCAACATCCACATCAAAGCCAGCTCAGTGTGTCTGGTCCACAGTAACCTCTGTGGTTGTAAGAACCAACAGCCAACCCTTATGTCCCCCTGCACCTAACTGCCAAGCCCTGCCCCGCTCTCGGAGGTAGGAATGGATTTTACTACATGGGACGGAGGCGGCGAGGCTCAGCCAAGCTCACATGCCAAGGCCACGAAGGAAGCAGAACCCAGTGCCCTCTCCCAGCTCTGGAGCACAGGCTCGCCCTTGGGCCAAGGGAAGCTAGGGCTCCTTAGAGCTTGTAGGGTTGGGAAGGAAGCACTTGGTCCCTGGAATGAGGGTGGGGTGGGAGATTTCCCGGGAGACGCCACTTGCTGGCCTAGACTGGGTGCCGAGGCTGGAGGACACAGGATCCTGGACGGGAGACACCCACCTTCCTTACATAGCCCGAAGTCTGCGATTTTCAGGAAACCCTGGGCATCCAGCAGAAGATTATCCAACTTAAGGTCCCTGGGAGGGTGGGGGTCAGAGCAAAGGGGCCCTGGAACGGCGCCCAGGAGAAAGACGGCATCCGCGCCCTCGCCACTCCCCCAGCCTCTCGGGGACAAGTTACCTGTAAATGATCTTCTTCTCGTGCAAGAACTGCAGTCCCAGGACCACACAGGCCAGGTAGAACCTGGAGGGGGTTTCGGGGAAGCTTAGGCCCAGGACTGTGGGGGGAAGGGAGGGCAGGGAGGCGCAGGATGGCCATGGCCTGGGGACCCTTGGATGTGGGCAAGAGGCTGGGACAAGCCTCATGTGGGGGTGGGGCTCCCCCAGACAGCAGCCCAAGGTTGTCCCAAGGTTGCTGCCAGCTCACAGCCTCCTCTTCCTGGGGTCTCAGATCTCACTCTCCCGGCCTCCTCCCAGCAGCCTGCATGCCTGTTTTCAAATGAGGCTCTGAGACCCCAGGTCAGTGACGGGCCCGGGGTCACACAGCTAGTGCCAGAGCTGATATGAGCCCAGACTTCAGGGGCGCACTCTGGTGGACAAGAAATAACCAGCTGCCAGTCACTATTCACCGGCAATTCATCAATGTTATGCTCAACAGTTATTTTTAACCCGCTTCCTGGCTACATAAACGGAGGGTCAAGGTCACAAATGCTGAGAGCTGATACCCAGGACCTGAACCCAGGCCTCCCTGACGCCCCGCTCCTCTGCTGATGGGTGCCCGGAGGAAGCCGGGGGAGGGAGGCCCGGTGTAGGGAACCAGGGCCGGCTTGTTGGAAGAGGCAGACGAGAGGAGTGGAAACCCACCGCGCCTGGGGCTCAGGGAAAACATCCTCGTGGATCTGCATCATGAGGTCGCCACCCGGCGCAAACTCAGTCACGAAGCAGGCGTGGCTGGAGGTCTGGAAGCAGGCCAGGAGGGACAGCAGGAAGGGGTGCCCCGTGCGGCCCACAGCCTCCAGGATCCGCTTCTCGCAGAACAGGCTGCAGGGGAGGGCGTGGGTTTCAGAGGGAAGGAAAACCTCCACTGGCTGTGCCCTGCACCCACAGGACACCCCAGCTCACTGTGCCTCAGTCAAAGTGCCGGGCAGCTACGCAGAGTACGGTTTCTATGTGACATGGGTCATTTAACCTGCACAACCACCACTGTCCCATTTTACAGATGAGGAAACTGAGGTGCAGAGGGACCTGCCCAAGGCCCCATCATTAACTGCAGGTCCTAAAAAAAGAACCCAGGCCTGGCTGGCCCCCAGAGTCACCACTTCAAAGCCCCAGGAGCGTTCGGCTGCCTTCTGGTGCCAATAGCCCAGGCCAGCCATCCGGGGCCCGCTGCAGGCCAGATGCCCGGTGGCATCACCACACACCTCTCTATCTCGTCCCGGCTCAGCACCTCCTGCTTCTTCAGCGCTTTGATGGCGTAGTATTTCCCCGTCCCCTTGAACTGCACCAGGAGAACCTGGGGACCAGAGAAAGGCTGGGCTCCAGGTGGGCAGTACCGGGAGTCTTTACTTCCCCCAACTACTACCTAACGATCACAGCGTCCTCCTAGCTAATGCGCCGAGGGCTGCCCACCCTGCACGGCACCCACCTTCCCGAAGTGTCCCCGACCCAGCACAGCCAAGCAGCGGAAGTCCTGAAGCCGTGGGGGTTTCCTGGAAGAGAGCGGGCACAGAAGCCCCCTGGGCCAAGGCTGGGCCTCCACCAACCCTTCATGCCAATCCTGGCCTGGCCCCACCTCTGGGGCTGGCGGGACGGGGCTCAGGACAGCCGTTGCCTGGAGTCCGGCATACAGCTGGGCTCAATAATGTGGGTTCAGAGTGAGAACCTGAGCGAGCCAGTGAATGCGCCCAGGAGCCGCGGGGTGAGGACTGAGCGGACAATGTCTCAAACAAGAAGGTGAACCTGACCGGGTACCTGGTCACGGAGGCTGGTGGAGATGACCCCAGTCGAGTCCTGGGCTCCATGTGGGGGCGTTTGGTGCGCTGTGAGGGAGGGCAGAGGGGCTCAGGGCAGAGCAGGGCTTCCTTCCTCCCTCCCTGCAGCTCCGCCACCCCAGCCCAGCACCCCCAGGGCTACCAGCCCCCCTCACCGGCGTCTCCTCGAGGGCTGGCTCCCGGGGCAGGTAAAGGCGCGGGGGCTTGGGAGGGGGCCTCATCTCTTCTCCCAAGGGGGTCTTCTTGGGTGGGAAACTGCTGTGGGGAGGGGGCAGACACATGGTGGGGCACAGGCAGACAGAACAGCCGGGGGATGGACACACAGCCATGCCGAGAGAGACAGAGAGAGAGAGAGACAGAGAGAGAGAGAGAGAGAGAAAGAGAGAGGGGCAGTGTGTGAGCAACAGGGACAGAAAGACAGACACTGACAGCACCTGGAGAGGCGGGCACCACAGAGAAGCCGGGAGTCTGGGGGGTGAGGTGGCATCTCACCTGGGCGAGGCAGGGCTGGTGGCCCCCCGAGGAGTGGCAGGGGTCCGGGGACACGCTTTGGGAGGGCTGATCGTGCTTGGGGAGCTGCAGGGGGGCAGCAGGTTCATGACCAAGCGCCCCCAGGCTGCCATGCTGAGGTTCATCTGGGAAGCCCTCAGGAAGTCCTGACCTGCGGCCAAAGGGAGGTTCAGTCCCGGGGCCCCCTGAGGCCCCTGCCCTCTTCCCCACGTGCACGGCCCTCTCCTGTCCGTACCCCTGCGTTTAGAGAAAATGCGTTTCTGCCTCTGCAGCCGGGGCCTCCTCTCCATGACAGGGTCACAGAAGGTTACCTGTGGGGTCACAGAAGGTTACCTGTGGGGTCACAGAAGGTTACCTGTGGGGTCACAGAAGGTTACCTGTGGGGTCACAGAAGGTTACCTGAAGACCAGTCCCCTCCCACCCCACCTGCCATGGGCACCTCCCCAGCCTCCAGGATCCCAGCCTGAGCCCCCAGTGACAACGATGCGAGAGCCAGATGGGCTCAGAGAGACGGAATCAACATCCTCATTGGTACCAGTGGGGAAACTGAGGCCCAGAGAAGAGAGGCACTTGTCTAGAGTCACCCATGAAGCAGGGCAGTCAGGACAAGGACACAGGCCTCTGGACTCCGTGTGGGCCTCGGACACGGCCTGGGAACCTATTCTTGGAGACCTCCTCCCTCGGGGCCTCAATGTCCACTCCTCCGAGGGAGCCAGGAACCCACGTGATCAGAAGGCAGGGGTCAGTGGGCACCTGGGCAAAGACCAGCCCCTGGGGCACCAGGCTGAGGGTGAGCTGGTGACACGCATTGTCCAGGAAGTCCTCCAGCCGCAGGAAGGCCACGCCGCACAGCTGTCGCCAGTCCCGCCAGTGCACCCCGATCTCCAGCTCTCGGGCCTGTATCGGAAAGGCCGGGTTGAAGATGGGGCTGGCCTTCCAGCCGGTGGCCCAAAGTCACCCCTGGCCTCACAAAAGCCGGCCTCACCCGCTCCAGGGGGATGACAAAGGTCTGGTCCCAGGACTGCTGGGCTACCGGCCCCCAGCCCGTCTGGCCCACGATGCGATTGTCCACCTTTAGCACGGCCAGCACCTCACCTGCAGGGGCCAGAACCAGGGCTCAGGGAAGGCCAGGAGTGGGGGTTGCTGCCCCCCATAGCTCCCTGCAGCCCCTTACTCACTGGCCAGCTCGCCTGTGCCACGCTGCTGCCTGGCTCTGCCCCGAAGCCAGCCCTGGGAGGGGCTCCTGGCCAGCGCAGTCACCGGGGACCGGCCGGGCACAGCTGTCAGCAGCTGCTCACAGCCCAGGAGGTGGACCTGCAGTGTCCCTGTAGGGAGCAGGGGGGGGGGGGCGGGAGGGGAAGGGAGCATGGTCAGGTGCCATCCTCCCACTGCCACCCCCAGTGGACCCCTGGACCCCTGGAATACTACCTTCTTGTAGAGATGGCTGAACCCAGAGCCTGCCAACATTAGGTCTTGGCAGACATCTGCCACCCTCCAGGCAGACCAGCTGGCCCTCCCTCCTGAGCACCGTCCATGTGTTGGGGGCAGCAGGGACCCACAGCCAGAGGAGTGACCCTCAGACCTCAGCCAAGCCACATGGAGCCACGGTGCATGATGACATGCTACCCAGGGCTCAGGGCCTGGGGAGCAGCGTGGCAGAGACCAGAGTTTGGCGAGCAGGAAGCCTGGCTGCCTGTCCTATCCCCCCTCCTCCCTGGGCCTCAGTTTCCCCATCTGTACAGAGGAAAGGAGTCTCAGCTCTGTCCCACCTCCCACGAGGGGTACAAAGAGTGTTTTGCCAACCAAGTGGATTCGTTTTTAGGGTCACTGGACTTTTGTCCCTCAAAGAGGAAGCAGTAGGGCTCGAGTAGTTTTTGAGGAAATAAACTGGGCCAAAGAGCACCATTTAAGGAGTCCAGGCCTGGGGGTTACACCCCAAAGGACCTTAGACGAGGGCAGTGGCCTGGGGAGGAACTAAGGTGTTTAGCCAGGAGACAGGTTTACGTGGCCCCTATCGCCCACTTCTAGGCCTTTTAACAAGTCTCTTCCCCTGCCTTCCCCAGCTCATCCATTTGGCCAAATCTCACAAGCCCGGTAAGGCCGAGCTCAGACACCACCATCTCCTCCAGGGATCATTCTCGATTCTCTGAGGCCGGTGGGGGGGCCCATGCGGCTGCTGCACCTCCCCTTCTCCGCTCTGCTCACAAGGGGATGTGGCCTGTGTACCTTCGAACCAGCTCTGAGCAGGAAGGCGCTGGGATCTCTAGTTGGTGCTATCTCCCAGGTGGGAAGCTCAGGGCTTCCAAAGTCTGCATCTGAGATTACTTACTGATTGCAATTCAGCTGCCACTATCAGGAGACAGATCCAACTTGGGATAAGAACGAACTCTGTAATAGCCCAAGCTGCCCAGGACTGGGTACCGAGGCCTCCGGGGCTGAGAGCTCCCCAATACTGGCGCTGTCAACGTTACTCTGGTTACTCATTTAAATAATAGCTTCACTGACAGAGTGCTAACTGTGCCCAAAGAGTGCTTAGCACTTCACAGGCAACAAACAAGGCACTGAATTTTCACAGCAACCCCATGAAGTAGGTGCTGTTATCGTCCCCATTTCACAGATGGATAAACTGAGGTTGGGAGAAAGGATGTCAGTTGTCCAAGGGCTCCGAGCTAGGGGGTGGTGGAGCCAGGATTGGAACCCTTCTCCAGGGTTCTTCCCCACTGTATCTCAGTCCTTTCTGGAAGGGAACGAGAGCTCTGACGCGGGAGGGGCTCCTGCTACCTGTCATGGCGATGGGCTTTACAAGCATCCCCGAAGGCTGAGGGTTCCCAGACACAGCAGTCCGCAGCTCCCGGGCCACTCTGCCACGCAGAGGGTGGGCAGCAGGCAGTCCCTCCAGCAGCTGCTCCAAGGCCAGCCGCAGGAGGTCCAGCTTCTGGGAGGACTCCTGGAGCTGGGCCTGAGCCTGCAGAGGCGACACAGGCCCATGGGCTAAGGGGTGTGGGGGCACCGGCTCAGGCCACCTGTAGACACCCCCTCTGAGGTCTAGACAGAATGAGCCTCCTGGTTCCTCACTGTCACCCCCCATGGCCAGTCCATGGTGCCTCCCGTCGCTGCAGAGGGGCGATGGGAACAAGGAGAGCCTCAGAGGAGCGGCAACAGCAGGGGACGGCGGCCTGACCTCGGCCAGCGCCTTGCGGTCTTGCAGTCGCCGGCTGCCCAGCAGCTTCACCACGTTCTTGGCCCCCTGGGCCACGGCAGCCTCAATGCGCAGCCGGTGCCGCAGCTCCTCCGCCAGCAGTTCAGGACCTGGGGGGGGGGGGCGGGGGGTCAGTCCTCAGGCCCTCGCCCTGCCCATCCCGCTTCGCGAGGTGCAAGGCCTCACCTGGCTCCGGGGACCCGCTGGCCTCCAGGCTGCTGATCTTCATCCGCAGCAGGGCCACCTTCAGCTGGCTGTCCCGCAGCATCTGCTGAGCAGCCGCCAGGAGCTTCCTCCCCTGTGGGGTCGTGACATGTGCTAGCCCAGAGCCACCCTGGCCAGACCAGGGACTGGAGCTAAGCCTCCCCCATTCACCAGGCTCGAGGCCAAGCCTCCCACAGTAGGCCAGATAAAGAATCAAGCCTCCCTTGTTAGATGAGGTCCGGGGCAGAGCCTCCCCCATCAGAGCCTCCCCCATCAGACCAGATAAGGGCTGAGGTCAAGCCTCCTCCGGCATATCAGGCCTGAGCTCCCCCATCACGCTGGGGGCTGGCACTGGGGCTGGGTCTCCCCTATTAGATGGGAACTTCCGTGTTTGCCTTCTCTGTTAGACGAGGGGCTGGAGCCATGCCTTCCCCACCAAGCTGGGATTTGGGACGCTGCCTTCCTTCTCCATCAGTGTAAGGGAGACTGTGTCTCCCTTATTGCATCAGTGTCTGGGTAGCATGTCCCTTTCAGAATAGAGGCGGGAACAGCACCAACCCTCATAATCCAAGAGCCAAATCTCTCAGCACCAGAGCCCAGGAGCCTCACCTTGGGTGTGCCGCGGGCATATGTGTGGGTCATGTTCTCCGCCCCCTGCTTCACCTTCAGCTCCACCTGCAGCTGCTTCTGTAGAGCCTCCAGGTGCCGGGCCCTTGGCTGCTCTGCTGGAGGCTGGGGTCCCGGGGCCACGGGTTCTGTGCGCACAACACGGAGGGCCCATCCACCCCTCACCTACAGCCTAGCTCTCTCCTCCCTCCCCTCCCGGGCAGGGCCGGGGAGCTGGGTTAGTGAGCTGGTACCGCCTGTCCCCGGGGGGCTGCCCAGACTCTTCGCTCACCAGCTGGGGGGCCGGGCAGCAGGATGCGGGCGTGCAGCTCCTGCAGCTCCCCGTGCAGCTGCTCCAGGCGGCGGTTGGAGGTCCGCAGGAGCTGCTGCACGTGGCCCAGGTGGCGGCGGTCAGTGGCCACCCGCCGCAGGTTCTCCACACCCTCCTTGATTTTCAGCTCCTTCTGGATGGCCCGGCGGATCGCCTCTCTCTCGTCCTCCGGGGGCCGCTGGCCCGGCCCGGGCTGTGGGACGGCAGAAGGGCAGGCCTCTCAGTGCCCGCCGCCGCCGGCCTCGGCTCAGCACGCACCGCGGGGGCGGGAGGCACGGATGGCACCCAGGACCCACACACAGGGTGTGGGCAGCATCTCTGACTGCAGAGGAGTCGCCCTGAGCCGGGTGGAAAGCCCACGGCTGTCTGTCCAAGCTCCTGTCCTCTGCACTTGTGAGGAGGGTGAGGGGAAAACTGTTCCCGTGTGCGTGTGCTCCGGGGGCCAGGGTCTATGAGGGCTTGGCGTACGTTAATTTGTCAGTCCTGACAACAACCCCGTGAGGTGGGTGCAGTTGTGTCCCCGTCGTGTCAGTGAGAAAACGGAGGCACAGAGAGAGGGTGAGTAACCTGCCAAGGTCACACCACAGAGCGGACACCACCACCCCTCGCGCGCCGGCCCCTCTCTGCCAGCCTCGCTTCCCAGGCTGCTGCTCTAAAGCTGGGGTTCAGGCTAAGATCTGGGCCAGAGAAGAGGCGAGGGATTTACTCAAGGTTAGAGGGCAGCTGGAGGCCTGAGTGGGGCCGGGATTGTTCCCTTGAGGCCTCAGGTGGCAAAGCAGAGGCGCACAGCAGGGCTAGGAAGGCCTCCGGGGACCCTCTCCTGGGCCGAGCTCCCGGGAGAAAGCAGGAGGCTTTCTCACAACCTCACCCCAGGCTGGAGCGAGGAAGAGGCAAACCTTCCCAGAGCCCATTTCAAACCAGCGGCGCCAAAGCCGACCTCAGCCCGGGGTCACCCATGACCCCTCCCAGGGGCTCCTGCAGGGCCTCCACCTTACCTCTCCGCTCGCCATCTCCCGAGCCCAGTGGAAGGGTGGCCACCCCAGCCTCAGGGACCCCACCCCCAGCCCAGGCCCGGGGCCCGGCGGGCCAGGCCGGCCGAAGGCAGGGGTGGGGCTCAGGAAATCCTTTGCCGGCTCTAGGCTCGAGACTGGAGGCGCAGGCCAGAGCCAAGGGCTGGAGCAAACAAAGCTCCCATGGAGCTGGGGGCCCGGCCACCGGGGTCCTGAGTCACCCGGCTCCACTGCTGGGCGGAGGTTCACAGGAAATAGGAAAATGTGTACAAGTCGCTGCTGGAACAGGCGGAGGGAGCTCCGCAGGAAGGAGGTTGGGGGGGGGGAGGTGCGGGGGAGACGCAGCCCTGAGGTTGCCACAGCATCGGGGTGGAGGCCACCCCGCTCTTGAGCGTGGCCCAGACTCCTGTCTGCTCGGGGCTGGACGCCTGCCCTGTGCACACACACCTCCCCGACCCTCCCCAATAGCAGATCTGCACGCAGCCTTGGCTCCTGTGCCCACTGCACCTAGTGCCGCTGTGGCTGTGGCTGTGGCAGGAACCCGGCCCCTCCCCTCAGGGCTGGACCCCTGTGTACTCAAAGGGTCCCGCCCAGGCACAGGGCTGGGCCCCTCTTGTGCTCTGGGAGGGCCCCCCCCACCCCAAGTGCGCCGGGACTAGCCCCTCCCGGGCCCCTCGCCCAGAGCGCACGAATTCTTCCCCCCCAGGGCCGCTCCCCGGGGAGCCCGCACGGACCTCCCTTTACTTTCCTGGAAGAACCGATTTAGGACACTGGGGCCACCCTCGTGGCTCTGACCGAGGGCTCAGAGTGCTCCTAAGCTGGCCGGGCGGGGGTTCCGAGTCCCTCGGGGGTGATTTGGGGACGTTCCGGGGGGGGGGGGGGGCACGAACGCCTTACCCCCCGGTGCGCCGTTATGCCCTGCGAAGGGGACGGGGTTGGGAGGGCCCGCGGCAGGGGCAGCAAAGGGACGCGGGGCGGTGCTGGGGACACCGCCGGAGGCTCCCCCCGCCCCCCTCGGCCGGCGCCCGCACCCCGGCCTCTCCCGGAGCCGTTCACCTGCCGCAGCGCCGCCTCCTCCATGGCGCGCTCCGGCCGCGCGGCCTCTTCTCACCGGTCGGGCTCGGGTCGGGCTCCGGAAGCCCCGGCCCCTCCGCTGATACTTTCAAAACTTGAAACTTCCCGGGAAGCGGCGCCGGGGCGGCGGGAGCGGGCGCCCCCTCCCGAGGTCCGCGGGCCTCCGGGACCTGGACTCAGCGTCGCCACTCGGCCGCGCCAGGTCGGCTCTCGGGGCTCCACTCGCGAACCCGAGGCCACGGCGCCTCCCCCGGCTCCGAGGTTCCGTGGGATTTCTCTTCTTGGGGACACGGACCCGCGTCCCGGGACAGGAGGGCAGGAAGGGGCATCGCCGGCTGGAGTCCTCGGGTCGCTCCGCCGCGTGCTCGGAGGGGCGGGTCCGAGCGCAGTCAGCGCCGCCTGCTGACCGCGGGCGCTGCCGGTGTGGCCGGTCCACTGCGGGCGGGTCAGCACCCCCCACCCCAACCCCGCCACGACCAGGCTCCGCCCCTCAACGGCTTCCTCTCCGGGGTCGTCGTAAGGGCTAATCCCAAACCGGTGGCCCCCACGTCTTAAGACTGAACAGTGTCGCCTCACCCAGGTGATGCCGAAGCCCATCTCAGGGGACAGCATCGAACGTCCCTCGTGCCTCCACTTGGCCCACCTGGCGCTCTGGTTCAGCAGCCATTGCCCACCTCTGTCCTGAGGCCCGTCTACAGACACACGGACACCCTGCGGACAGCCGCTGTCCCGGAAGGTAACTAGCCGGGCCGCACTGGACATGGCTGGCCTGTGGAGGGAATCCAGGTGCCCGATTGCCTAGCCTGTGGCTGTCTAGCCACTTCCTGGGATCCTGTCCTCACCTGCACCTTGTGCCAAAGGAGCCACATCCCAGAAGTGTCAAATATTGAAATAGTGCAATCGGCAAGCCAGGGACAACCCTGGGTTATTGCCCTGCAATGGGACATCAACCGAGGAGCATCACCAACTGCAAAGGCAACTTGGTTCAGTGCGGGACAAGCCTGCTTTTCACCATCAGAGGCATGTCGGGACGTCTCCCTTACTGATACTGAGGGCGACGCTAACACGTAAGAGGCTGTTATCAAGCTGCCCGGAGGTTAATGTAATTAACCGTGATTTGGAAGGGAAGTCAGGACTACCAGCTTCTGACTGCAGGTTGTAGGCTAGTGGGAAGACCATGACTTGAACTAGCAAAACTATGGTCTAGCTCCCAGCCTGAGGACCACTCATTCACTTCTGCAGCCAGAAAGCTGAACTATGTCAAAGAGCTGGCATTTATTTTCCAAATTTTCTTTGAACTGTTCCACTGCTTGTCACCAAGGGAAAGTAGACTCCATCCTTTTCAGTGAGCCCCAGGCTGGTCAAACCTACAGGGAAGGAAACCTGATGGGAGTCTGAGCGGACAGCTAGCTATACTGTGTGACAGTGATGGGAATTCATGAAATTTTCATTCTTAGCAAAATTGAAGTTTACATTCAACATCCATCATATTGTTAACTACATTACTATCAACCTGAAAGGAACCTAAATTCCTAGCAGGGTACGTAGGAAACATTTTTCCCTTTCTATACTCTTTCAGTATGAGAAACATCAATCCATCTACATTTAGATTTGCCTCCCTCGGGTAGTATCTGAGTACACAATGTCACCAACTCATCAAGCCAGCACACACCCTCCTTTGAAAAGTCCTCTCTGTTCTTATTCTAATCACAAGACTTGTCTTTTCCTTCAGACCTGTTAAAAAGTAAATTTGTAAGCCAATAAGCACAGCCAGATATTCAAAAGGAAATGGTCACTGCTAGGGTGGATAGACTTTTCAAAACAAGATGTCCTCTTTGTTTTTAAAGGATGTGCTTCTTTTTCTAAAATATGTTTTTATCGACTTCAGAGAGGAAGAGGGAGAAATAGCAATGATGAAAGGATCATGGATTGATAGCCTCCTGCACACCCACCACCAGGGACCAAGCCCCAAACTGGGAATGTAAACATGACCTCCTGGTTCACTGGCTGAGGAGCAACACTAGCTAGGCAAGATGTCCTCTTTAAACAATTGTAGACTACTCCTGAAGATCTTGACTCAATCTTCAGGAAATCCTGAGTCTCCTTTACCCTTTACAACAGAATTCCATTCTTGTAAATAGCCAAAAAATAATCATAGAATAATGTAACAAAAAAAGGCAGAAAAAACATGTTTCTGGGACCAAGAGAAACCATGAAGCCATTGTGCCATAAAGCAGAATGATAGATTGCCAGATTAAGTCAGAAAAACAACTGTCCAGGAATCCTCTAAATACCCAAAAGGTGATACCTTTTATAGCCAAACAGCTAGCCCAAAAAAAGCAAATTTGTCAGCTCAACAGGACATCCAAGTACTCTGTGGACCAATTAAACTCTACATTTTAGAGCCAGAGTTGGGTGAAATAGTGAGGGCCTGTTTACGTAGGTCAGGGAATAATCTTCTAGAAACCAGGGCATCATTGGAGAAACCAAAGTTAACCTCAACTGGAGGGATGCTCTAAAATAGAACCTCAAGGTTTTGAAATTAATGTAAAGACACATTACAAGCTACTAGCCTCTATGCTCCAATTCATTAGCTAAGTTTCCCCTCCTAAACTGAGCATAGCAATTTGGGGAGAAACTAAACAGCTATTCGCTCCTTTGAAATGTCCTTGTACCAAAGAAGCTTTGAGCCATCCATCTAGCACTTTCCAATATATACTTGCCTAAGGGCCAATCCAAGAACTCTGCTACTGGGCACAAAGCACACACACCACTCCGAAGCCGTTTTCCAGTACCCTAATGTTGCCAGTTTACTCACAGCCTAACACTATACGAGATTTGCAGGCATAGGGGAATCTCAATAGGAAGAAGTTACCTTTAGTGACTTTTTATTTTTTAATTCACAAAATGTCATCATGTGACCTATAACCTAGCCATACCACAATCTCACCAGTACATAAAAACCAGTTTTGGTGAGGTGTAACTTTGTAAAAAACCACAGGCTTCCTTGATGTGTATTAATTAAAGTGACTTCCCCCACCCCTCAGGTACTTGCTATATTCCAATTAAGTCCCTTTTCTGTGTCTTATACATACCTTTTTGTGTAGCTGTTGCCTGTGCTCTACTTACTGCTTAACTATTTAACATTTTCCCCACTTCCTGTCATTATGAACACAAATAAGACAAAAACTTGCTTATCATCTAAGTCCAAATGCAAGAAACATTTCTCTACAAAACAAGGAGAATGACCCCAGTCAAAAAACTCTTTATGTTCCTTTATTGGAGCAAGATTCCTGACCAGTATACAGTGATGTATTCACTAAACAGAGACCTGTGCAGAAATTACATACTATCCATCTAGATAGGTTTTATTACACTTTGCCTATTGATGGAATAGTTCCACTTATAAAATGTTTTATACATCAAATAGCTCTGAATTTGACCAGGCTGTCCATTAATTCATCTCTGAAAAAATTAACTGGCATTTAATTTCAGCTACTATACAGCATTAAAAAGCTTAGGCATTAGGTAGCTTCTCATAATGTTGTTCTATGCACAATGGCATTTAGCAAACAGTCCATCATCTCGCCCAGATTCACAGACGGGTCTCATTGGAGAACAGTAAGCTAAATAGCTGGTACTTGAGACAAAAGTACGCCTAACCTGAGTTTCTTAACCACCAATATGGACTTCTTACTCTGCGAGCCTGTCTTCTGGGCCGCCTTTATAGTGCCAACGAAGACACGCCAGCAATAGCCCCGTGTGTAACTCGGCATTAGAGCACCAGGTCTGTCTGGTGGTGGTGGCAGGCACTGTTATATCCAGGTAAATACAGACCCATTTTTTAAAATGCCAATTTGATATACAAAACTAAAGGTACAACATACTCAGAACTAAGTTCGAGCAATCTGGTATTCCAAACGATTTGAAAATTTTCAGAAACTGGTCACAAACTGTCCTCATGATGTTTCGCAGCTATGGAGACATTAATACACGGATTCAAACCCCTTTACTCAGTCCACATAGCCCTGAGATCATCCTGCAAAGTGCGTATAAAATATGGAGTTGACCAAGTTTGACAATACTTTATACAAGTCAAACTTGAAATCTGTTCTGAGAGAAAAGCATCAAATCCTTTGTGTACACATTTAGTTTTATTGTAACAAAGCAACTTGTACACTTTTAACGTTTAAAACTGAGCATTATCTTTCCTTTCCAGTGAAACAAAAAGAAAATTTAAAAATAAACAGAACAAAATTACAATAAGAGAAATGTCAATTCCAAATAAGATCCTACAGGTTCTGCTGATTCTCCCATCGAGTGGCAGGGCTCAAGTCATCATTAGGAGAGAATTTTATTTTAAAAGTGTCATCTTAGACTGCAAGGATGTCCGTTAAACATCACAATTAAACATGCCAAAGGAGAAGCCATGTTGTCAAAATGCCCACTTAACCCACCCAAACATCTCAAACCCACCCTTTGTTGACCTTCTATAACCCCCCTTTTTTTAAAATTTTTTTTCTTTTTTTAAACAAGAGAAAGTAGACAGATACATGTTGGTAAATGCTAACTGTCCATATTCACATAGAGACACAGTGTAATCTCTGAGCCCAATATACAGAGAAAGGAGGGAAAAGCTAGAATTCTATGCACGACTACACAGGGGCCTAGCCACCCCCAGCTCCCAGCAGAGCTAAGGGAGCAGAAGGTTTTCTTTTTTCCCACAGAGCACGGTGGTGTTGATTCCATTAAGTTTTTCTTGAGACAGGAAGGGATAAAAATGAATTTGGAACAGAAAGGGGCAAAGATTCTTTTCCCACTGTATTCTGCTCAAGGTACATCCCCCCCAAATAAGGTGAGAACCATGGTGTAAAGGAGAGAAAAGAGACCTCAAAAACAGGGCGACTGAGCACAAGAGGGGGAGAAAAAAGAAAAAGAAAAAAGACTGCAACTTGCTCCCAGGGACTGGAGAAAATTAAAAAAGGTTGGAATCCATCAGTGTTCATTAGTCATCTTCTCCTTCATCTTCCTGTAAGGAGAAAAAGCAGGCAATTAATCTTTAGGGTTAATTCTAAAGTCATTTCCCAACATTCATAGGAACCATGATGAACTCCACAGAACACTATGAAGAATCTAATTTTATAGACCTATATATCACAACCTATGCTCAAATCTTAGCTGAATGACCCAGTGATTTTATTCCAGATAAATTAATTTTTCAGCACTAACCAAATCACTAGACATCTTTCAGACCAAATAATCCAAAACACAGTCTGACTGTAAGAATTTTATAGTGAATCTAAAACATGTGAATTTGTTATTTGGGAGATTTCTCCAAATATGACCAGCTGTACTATCCATACCACTTTCATTAAAGTACTGGTTAGGGAAGGACAGGATTGTGTGGTCATAAAACTAACCACAAAAGCAGAACAAGTTAAAAATCACTGATACAATCTCATCAAAATTCCTCCCAATCTTGTACAACAAAATAGCTTATCTCTTCTACAAATCCTCCCATAATTAGTTGAGTCAGTCCCATTTTACAATATATATAACCTCTAAACTAACATGGCTTCAAACATTATCTTTCTGGACTTACCTCTCCTTCTTCCCCCTCATCATCATCTTCATCTTCTTCACCTTCATCCTCATCCCCTTCTTCATCAATATCTTCCAACCCTTCCTCTTCTTCATCATCATCATCATCTTCTTCTCCTTCCCCTTCTTCATCATCCATGTCAGGAACCTTAAAAAACCAAGAGTTATGTTAAGAACTCATTTTCAAACAAATAAGACAAGTGAAACCTTGAATAATAGACCACTCAACTCACCAAGTAGTACTGTAATGGATTTGGCCAAATGTCATCTTTGATGACTTCTCCCAACTCATCTGCACCTGCATCAGAATGGTCGGTGAACCAGGTAAAGAAGCTTTCTGGTTCTTCATGCTGTCTCTTCCTGCTGGCTTTATTCTGTGTTTGACTTGAACGTTTCGTCAAATCCTAAATGAAGATGGAAGAACTTTTGATGTAGGCTCTCTACAAAACCTAAGTCCTCCATAATTCAAACAGCAAGATTTTAACCCAAAGGAGAACAAAAAATGTACATCAATATATTATCAAACTATTATTCTTATTTATGAGAAATTACAAAATATAAAGAGAAAAGGCCCTAGAATTCTAGGTCTAGAAAGATGGTTGTCAAATTTGTATGACAAGGTTTTCCTGAAAAGGTACCATCGTTTAATTTTGGCTTTTTCATAAAATTAGTTCCACTTTAACAACTAGTCCAACATAGTGTTATTTAAAAGGTATTTACTAATTAAATGTGGGAATAAATGGATTTTGGGAAGTGGCATGCCATTGGAAGAGCTTGATCATAAATTAAGAAACAAACAAAAACTAGTCAATTTCTATAAAAGTTTGCACTGCACAAGTTATGAGAGCTCCAGACTACTGTATTTGACTTAAACACACTGCAGTTTTTTGTTTTGTTTTTTAATCCTCATCCTAGGACATGCTGAGAAGAGAGAAGAGAGAGAAGAGAGCAACCTCTATCCATGGGAGAGTGTGATCGGTTACCGCCCAGACATGCCTGCTGGAGGGTTGAACCTGCAACTCAGGTATATGCCCTGACCGAGAATCCAATCGGCAACCTTTTGGTGCACAGGCCACTGAACCACCCTGGCCAGATTGGAATTTCTCTTGTATTTTAAGGATTTGCATAACACATTACCAAAGCACGAAGTATTATTAAATGATTTAACTAAACCAAAATATACAAAATATTTTTGCCAAACAATTTCTCAAATACCTTTCCAGATTTCCATTTGATTTCAGTGGACTTTGAAGATGGATCACCACTCTCGTTCAGATGAAACTCTTTGGAGAGAACTTTATTTTCGAAGTAAGGATTTTCATCAAAATACTACAAGAAATAGAGGATTAGAAATCAATACAAACAGCTCTTCTAACCAAAGATCAAGTTAAAATATCCATAGTGGCAAACAAGAGTTATTGATACTCACAAAATCTATTCTGTAACCTGATTTAATATCTTCAAATTCTGTCACTTCAACTCTTGTCAAATAATGCAGCGCCTCTTCATCCTCTTCCCCAAGCAGTGCAGACACTAGACCAGCAAATTATAAGCCAAATGAATATTAAACAGACAAGCACTAAGTAACTCAAGTGCTTGTTAAAGCACTTTAAATTTTTTCCTAATTTAGTGAGCATCTTGGTTTCATAACTCCATTAACTGAAAACCAAATGGCTCAGAGTGTCAAAGCTAGAAACATCATTTTATCAATTAAAGACAAATCCTGAGTTAGAATACAGACTCTTCTGAATAGACAGAAAACATTAATTATAAGCCTCCCCTCTCTGTTTCAACCTCTATGTGTAACCAACATGTTGGACCAAGTCCTCAACCAAGGTTCCTCTACTCCTTAACAAGTGGACATCCGACTTTTGTAATGCTCTGCTGATAACATACCTTGTGGATGGTTGACAAATGTTGTTACCCAAAAATTTGGGATTTTGGCGATCAATTCTGACCTCTTCTGAAAAAATGGTTGGCGGAGTTTGTTATATTTCTGTTCTACTTTCAAAATCTCCTCACTGGCTTGTTCATTAAGTCTGAAGCAAATGAAAAGACATGTTGACAATGATGGTATTTGACAAATACAAAAATTGCCGAGACTACAGAATATATACTCTTGTTAGCTTTAGAAAAGGGCAAAGTACACATTTATAATAAACCGAATCATCTAGATTTTTGTACCCATATTAAATTCAAGTCAAAACTAAGTTGGCACTAATCTGGGGTAGGCACTCAATGGGCAGTTCTTTAACTAGGTGCCCAAACCGAGCATTTTGGTAACGCTGTACATTTACTTCAATTACTACCAGGCTAAGTTCAATTCGGTGTCCCTCAGGCAGATGAAGGGGGGAAAGTCTGCCAATCAAGTCAGAACAACACTGATGCCATAAAGCTAAACTGTCAGAAGTCCATGCACTGCAATTCAGACAACTCGCAGCCTTTGGAAGGAGATGCAATGTTTACAAAGTCAATGTACTTTCATCGAAAGCTTTTTGGTGACTACAATATTTCACAGAAAAATAACACTGACTTCATGTTTCCGCTATCATAACCATCTCCACTTAGCCAGTGGATAGAGATTTGACCACAGTTTCAAATATCACCATAAGAAGTGTTTCAGAAAACGTCTGGAAACTAAGAAAAACCTTACCTGTCTATTTCATTTTGTACTTCATCAATATGTTCAATTGCTTCTTGCTGTTCTTTTTCTGCAAGAAAAAGATGCATAAAACTCAATACTAATTAGAAGCATTTATATTTATCTACCTTTCCTGATATGAGCAGTCTCCGAGTTATATCAATAAAGCTGTAAAAAAAAAATACAATCACACACACACAAAACTGCCTACAAGGCATGCCCTCCACGTGTTCATGCAGGTAGCTGACAAATTCAAAGGCAATTCACAAATCATGCTATCTGTTAGGTATTCAAAATGCTTGTAGCACTTTTTAGGAGTTACGTTACAAAGAGACTAATCGTTAAAGTTTCTATTAAGAAAGGCAAGGAATACACCTTATTCGGGAATCCTTAAGTGTTTATTATTCATCACATTATATACCTGCAATATACTAACACCAGCTGCTAAGTAAACTATGGGAAGCGACCCACGACATTAACAAAAACCAGGACCCCGCGCATCCATCCAACGGCAGCATCGCTCCGAATAGGAAGCTGAAAATACCGCTCAGTCCCCACAACTGCAACACAGACAGGGCCCTGCACACGGACCATCGCACCCCCCCCTTCTCCTCTTTAGAAGGCGAACCCCGAGACTCCTGTCTGACCTTCCTCACCCCTCCAGCCCCATTCCAGGCGGGCTGATCTCAGGAGGGCCCCACACTTACAGGGAGTCAAGCATGAAGTCAGAAAACTGGGAGCCCCAGGAGGAGGAAGAAAAGGAGGCGCGCTGCGGGAAAGCTGCCCTTTTGTCGGGCAGAGACGGCAAAACCGATAAACTAAGTGGGCGTGAAGGGCCCCGAGCGCGCGGCTCGTTTCCGGCCACCATCCCGGGTCCGCAGCCCCCCGCCGAGAAGCCCTTCCCGGAGGAGGCGGGAGGCTTTGCAGGAGCCACGGCAGGAACCCCCAGCACCCTGCCCGCCGCGCCAGGTGGCTCAGCGCGCGGCCGCGGCGGGGCGGCCGCCCCACGTGGGGAGCGCCCGGGGCGACAGGAGCATCCTCCCCGGCGGCCAGGACCCGCGGGCGGCTGGCCGCGTGCTTCCCCGCGCCCCCACCCCGACCCAGCTCGAGGCAGGGGGTCGCGCGGGGGCTGGCCTCCGGGTGGGGGCGCGGGGCCGCCGGCGGCGGGCCGGGCGCAAAGAGGGAGCCGCGCGGAGGCCCGGGCGCGGGGCCGCGTCCGGCCGCACCATGTGGCGGCGGTGGCGGCTGATGGGAGCGAGGCATCATGGCGGAGCACAATAAAGAGAGGCTTCTCGGGAGGGAGGGAGGGGGAGGAGAGCGAGGGAGGGGGGAGAGGAAGGGGGGGTCTCCTCCGCCCGCGCCGAACAGGCCGCAGCGCCCCCGCCTCGCAGCGCCGTCCGCCGCCGCGGCGCCACCCCGGCCCCGGCCCCGCGCGCACAAAAAAGGGCGCCGAGGCGCGCGCCGGCCCGTCCGCCCAGCGCCCCCGGGGCCCCACCGGCGGCCTGCGGGCCGGGCGGGCGGCGAAGATGGCGGCGCGGGCCGGCCCCCGCCTCGCCTGCTCCTCACCTGAGGTCTCGTCGGCCCCGTCGTGGTTGGAGTTGAGCTCCTTTTTACTGACTTTGGCCGCCGGCGCCGACATGGTGCTGCTCCGCGGTCGGGGGGGGAGCGGGGAGGGGGAGAGAAGGGAAGGCGAAGGGGGCGGGCAGCGGCTTCCCCTCACGCCACACGCGCGCGGGCGCTCGCTCGGTCCGGCCGCCTCCTCCCGCGCCGCTCGTTCTCCCTCCCCCTGCCTTGCGCGCGCTGCCCTCGCGGCCTGACGACGAGGGAGAGGCTGGGGCAGCGTGCCGGGCCCCGGCCCGGGCTCCTGCTTACGGAGGGGAGGCGGCGGCGGGCGGGCCAGCGGCTGGGCTCCTTCACTCACGCTCCGCGATCCAGCTCGCTGCTCGTTCTCCCCGAGTCGCCTCCTCCTCCACCTCCTCCTCTCGGCGAGGGGCGGGCGGCAGAGCGCAGGCGCGCCGGGCCCGCGCGCAAGCCCCACCCCCGGCCGGAGTGGCTCGCGCCGCCCGGCCATTGGCTGGGGCGCCGGGACGAGGGGGCGGAGCCTCGGCGAGGAGACACAGGGCCTGGCGAAGAGGCGGGAGGAAGGAACGCGGCGACGTACGGGGCCGGCCCCCCGCGCCGCGCTCCCCTCCCCCGCTTTCCCCTTCTCCAGCCCGACCCGGGACATTTGCGCGCTACGGCGCGCAGCGGCCAGAGGCGGGGCCTTGCCGCGCGGCGCGCAGGCCCCCGGGACGAGCGCATCACGTGGTGGCGAAGCGGCTTCCCTGCTCCGCAGGGCGGAGGGGAGTTCGCAGCCCCCCAGAAGGGCAGGCCTCGTAGTAGCATGGGGACCCAGAAATGCATCCACCCCAGGCTCTGCGCCCCGGGACAGGGCTAGGGCATCCCTCCGTGGGGGAGAGGAGGGAGCGCCTCCATCCTACCTTCCTGACGGGGAAACTGCTATTTTTACTCACTCGGGCTTTGCAAAGCCCTAAGCTGTCCAGTTCACTCACAGGGCCTTTTCCTGGCTTTCAGTGCAAGTTCTGCCCAGCAGGCTGTAGGCCCTTGGGCAAGTCACTTCCCCTCCCAACCTATTTGTTATAAAATGATAAAACGCAAAGAAGGCTGACAAATGGGACGTGGGTCAGTGGTAACATTCAAACAGGGCCGAACTGAAGTACAAGTCCTCTGAAGGCAGGGAAGTGGGTCCTTTTGGAAACCCTACCTAGGGCCCGGTCCTGGCAAAGCGCAGCGTGCACCTCATTAAGGCCACACAACTGACCGATAGAAAGGTGTCACATTCATTCGCCCTGTCCCAGATGACAGGGCCAACCAACAAAGGCCTGCTTTAGAGGCCAGGTCTTGAACCATCAAGTAGGGCCAAGGCGTTCCTGTTAAAATAATGCTTTCTAGGTAATGCAAATACACCTCACTCGACTCCTTCCTCCAGGGCCCGTAGACATGGACCTTAAAAAGCTTCCCCGGGCATTTGTAATCTGAATTTGAGATTGGATCATTTGCCTTCCAACAAGCACAGTGTCTTTCTTTATTGCTCAAGATGGTCCGTGGTGAGTGATCAATAAATGTTAAGTAATTGGCATCCAACCCATGGGGTACAGAATACACATATCTCCTGGGGACTCACTCAAAAACCCAGAAATTCATCTAATCCTTCCCTTCCAAACCTGAATCTCAATCGAGTCCAGCTCCATCCATACCTATCCCAATTGCACAGGTGTAAAAGAAGAAGTATTATTATTAAATGTCTCACAACCAGATCCCAGGAGAGAAGAGAAAAAAAAAAACCACCAAAACCCCTGATTTGCAGCATTTGCTGATTCTGGTGGTATATACATACTCTCACTATGGCCAATTTCCTGCCACCATTGTGATGTTACTGAGTTGGAAAGAAATACCAGGCTCCAGAGCATTGCTGAAGCGTGGACCCTGGACCACGGGCTGTGATAAACACATGCCTTTTCTCATTCAATCCTCATGACACACAGGCAGGTATCAATATCCTTATTGCACAGATAAATGCATTTTTTTTTTATGCAAGTGGCAGAGCCAAGATTCTCACTCAGGCTAGTGGAGAGCAAGCGCCTGCTCTTCGACAGAGTTTTTCCATTTGGGGCAGGACCCACAGTAGAGGTGCAACTGACGTCAAGAACCCGGCGCACAAATACACACAAAACAATGCTTTCCCCTTAACTAAGTGTGATGTGGCCCTTAATCTTCTATTTTCTTTCTTTAGATCAGGGTGCACGCCACTGAAATGATTGCATGACCTACAAATAGGATGAAACATCCTGAGAAACAAACACTGTGCCGAGGGTGGCAGCTACACACAGCATGTCCAAAGGTAGGTACCAGTGACCCACAGCATCCCCTCCGTGGCCGATCTACCTGTTTCCCAGGCATCTGCAGAGGTTCCACAGAGCCTTCAACAACCCCAGCCCTTAGGAGCACCCCGCTCCTCCCCCTGACCTTTCGCACTGCACTCCAGATGCACGCGAAGCTGAAATATGTATAATTTTGTTAACCAGCGTCGCCCAAAATTCAATAAAAAGGAAAAAAAATAATTTAAACGAATGCAAGATCACACACTAGGAAGTGAAAGAGAAAGAAAAAGGGCAAAAGTTCCAGTAAATAAGGGAGTGGCATTGGACACACCAAGAGATAATTCATCCACTGTGCCCTCTTCCCGGCTCCAACACACTCCTGGGCCTCACTCAGAACTCCGCCCTCTCCTCTCCTTCCCAGTTTCTTTGAAGGAGGACCCCATGGCTTAAGTATTGGAACAGAGAGATGTTGGTGTTCCCGACAGTGCCGCGGTGTCCCGGGATGAAGAGGAAATCCAACACATAAACACCCACTTCTGAGCCTCCTCTTTCTGATCTCCAAAATGGGGTTATTATCCACCGAGTGCTGCCGTTGTGAGGGCTACCCGGCAGAGAAGTGCTTCGCAGCACAGTGCCTGGCAGCTCAGTGCCCAGTGACTGGCATGAGCTGTCCTCTGGGTTTGGATGACTGCGGCGCACCTCCTGGTCCCGTGAATTCTCAGATGCTACGCAGGAGGAGACCGGGAGCCCTGTCTACGCTGAGCTGCTCACAAGTAGGAAGGAGTTTACCCATCTCAAGAGCCCAGAGTCTGTGCCAATCAGGGTCCTAAGTGGCTTACTTCTATTTAAGCCACCTCACACCAAGCCTAAGAACTGGGTAAATGTTGAGCCCATGTCACTTGCCCAACAAGGTCACAGCCAGATAAAGCCAGGTTCCAAACCCTGGCCTTCAGCTTTGCCACCCTGGGCAGGAGGCTTGCCATGTCCCCCAGCACATCCCTAGGAACACTCGGATGAGGACTCTCGCTCCTTCCACCTCAGCCAAGTCTGCAAATTAGGAGGATTCAGACCCCTAGCCCCATGCCCCTCCCCACTGAGCCTGCGGTCAGGTTTTCCTAGGACAATGCCATCCTGCCTTCCACCTATCCAAACCCATCCCCCATGAAGGCCCCACCACATCCCGGCTCTAGCAGGGAGGCCTAATCACCAGAACAGTCCACTTTGTGCCCAGCTCCAAGCTGTGTGTCTGCAAAACGCAGCCCTCACCTCCAAGTTAAGGGTTAATGGGGCGAGGGGCAGACATGAAACCCACAATCACAAAATACTGATGTAAGGGCCACGCTGGGGTGACCCCGGGAGCTGCAAGGGCAAAAGGGAACTCCTAGCCCTGGCCGGTTTGGCTCAGTGGATAGAGCGTCGCCTGCGGGCTGAAGGTCCCAGGTTCCATTCAGGTCAAGGGCACACGCCTGGGTTGCGGGCCTCATCCCCAGTGGGGGGCGTGCAGGAGGCAGCCAATCCATGATTCTCCCTCATCATTGATGTTTCTATCTCTCTCTCCCTCTTCCTTCCTCTCTGAAATCAATAAAAATACGTTTTTTTTAAAAAAGGAAACTCCTAGCCCGGCAGCCGCAGCTCAAAGGAGACTGTGTGCGGATAAGAAGTGACTTTTCCGCAGAGAGCTGGGCAACAAGGAGACTCGCACAGGTAAGGAGAGGTAAGAAGTGGGGGTCAGGGTCCGAGGGAGAGAACAGAGCCCCAAGAGGTGAACAGAGGTACACGGTGCTGGAGGGGGCAAGCACTGGAGAGGGCGGGGGTGGGAGGTGGGGGTTGGGACCCCAGGGGCGGGGCCCTGGAAATCTCAGTCTACACCTCAGGGCAATGGGAAAGCAAGAAGAGGAAGGGTTTTAAGCCGGGAGTCACGTGATTGGCTTTGCGCGGCTGGAAGGGAGGAGGAAGCTGGAAGCGAGAGGAGGAGGAGGAGGAGGTAACCGGAATGTGGGCCGGCGGCGGCCGAGCAGGGAAGCGAGGTGGAGGGGTATGCGAGGCTTTGGAGGTAGGACCACCCGGACACGTAAGGATCCCGAGGCTGTGGCGGGTGAGAGAGAGGAAAGAGTCACCGAGTCTCCCCCAGCCTCAGGTTGGCGGGCGGTGGTACGGACCGCGGCTGGGGATCCCGGAAGCCCGGGGGCTGGGAGACGAGCTGGGAGTAGGTGCTGGCGTGGGGTGGGGGCAGGGACGAGCTCCCACGTGCTCGGGGTCTCCCAGCTTCCCCCCTTCGGCTCTTTCTCCATGGAAGCCTAGTCCACGCGACCCTGTGCCCGCAATCCCGCCAGGGGAACCCGGGATCACAGCTCAGACGGAGGAAGGAGACGAGGCAGGGGGAGAAAATCACTTAGAAGTCGGTCTCCGCACACCCCTTCCCTCCCCAGCGACCGCGGCGCGGGCACCTACCGCCCTTCGGCACGTCCGGAGGGGCCGGCTTCTTCTCCGGCTTCGGGGCGGGAGGCACTTTGGGTTTCTTCGCTTGCGGCGGGAGCGAGGACTGGCGTTTGGGGGCCATGCCGCGCGGGAGGTCCGAGGAGCCGATGGCGGGGAAGCGGCGGGGCTGGAAGGCGCGCTGCGACTGGGACCGCCCAGGTGCGGGAGGTTTAAATCGGCCCCGGAGCCGCCCTGCCCGGAGGAGCTATTTACATGACAGTAGCGCGCACACCTCTCTCCCCTCCCCCAGCCTCATCCCTTTCTCCCACCCGCCAATCAAGACCAACTTCTTTGAGTCCTCCCGGCACTTCTCCGGGGCCTCCCGGCCGGCGGGGGCGGGGGCGGGGGCGGGGGGCGAGCTTCCTCCGGGAAGCCGGCTGTGCTCTCCAGGCCCCTCCGCGCCTGGACCTGCCACGCCCGCAGCCCACCCCCATCCCCTCGGAAAGCCCCTCAGCAGGCGGTGCTGACACCTTCTCTTCTTCTTTCTCCCTTTGGCCTCCAGAAAACTTAAATGTGACCTGGCCTCCCCGCAGCCTGGAATGTTCCCCAGTCCTCCCCTCCCACTCCCACCCCCTCCAGGTCTGGCTGACTCCTGCCCCACCTCCAGGTCTCAGCCCCGAGGAAGACGTGAATATTGAAATAAAGGGTTCCCAACCAAGAATTGCAAAGAGGGAGAAGCGGGTACCCTGGCGAACAGCCATTCACTCTTCACTCTTTTCAGAAAAGGAGAGAAGGGTTAGGGGTTCAAAGAAGCTGTTGAAGGCTTGGGAGTCGCAAACCCCAATGCCTTCGGGGCCCTGTCGGGCAATAAGGCGGGTGGAAGGCAGGCGAGTGGAAAGCCCAGTAGTTAGTGGAGGTAGGTGGGCGCCGTCACCGGGGACCTGCCAGCGCCACCGGAGCGGAAGTCTGTGCTGACTTACTGGTCACCCAGCAGTTCTGCTCCGGGCCATCCCCCCAACAGAAATGCATACCGCTGAGCACCAACGCAGGGCCGGGCAAGAGTCGGTATACAGTTGCTCCTAAGGAAAAAATAATACATATGGAAAATAATACAAGGATAAACTGTTGCCCTAGCCGGTTTGGCTCAGTGGATAGAGCATCGGCCTACGGACTGAAGGGTCCCAGGTTCGATTCCAGTCAAGGACACATGCCTGGTTGTGGGCTCCATCCCCAGTAGCGGGTGTGCAGGAGGCAGCCGATCAATGATTTTCTATCATCATTGATGTTTGTTTGTTTGTTTTCTTAATATATTTTTATTGATTTCAGGGAGGAAGGGAGAGGGAGAGAGAGATAGAAACATCAATCAATCCCTGGTCAGGGCATATACAAGAATCAACCAATGAATGCATAAATAAGTGGAACAATAAATTGATGTCTCTCTCTCTCTCTCTCTCTCTCTCAAATCAATCCATAAATTTTTAAAAAAGAAAAAACATACTTTGTGGATTAAATGAAATATGTGATCAGGCTACTTTTTTAAAATATATTTTTATTGATTTCAGAGATGGAGAGAGAGAGATAGAAAACTCAATGATGAGAGAGAATCATTGACCTGCTGCCTCCTGCACACCCCACACTGGGGATCGAGCCTGCAACTCTGTGCCTTGGCCTGGAATAGAACCTTCAGTCCACAGGTCAGTGCTCTATCCACTAAGCCAATCTGGTGAGGGCCCACTTTCTTTTCTTAAAACTTTTCTTTCTTTTTTTATTTTTTATTTTTATTTTTTTTATTAGTTAAGGTATTACAAATGTGTCCTCATCCTCCCCATTAACCCCCAACCTCCCCCCCGCCCCCTTTTTTTAATTTCAGAGAGAGAGCGAGAAATAGAAATAGAAACATCAGTGATGGAGAGAGAATCATTGATCGTCCTGGGCATGCGCCCTGACTGGGAATCGAACCTCCTGGTTCATAGGTCCACATTCAACCATTGAACCACGCTGGTCGGGCTGGTCAGGCGTATGGTCCATGAGTTTGCAACATCTGAGTTAATACAGTGATTTTCCTTTTTTTTCTTCTTCTTCTTCTTCCCATCAATTACCCTCTTAACAAAATAAATCTCAGCCAGGGCAATGTAGCTCAGCGTTGGAGTGTCAACCCATGTATCAAGATATGAAGAGGTTCCGGGTTCGATTCCTGGTCAGGGCACATGCCTGGGTTTTAGGCTTGATCCCCAGCAGGGCATGCAGGAGGCAGCCCCTATCAATGTTGATGCATCGATGTTTCTATCTCTCTCTCTCTCTCTCCCCCTCTTCCTTCCTCTCTCTCTCTCTCTCAAAAAAAAATCAATTAAAATAAATAAATAAATACATCTCAGGTGTAAGTCAGTGATGTCAATACCGGTAAAAAGCTGAGGTCTCTGAAGACCCCCACCATGACCTCTCGCTCCCCTCCATCCCTCCCTCTGTCAGCTTCAGAGGAACTTTGGGCTCCTTCTAAGACATTTTGAAAGTCACAGTGTCTTGGTTTTTACAGGTGGGCAAGCTGAGACCTGAGAGAAGTGATTTGCCTCAGGTCAGGAGGGAAATAACTGGGTTAGAGCTGGAACCAGGACTACGGGATCACTTTCTCACAGGGATGACCAGCCTCAGTCTCAGTGTTTACATCTGTAAAATGGGTGGTAATAACACCTGCCTCTTTGTTTTAGAATTTTCAATTTGAGAACAAAAGGGTCATCTTTTCCCTGTTTTCACCCCAGAAATTACCCAAAAACAGTATGGAAAACAAAAATGAAAATTCTCTTAATGAAACTGGCCGTTAGCCAAACCCCAAACCACGGAATGAATAGGTGACTGGATGGCCAGTGAGAAGGAACAGGAACCCTGGCTGCTGGGCTCAGTGGTTAGAGCCTAGGCCCTTGCACTGAAGGGTCATGAGTTTGATTCCTGGTCAAGGGCACTTACCTTGGTTGGAGATTTGATCCCGGGCCCCAGTCGGGCATGTGTGGGAGGCAGCCATTGATGCCTCTTTCTCTCTCTTCCCCCCCCACCCCTTCCTTCCACGCTCTCTAAATAAATAAATAAATGAAAAACATCCTCAGGTGAGGATTAACAAAAAAAGAAAAAGGAACAGGGTGTGTGCAGGAAGAGAGTTCTGGGAGTATCCGCAACCGACACTCTGGAAGCAGAGCAACAAACCCAAACCCCAGGCCAGAGCAGTGTGTTCTGACAGCATGCCGCACCAGGCTGCGTAGTTCCTAGAAACAAAGGAGCTAAATGAGCCCAGAGGAGCTTCAAAAAGCAAATACAAATTAGAGGTATCTCAAAATACCGCCCCCCGTTTTGGGGTTTTTTTTACCCACCAGCTTGAGGTTCAGACATTTGGAAACACTCTACCTGGGAAAGGGTTTGAGGAGAGGTCCCTACAGCTTAAATGGATACAGCCTCCTGCAGCTTTAAATGGGTATAATCTGGTTGGGGGGCAATCTATCTTCTCTATCTATAAAAGCCTCATATGCAAAGTGTCCCCGCAGGAGTTCCACCAGGAGAGTTCGCTCGCTCGCTACGACGTGCGCTGACCACCAGGGGGTGGCGCCAAACGAAGGAAGGCCCTGACTGGCAGATGGAAGGCCCTGATCGCCGGCCAGGCCTAAGGACCCTACCCGTGCATGAATTTTGTGCACCAGGCCTCTAGTTTAGCTATAATAATATAGATCAAAACTAGAAAAACACGCCCTGTCCGATTTGGCTCAGTGGATGGAGTGTCGGCCTGCCAACTGCAGGGTCCCAGGTTCGATTCCAGTCAAGGGCATGTACCTTGGTTGCGGGCACATCCCCAGTAGGGGGTGTACAGCACAGAGGAGCCACTAGAACAGTGATGGCGAACCTTTTGAGCTCGGCGGAACAACAAATCTCTTTCTCTCTCTCTCTCCAATCAAATTTTTTTTAAAATGGGGATTATAGCACAAAGCTGGTTTGTTAGTCTAAGTTTTTACATTAACAAATTTCCTTCAACATCTTTTCATGCTATTAGATATTCTCCCATGACATTTTCCATTGCTGCTGTTTTCTGTTGGGTAAATGTGTTATCATTTATTTATACTAAACCTCGACAATGGCAATTTCAGGTTTTCCTACTATTTTGACCTAAGCAACATTGCGAGGACCATCCTAGCAACTAAATCTTGGCACGCAGAGGTGGTTATTTTCTTAGAATACATTTCTTAGGATACAATCAATGAGCTACAATTGTTGAGTGAAAAACTCTGTAAAGTGATAGGGGTTTCGAAGATGTTGCCCAGTAGTTCAGGCCCTCTCCTGCAGTGTTTGTGATACTTCACCGAACCCAGCTTCATTCCGAAACTTCCTACGTGGTGGGCGGAAAACGTTATCTTGGAGTTGGTTACTCGGGAGATAGAACAGTTTTTCCTATGCTTCTCCACGGACGGAATTTATTCTCTTGTAAATTGCCCACTTGTGTCAACTTACCCAATTTATTATGGAGATGTTGCTCTTTTCTTTGTCAGTTTACAAGTGTATTTTACATATCGCGCGTATAGCCTTCTCTCTTCTACATTGCAGAATATTATTTGTTTCTCATCGTCTTTTAAGTGAGATTTTAATTTTGGGGGAGACTCACTTAGGTTTGGTTTTGTTTTTAATGTAGTCAAGACTCTTGATCTTTTGTTTTCTTTCCTTTTTTGTAAAAAAAAAAAAATTGTGGGGGGGACTCTTTCCCCCTCCCCACGTAGGAATCTGTGCTTGTTTCTCAATAAATTTCCATCTTTTGCTATAAAAAAAAATTTTGTTGGTGATTCTTGGAACTGCTTCAGCCCAAGATGGTGTAAATTAATCACCTGTGTTTTCTTCTAATATCAGTATATCTTCCTTTTTAATATCACAAGTTGTGACCTATCTGAATTCATCTGGAGTATGATGTGAAGCAGGGATATAATTAGACTTTTTTCCAAAAGTGGGGGGGCCTGCAGGTGGCAGCCGATCCATGTTTCTCTCTCATGGATGTCTCTTTCTCTCTCTCTCCCTTTCTCTCTCTATAAAACAAAATAAATGAAAACATATATTTTTTGAAAAAGTGATGACAAATGTCAGTGTGGGTAGAACATGAACCATCTCTCATTAAATAACTGGGGTTCATAAGGTTTAATTTTACCCAAGTAACTTTGCACATCACATGTTTTCTTCAATAGAACTGGTGCTACAGCCCTAACTAGTTTGGCTCAGTGGATAGAGCGTCGGCCTGCAGACTGAAGGGTCCCGGATTTGATTCCAATCAAGGGCATGTACCTTGATTGCGGGCACATCCCCAGTAGGGGGTGTGCAGGAGGCAGCTGATCAATGTTTCTCATCAATGTTTCTAACTCTCTATTCCTCTCTGTAAAAAATCAATAAAATATATTAAAAATAACATACACAAAAAGAACTGGTGCTACAATTCCTAATGGTAACAAAAGAAATACTGGAATGGACATATTTAGAAGAAAATCCGCTATTACATAGAACCACATTTACTCATCCAATCATTCAATATTTATTGTCTAATACATGCCAGACAGCAATGATTATGATAAACTAGAGGCCCGGTACATGAAATTTGTGCTTGGGAGGGGGGTCCCTTGACCCGGCCCGCACCCTCTTGCAATCCAGGACCCCTCAGGGGATGTCTGACTGCCTGTTTAGGCCCAATTCTGCAGGGATCCCTGTGGGATCGGGCCTAAATGGGCAGTTGGCCATCCCTCTCGCAATCCAGGACCCCTGGCTCCCAACCGCTCACCTGCCTGCCTGCCTGATCACCCCTAACCCCTCTGCCTGCCCTCCTGATCGCCCCTAACCACTCGCCTGCCTGCCTGATCACCCCTAACCCCTCTGCCTGCCTGATCGCCCCCAACCACCTCTGCCTTGGCCCCCAATGCCACAGCTTTATTGGGAAGGTTGTCTGGAATGACATCCAGTAGGTTGTTCGGCTGTATGGTCTAATTAGCATATTATGCTTTTATTATTATAGATTCTTGAAAAAAATGCAGATAACAAGGGAAGGCCTCTCTAATAAGTTGGCATTTGGGCAGAGACCGTAAGGAAGTAGGGAAAGACATTGTGACCATCAGGGAAAGGACATTCTAGACAGAAAAAGAAGCAAGTCAAAGGCCCAAGGCAGGAAGATGTATCAGGAGAAGTAAGGCCAGGCTGTTAGAATGGGAGAAATGATGGAAGATGAGTTCAGAGAATGTTGGAGGCTCAGGTCTTGTAGGACTTGTGGGCTGTGATAATGTCTCTAGATTTTTTTACATTGAGCATACGTACAAAATTCAAAGCTGATTAAGACATGCCTGTCCTGAGTGACATTATATAGTCCATGTCAAAAACTGTAATGGCTATAGAGAAAGTTTGATAGGACTAGAGAAAACAGAACAATACATCTGGCAGAAATCAGATGAAGTTTAAGCTGGGTCAGTAAGAATGAATGGGTGATATGGGATTTCTTTTCTTTTTTTAAAAAGGAGTTTATTTGAGCCAAACTGATGACATATGTTGGGGAGCAAGATCTCAAATGCTCCCTGGGATTTATTCTTATTTTTAATCCTCACCCAAGGATATCTTTTTCATTTATTTTTTAGAGAGAATAAAAGGAAGGGAGGGGAGGAAGAGGAGGAGGAGGAGAGAGAGAGAGAGAAAGAAAGAGAGAGAAACATCAATGTGAAAGAGACACAGCAATTGGTTGCCTCCTGCACCAACCCCAATCCAGCAGGGTATCCTGGGATTGAACCTGCAACCCAATCATGTACCCTAGACCAAGAATCAAACCCGTGACCCTTCAATTTGAGGGCTAATGCCCTAACCGTCCAGGGGGCTTCCTGGGATTTATTTTGAGGGTGATGGAATGTTCTAAAAATTGATTGTGGTGATGATTACACAATTCTGTGAATATACTAAGAACCATTGAATTACATACTTTAAATAGCTGATTTGTATAGTATATAAGGTATATCTCAATTAAATAAAGTGTTAAAAGAAAAAGAGAGACAGGATGTATATACTAGTAGGATACGCATTTTATTTTTAATTTATTTTATTTTAAAATATGTTTTTATTGATTTTTTAGAGAGTGAGGAAGCGCGCACGAGAGAGAGAGAGAGAGAGAGAGAGAGAGAGAGAGAGAGAGAGAGAGAGGGAGACATTGATGAGAGAAACATCAGCTGCCTCCTGCACGCCCCCTATTGGGGATCGAGCCCACAACCTAGGCATGTGCCCTGACTGGGAATCCAACCTGTGAACTGGATTCACGGTAGGAATCTCAACCATCCGAGCCACAAGGGGCAGGGATGGATATACACTTAGATACACGGAAGTGTTGGTCTGGGGAGAGGATATGCTAAGAGTTTTGTCCCTAAGAGAAGAGAATTCCCTGTTTGAAGACTTTGAAAATTGTAAAGAATTGACAGCTCAGCCTTTTATGGGATGGATATTACATGTTGCCAGGTGCTGAGGTAGGCCTTGGAGTTGCAAAAATGAGAATGCTATGCCTTTCGTTCAAATCTCAGAGATTAGTGGGATATGAGGGCAGCACCGTTTATGGAACAATTTAAGTGTTTAATTCCACTTTGAGTTGTCACCTTTGACCTACATTAGAACATATACGTAAGTCTGTTTCTGGACTTGCTATGCAATTGAATGGGTATCTACGATTATTCCACTATGAATTCAGCACTCTTTATGTTATTCTACTTGGACCACCCCTTCTTTTTAAAAATATGTTTTTATCCATTTTTTTCAGTGTCCACAAATAAATACTGGAATATAGCCACAGCTATTTGTTTACATATTGCCTCTGACTGCTTCAGACTAAAAGGAGAGGCTTGGCGTTTCAACAGGGACCATTAGCCATTACTCTCTGGCTGTCCCAGAGAGAACTTGCTGACCTCTGATCTAGGATCTTGGATTCCCTTTATAATCTCTGCGTAGCTGTTTCTGAACATGGGAGAGGTCTGTTTCACTAAAGACTGTCTTTTCCATGCTACTTAGCCATTCATTAGAGAGGTGGGGGGCCCGGCCAGGTGGCTCAGTGGTTGAGCGTCGACCTATGAACCAGGAGGTCATGGTTCAATTCCCCGTCAGGGCACATGCCCAGGTTGTGGGCTCTGTCCCTGGTGTGGGGTGCAGGAGGCAGCTGATCGATGATTCTCTCTCATCATCAATGTTTCCGGACGACCTCAGGTGGAAACATCTTCAGTGCTTGTGACCTGGCAGAGAAAATGTACGAGGACAGAGGGTGGAGCTAGAGGAAGGGGATTTGAGGCCTTATGTGTGTGTGTGTGTGTGTGTGTGCGCACTGTGCGCATGCCACCTTTTGTGTGGCACTATACCACCTGGGTCAGGGGTGGGCAAACTTTGTGACTCGAGGGCCACAATGGGTTCTTAAACTGGACCGGAGGGCCGGAACAAAAGCATGGATGGAGTGTTTGTGTGAACTAATATAAATTCAAAGTAAACATCATTACATAAAAGGGTACGGTCTTTTTTTTTTTAGTTTTATTCATTTCAAACGGGCCGGATCTGGCCCGCGGGCCGTAGTTTGCCCACAGCTGACCTACGTATTGGCAGCTATAGTCTCCATCCCATCCTTCCCACATCAGGATCAAGCAACACAGGTTTGGAATCAGGAAGCCACAAGAAGCGATGATCGTAGGAATAGCACAGGCAAGGCCACAAAAAGCAAGCTTGGAATCCTAGAACGCTCAGGCAGGAAGGGATGGACAGGGGACCGGTTCCCACCCTGCTTTGAGCCACTGGGAGCCTGAGACTCAGGCAGGAATGAACCTGAGTCACACAGCGCAGCGATCGATGGGCTTTAAATTCAGGGCCTCCAACTCCCAGGTCACATGCTCGCTGGGAGTCAGAAATTGCAAGGCCCCATAGGGGCATTGGGTGCCACTGTCTTGCAGAAGGAAACCTGGGCCTCAGGGAGGGGGCCGCCCCCGCATACTCCCGGCAGCGTGGCCAGGAGACGGACCACATTTCTGCCGCTGGAGTTCCAACAGCCGTGTCTGCACCAGCGCTCAAGGCTGCGGGCCGCCTCCTGGAGCCCCGTTTTCTCACCTGCAGAGCCCTCCCTCCGCCTTCCCTCTGCTGGTGGCCATTCGGTGCTGTCAGCCTGCGTCCTGGTCGGAGGTCGTCCCTGTAGGCTCTTCAGTTTCCGTGTGTGACCAGTTTGTGTTTCATTCTGTATTTGTCTCCCATCTCTGGCTCTTCCCCGGAAGAAGCCCATCTTTTGCCATCGAATTGAGAACACGGACTATTTTTGCAGAACTGCCTGGCCGGCGCCCACAGGCAATACCTCTCGTTCGGGCAGGACCCAGGGAGCCAGCCTCAGTGGGTGAGGGTGACTTGTCGGGAGCCTGTTCAACCTCTGGCTCCCAGGCCAAGCGTGCTCACGCACAGGTCCTGTCCTGTGAGGCAATCTTGGGGAGACGGGGCGCCCCACGGCCCGGACACTTTGTGTTGAATGGACTCCGGACTCTTTCAGAGGGATCTGGTCCTTTCGAATGTTGCACAGCCCTAGACAGAATGGCTTTTGATGAAAGGGTCTTTGCTCCTGATCCTAGGAACGCTGCGGGGCATCTGTGACTGTGTGTTTATAATTCCGTGGGGAGTTGGGGTACACTGGAATGAGACCAGTCCAGGCAGCCCCTGGAAGTCAGAAGGAATGGGGGAGGGGGTTTGGAAGGACTGCCTGCTCCCTGGTGCTCAGACATTTAGACTCATTATACGTTGCTTTGCCAACACAAGACCAAGTGCGTGACTTGTCAGTGTCCAGCATGACATCATTAAGGACTGGTGCTAGCCCTAGCCGGTGTGGCTAAGTGGATAGAGCGTCAGCCTGTGGACTGAAGGGTCCCAGGTTCAATTCCCGTCAAGGGCACATGCCCGGTTGTGGGCTCCCTCCTCAGTAAGGGGCGTGCAAGAGGAAGCCAGTCAATGATTAACTCTCATCATTGATGTTTCTCTCTCTCTTGCTCTCTCCATTCCCCTCTGAAATCAGTAAAAACATATTTAAAAAAAAAAAAAAAAAGACTGTCCTGACCGGTTTGGCTCAGTGGCTAGAGCGTCGGCCTGTGGACTGAAGGGTCCCGGGTTCGATTCCGGTCAAGGGCATGTACCTTGGTTGCGGGCACATCCCCAGTAGGGGGTGTGCAGGAGGCAGCTGATCGATGTTTCTCTCTCATCGATGTTTCTAACTCTCTATCCCTCTCCTTTCCTCTCTGTAAAAAATCAATAAAATATATTTTTAAAAAAGACTGATGCTAGCCTCGGAGTCTAGTGGCCGCTTGGTGCCTCAGGGTCTAGCGAACCTAGCCCTGAAGAGCCGAGCTGAGCCTCGGAGAGCCCAGGGAGGCCAGCCATGGGCCTCTCTCAGAGAACCGAGCTTCCAGACACTTTATAATTTGCCTTTTGGGACATTTTACATGAATGAAACCATACATGTCATCTTTTACATCTGACTTTATATCTTAATATGTGGTGGAACTTGGCTTCTTTCATTATTCTTCAATTTCAGGAGCTTTATTGGGCGTTACTACAGGTGTATTCTTCCAAATGAACTGGAACAAAAGTCATATTGGCACCACATTTTCAAGATTGAAAGAGATCACCTCGATAAGTCCCAGCAGAATAATTTGCAGTCATGTGCCCCTGGACGACAGGGGTATGTTCTGAATAACGTGTCATTAGGCGATTTTGTTGTGTGAACATCACAGAGTGAACTTACCCAAACCTAGATGGTCTGGCCCCATGGTCGGCAAACTGCGGCTCATGAGCCACATGCGGTTCTTTGGCCCCTTGAATGTGGCTCTTCCTAAGCCTTAGGACTACCCTAATTAAGTTAATAACAATGTACCTACATATATAGTTTAAGTTTAAAAAATTTGGCTCTCACCGAAACCGGTTTGGCTCAGTGGATAGAGCGTCAGCCTGTGGACTGAAAGGTCCCAGGTTCGATTCCGGTCAAGGGCATGTACCTGGGTTGTGGGCACATCCCCAGTAGGAGGTGTGCAGGAGGTGGCTAATCGATGTTTCTCTCTCATCGATGTTTCTAACTCTCTATCTCTCTCCCTTCCTCTCTGTAAAAAATGAATAAAATATATTTTTAAAAAATTTGGCTCTCAAAAGAAATTTCAATTGATGTACTGTTGATATTTGGCCCTGTTGACTAATGAGTTTGCCGACCACTGGGCTAGCCTATTACTCCTGGGGGACAAGCCTGGACAGCATGCTACCAGGTTGAATACTGGAGGCAACTGTAACATCATGGTAAGTACTTGTGTATCTAAAGTAGAAAAGGTACAATAGCCCTAGCAGGGCAGCTCAGTTGGTTAGAGCATCGTCCAGATACACCAAGGTTGCAGATCAATCCCCACTATAGGCACATACACGAGTCAATCAGTGAGTGCATGAATAAGTGGAACAGCAAATCACTGTTTCTCTCTCCCTGCCTCTCTCTCTCTCTCTCTCTCTCTCTCAATCAATCAATCAATAATTTTTTAAAAGTAGCCCAGACAGCCGGAACCGGTTTGGCTCAGTGGATAGAGTGTCGGCCTGCGGACTGAAGGGTCCCGGGTTCGATTCCGGTCAAGGGCATGTACCTGGGTTGCGGACACATTCCCAGTGGGGGATGTGCGGGAGGCAGCTGATCGATGTTTCTCTCTCATCGATGTTTCTAGCTCTCTATCTCTCTCCCTTCCTCTCTGTAAAAAATCAATAAAATATATTTAAAAAAAAAAAAAAAAAGCAGCCCAGACAGTGTGGTTCAGTGGTTGAGCATTGACCCATGAACCAGGAGATCACCTGTTCAATTCCCGGTCAGGGCACATGCCCAGGTTGTGGGCTTGATCCTCAGTGCGGGGCGTGCAGCAGGTGGCCAACCGATGTTTCTCTCTCGCTGATATTTCTATTTCTCTATCCCTCTTCCTTCCTCTCTTTAAAATCAATAAAAACAATGATAATAATAATAGAAAAGGTACAGTAAAGACACACATAAAGGATAAAAGATGGTACGCCCATAGGGGCTTAACCTAGAATGGAGCTTATAGGGGTGGGAGTTGCTCTGAGTGAGTCAGTGAGTGAGGGGTGAGTGAATGTGACATTATTGTCCACGACTGTGGACTTTATAAACACTGTACACTTAGGCACAACTAAATTTATAAAACAGCAGGAGATTAAATCGAGCGCAAGAGAAAATGTTGCAATCAAGAGACGTGGTAAACAGCTGTATGGGGCTGCCGCTGGGATAACATGGCATACTGAATTACAGCAAACTTTTTTATAAGTAAAGTACACTCTAAAATAACGATTAATAAAATAACAATTAAAAGTAGAGTACAGCCCCGGCTGGGTGGCTCAGTAGGTTGGAGCACCAACCTGTACCTCAAAGGGCTGTGGGTTCTCTCTCTCTCTCTCTCTCTCTCTCTCTCTCTCTCTCTCTCTCTCTCTCTCTCTTCCTCTCTCTAAGCTGATCCTTTAGTGAGGATTTTTTTGTAAAGTTTATTGATTTAGTCATGCTCCTTTGCATCCTTTCCATAATAAGTCTTTTTTTTTTTTTAAAGGCCCAGATGTTTGGGTTTTTAAAAATATGTTTTAGTGATTTATTACAGAGAGGAAGGGAGAGGGATAGAGAGTTAGAAACATCGATGAGAGAGAAACATCCATCAGCTGCCTCCTGCACACCCCCTACTAAGGATGTGCCAGCAACCAAGGTGCATGCCCTTGCCCAGAATTGAACCTGGGACTTTTCAGTCCGCAGACCGACACTCTATCCACTGAGCCAAACCAGTAAGGACTTTTTTTTTTTTTTTAAGTAAAGTACAGCCTGGCCAGTGTACTCAGTGGTTGAGCATCATCCTATGAACTAGGTCACAATTTGATTCCCAGTCAGGGCACATGTCCAGGTTTTGGGCTGGATCCCCAGTAGGGGGCGTGCAGGAGGCAGCCAATAAATGATTCTCTCTTATCTCTTGCTCCCTCTCCCTTCCTTTCTCTGAAATCAATAAGAGCATTTAAAAAAAAAAAAAAAAAAGAATAGTATAGTAAATACATAAACCAGTAACATAGTAACTTATTTTCACTACCAAGTCTTATGCACTGCACCTAATTGTATGGGCTTTATTTTTACAAGACTGGCCAGACAGTAGCTTTGTTTATACTGGCGTCACCACAAACATGTGAGCAGTGCACTGCGGGCTATTGTTGACCGAAACGTTGTGATGTGGTGCGTGACTGTGTTTTGTCTCTGAATAAATCTTGATTCTAAAAATACAATCCCTCTCACAAACAACAAGTGCTGGCGAGGATGTGGAGAAAGAGAACCCTGTGCACTGTGGGTGGGAATACAGATTGGTGCAGCCAGTATGGAAAACAGTGTGGAGGTTCCTCAAAAAATAAAAAATGGGCCCTTACCGGTGTTTCCCAGTGGTTAGAGTATGGGCCCCACACACTGAAGGGTCTAGGGTTTGATTCCTGCTCACGGGTATGTATCTGGGTTACGGTTCACTCCCCATCCCCGGCCAGAGACCATGGGGGAGGCAACCAATGTGTCTCTCTCACATTGATGTTTCTCTCTCTCTCTTACTCACACACACACCCTCTCCCTCCTCCTTCCCTCCCTTCCACTCTCTCTCTCTGCAAAGCAATACAGGGCGCCGGGGGGGGGGGGGGGGGGGCGTGTATCCTCCAGTAAGGATTAACAAAAAATAATAATAATAAAATACATAAAAATGGAACTGCCTTATAACCCAGCGATTCCACTTCTGGGAATATATCTGAAAAATTCCAAAGCACCAATTTGAAAGAATATATGCACCCCTGTGTTCATTGCAGCATTATTGATAATAATCAAGCTATGGAGGGAACCCAAGTACTTCTCAGTAGACGAGTAGATAAGAAGATGTGGTACATATATGCAATGGAATATTACTCAGCCATAAAAAGAACAAACTTTTACCATTTTCGACAGCATGGATGGACCTAGGTAGAGGGTATTATGCTAAGTGAAATAAGTCACTCAGGACGGCAAATACCATATGATTTCACTCACATGTGGAAGCTAAAGAACAATATGCCCTGGCCGGTGTGGCTCAGTTGGTTGAGAGTCATTCTGTGCACCAAAGAGTCACCAATTTCATTCCTGGTCAGGGCACATGCCCAGGTTCCGGATTCTATCCCCAGGTGTGTGCGTCGGGGTGCATGCAAAAGGCAACCAATCGATGGATGTTCCTCACATCAATGTTTCTCTCTCCCTCTCCCTTCTCTCTCTAAAATCCATAAAAAGTAAATAAAAAATTACAGTGGGGCCTTGACTTACGAGTGTCCCCACTAACAAGTTTTTCGAGATACAAGCTGTCTCTCGGCCAATTTTTTGCTTTGAGTTGCGAGCTAAAATTCGGGTTATGAGCCAGCTTCAGATACCCCACCACTAGTTGGCCCAGTGAACGTCACAGTGAACGCCACAACATCAGCCCAGCATCACGTGTCTCACTCGTTCACTTTTTGATTTGACATACGCGTAATTTGAGTTACGAGCTCCGTCATGGAATGAATTAAACTCGTAAGTCAAGGCCCCACTGTATATAAATAAACAAAGCAGAAACACTCTCAAAGATACAGAGACACACTGATGATTGCCAGAGGGGAGGGGCTGGAGGGACTGGGTAACAAAGCTAAAGGGCTGGAGAAGTAGAGATTGGTAGTTACAAAACAGTCACGGGGATGGAAAGTACAACATAGGGAATAGAGTCAATGATCCTATATAATAAAAGGCTAATATGCAAATTGACCAAACGGTGGAACGACCAGTTGCTATGATGCACACTGACCACCAGGGGGCAGACCCTTTTCACAGGAGCTGCCCCTGGGCGGTCAGTGCGCTCCCACAGGGGGAGCATCGCTCAGCCAGAAGCTGGGCCCACGGCGGGTGAGCACAGCAGCTGTGGCGGGAGCCTCTCCTTAGGCCTGCTCCCTAGTCCGCAGTTGGACATCTCGGAGGGTCCCGGACTATGAGATGGTGCAGGCCGGGCTGAGGGACCCACCCCCCCAGTGTACGAATGTTGTGTACCGGGCCTCTAGTACTATAATAACCTGCAGGGTGCCGGTGGGGCATTGGAAATATCAGGGGAACACTTTGTAAAGTATATGATTGTCTAACTAATATCTTATGCACCTGAAAATAATATTGAATGTACAGTAAAGTGTAATTTAAAATAAAAATAAATAAATTTTACGAATTTTAAATAATAAAAAAATCTCAATTCAAGGGATAGATAATATTTTTATTTTTTTCGGACTATCAGGCTAAAATGATAGTTCCAGAAGCTGTTATAACACTCAGTTCAAGTGTAGCCTCAGAATAAATTACATCATAACCTTATAAGGTAACTGATTAAAGGGCACCTTGTGTGTATGAGCCCAGTTATCTGTGTTCTAGGCATGGGGCCTGCACCACCTGCATCTGGAATCATGACTACCCCCCTGCTTTACCCGACTCCCCATCTGCAGGGTCACGCCAGCCCCAAACACAAAGGCCTGGTGCGGAGTGGGGACTGGAGAGGTGGCTCCGGCCTGTAAGCTCTTCCACCAGGTGTCAGAGGCACGGATCTCACAGCGACCAGGTGTGGCAGGGATTGTTATCCTCCAGAGCCTGTGCGTTCATTCCCGGTGGGTGCACTGGAGACCCAGGAGACCATGGGCCCAGCGCCTGGCGGGAGGGACACACAGACTGCCAAGCGGGAGCACACAGGGAAGGCTGACACCGCGTGGAGAAGGCAGCCAACCAGACGGCCCACCGGGCTTGCAATGGAGGATAACAAGGAAGGTCTCTCTCTCTCTCTCTCTCTCTCTCTCTCTCCTCTCTCTCTCTCTCTCTTTTTTTCAACTGGGGATCAAACCCGAAACCTAGGCATGTGCCCCAATAGGGAACCAAACCTGCGACCCTTTCATCCAAGACGCTCCCACCAACTGTCCAGGGCAAGGAGGGCTCTTTCAACCAGGTCTTCAGAGGTGAGTCTAAGAAGACGCAATCTCAGGCTTCAAAAATCAAAAGGAGCCAATGCCTCGCGGAGCTGGAGGCCAGTGTTCCAGGCAGAGGAAACTGAGGCACAGAGAGGGTCAGGAAGGGCACGAGGTCACACAGCAACTGCGCAGGAGAGCCAACATTTGAAACCCTACTGCCAGATGCCGAACTCCCCCCGTGATGTCCTCGTAGGGCAAGTCATTGACTGGCTCAGCGTGGGGCTCACACATGGCAGGTCCGAAGAAAAACCCCCTTTGCTGGCTCCTACCTGGACGATGGCAGCTCAGGTCTGGGGTGTGCAGCCAGGCCTGTGAGGGCTGGAGAAGGGTTTGTCTTCCGGGGCTCCCGCTGGGAAAGGGGCGGGCGTTTCATCCCATTGTCCTTCCCTTCCTTCCTGCTCTCTACTCTAGCTCTGACAAAGCAGTTTTAAAGGGCTTATTAAGGCCCCTTTGTCTTCTGTCCACCTTGAGCTGGGCCTTTCCGGGTGGGGGATGGGTTGGGGCGAGGCCGAGGTGCCGAGAGAGGGTGGGGCCGGCAGGGAATCTTGGCGCCTGGGGGGACTGAAGAATTCTCCTCTATACGTTACCTTTTCCTAGAGGGCTCCCTTCCCTGCTGTACGTGTCTGCGGTCCTTGGGTCACACTAGGCATTCAATTAATATTTGTTGAATAAAACAGTTATCTGTGCTCTTCCATGTGCGAGGCATGGGGCTGGGCCTGTTAACACCACTTCCTGTCCACCCCACTCTCCATCTCCTCAGTGGCAACCATGTCCTCACCATAATGACCAAGAATCTTCAAAGCACTTCTCACCCTGTAATTAAGTGCACCGTGTCAATGCTCAGGGTGTAAATTCCAAGAAAGCAGGAGTGCTTGGTGGTTCAGCTGCTCCCCAGCGCAGTGTCTGACCCACAGGAGGTGCAGGAAATCATCTGCTGGGTGAGTGAGTGAGTGAGTGAGTGAGTGAGTGAATGAATGAATGAATGCATGCTGGTAAGGGCGTCCCAGGGCTAAGATGGGAAGGCTGCCTGTGTGACTTGAAGGTAACAATGCCTACAACCCAGAACTTCATGGGATTTCCCCTGCGAAGTGGCTCTGATTTCATTGATAATGCCTTGAGTCCTAAATTCTCCTTAAGTGGATCTTAAACTTCAGAGCACGGAAAGACAGCCAGGGAAATTCCAGAACGCACTTTAGAGACAATGAATTAGTGGGGCTGAGCTGGGCTATGGAAACCTCCTTGTTACAATCCACTCTCCACTCTGCAGCCAGGCTCTGTTTTATACACAGTATATTGATTTCAGAGAAGAAGGGAGAGGGAGAGAGAGATAGAAACATCGATGATGAGAGAGGCCCTACCGTTTGCTCAGTGGTTAGAGCCTTGGCCTGGGGACTGAAGTGTCCTGGGCTTGATTCCGGTCAAGGACGTGTACCTTGGTTGCAGGCTGCTCCCCGGCCAGGGTCTAGTCAGGGTGAGTGCAGGAGGCAACCAATTGATGTGTTTCTCTCACATGGATGTTTCTCTCTGTCTTTCTCTCTTCCACCCTCCCTAAAAAAAAAAAAGTTTTTTTTAATGATGAGTGAGAATCATTGATCGGCTGCCTCCTGCATGGCCCCACAGCCCGGGTATGTGCCCTGACAGGGAATCGAACCGTGACCTCCTGGTTCATAGGTCAACGCTCAACCACTGAGCCACACCAGCTGGGCCAGGCTCTTCTTAAAATACGTAAATCCGCCCTGACTGGTGTGGTTCAGTTGGTTGAGCATCCTCCCGTGCACCAAAAGGTTGTGGGTTCGATCCCGGATCCAGGCGTGTGCAGGAGGCAACTAATCAATGTTCCTCTCTCACATCGATGTTTCTCTCTCTCCCTTGCTGCTTCTCTCTAAGATCAATAAAAATCAAACAAACAGACAAATAAAAACATAAATCCAAACGAAGCCACTTTCTAGCTGAAAAGCCATCCATGTGTTCCAGATGCCACAGTGATAACGTCCGGACTTCGTGTCCCTTTAGTGCCTTTTTGATCTGGGCCTGACCACCTGCCGCATCAAGGCACCAGGTTCTCTCTGTGCCTGGCGACTCCGTGGCGCTGTTCCTTCCACTTTGCAGACTCTCCCCTCCTCCCACTCCTCTCTTTGCCTTTAAGTGATTCGTGCCAGACTGACTTCTCTTTCTTCCGACCTCAGCCCAGAAGCCCTCTGCTCTCTCCTCCTGATTCCGCATCCCAGTCCATCACCCAGAGCTGACTCACAGGGCATTGTAACGGCCCCTCCTGTGCAGGGTTAAGCTCATTCAGGGCAGAGCCTAGCACAAGGGTGGCTCGCACTCTTTCCCACCTTTAAAGGCCCCGGGCTCCCTGCTCCCCTGCGGCTTGGTGCTGATAATATGAATAATTAAGACGTTTTTGTGCTTGCTCTCCCAGTGCTACCTCATTCAGTCATATTTCAACTGCATGAGATAGGCCTTAGCATCCCCATTTTGCAGACAAGAAAACTGAGGCACAGAGTGATTTAAAGAAAGGAGCATGGGCTTTTTAAAAATATATATTTTTTATTGATTTCAGGGAGCAAGGGAGAGAGAAAGAGAGAGAGAGACAGCAGTGATGAGAGAGAACCATTGACCGGCTGCCTCCTGCACATCGGACAAGCATGGGCTTTTGAATCAGGCAGTTCTGGGTTTTAACCTAACCTTCATCACTCGCCAGCTATGCACAAAGTTGAGTGAGAAACCCAAGGTCTCTGAGCCTCCATTCTTTCCTACATCTGTGAAAAGTGGGTTGTAATAATACCCAGCCTGTCAGGATGTTGTCGGGATTCATGCAAAGTGCTTCCTTAGCGCATGGTGAGAACTCCATACCCTTTGAGGTGTTATTATATTACAATTAGTTGTTTCATCTTTGGGGTAACAAACATTCAAAAGTTGAGTCAGCCCTGGCCCGGGGAAGCTCCATTGGTCAGAGCTTCGTCCCAATTCACCAAGGTTACGGGTACGATCCCCGGTGGGGCACAAACAAGAAGCAACCAGTGAGTGCACAGATAAGTGGAACAACGAATCAATGTTTCTCTCTCTTTCTAAAAATCAATTTAAAAAAGAACATTCAAAAAAAGGTTAGTCATTTACTAAACGGAACCGAATGTACGTGATATTATTGTCACCAGGGATTTAAAATTGGGGTATCTTGTAGGAAATATAGTCAATAATACTGTAATGAGTATGTATGGTGCCAGGTAAGATGCAGAAATGTCTACTAACATATGATTAAATGACAACTGTAATAATAATAATTAAAAAAGAACAAAAATAGTAACAATAAAGGACAGCTGGGAATAAAAATGGGATTGCTTTCTTTTTTCACTCTTTGCAAGCGCCTCCTTGAACGCGGCTGAACATTCTCGAATACACATGGAGCGTTTGTGCAGTGAGAAGTCGAGGTGGAAAGCAGGAGGCTTCCGGAAAGTCCTTTTTGAGATTTACAAGGGGCTGAACTGACTGAGGGCTAGATGTTCATTCCATTAGTCTTTAACAAAATATACATGTTTTTTAAATTGATTTTGGAGAGAGAGGAAGGGAGAGGGAGAAAAAACATCAATGAGGAGAGAGAATCATTGATCGACGGCCTCCTGCACACCCCCTACTAGGGATCGAGTCCAAAACCTGGGCTTGCGCCCTGGCTGGGAATGGAACCAGTGACCTCTTGGTGCACAGGACATACTCAGCCAACTGAGCCACACCGGCCAGACTCAATTAGTCTTAATGTGTGTGCCAGGCACAGTACTAGGCTCTGGGGACAACTGTGGTCCCCATGTTGGTGGAGCTGACCTACTGGGGCAAAAACAGGCATTACTAACGTGTTACTTAATTATAATTTTGAGGAGCGTTCCAGAGCAGGAGGGTGCATGGAGGCCAGAGGACAGGTGGAGCTGTCAGACTAATCTGGAATGGGCCTGTGGCTTCATGGTGCTTCTCCCCCTCCTCTTCCTCCCCCCACCCCATCCTGCAGGGAGCCTCCTTCCCTTTCAGCCTTCACCTCTCTAGCACACATGTGGCTCAAACCAACTTCCCTCCCTCCCTCCCTCCCTCCCTCCCTCCCTCCCTCCCTCCCTCCCTCCTCCCTTCCTCCCTCCCTCCCTCCCTCCCTCCTACCCTTCTTTCTTTCTTTCTTTCTTTCTTTCTTTCTTTCTTTCTTTCTTTCTTTCTTTCTTTCTTTCTTTCTTTCTTCTTCTTTCTTCCTTTTTAAAAAATATATTTTTATTGGTTTCAGAGAGGAAGGGAGAGGGAGAGAGACAGAAATAACAATTATGAGAGTGAATCCAATCGGGCTGCCTCCTGCACCCCGGGCATATGCCCTGACTGGGAATCAAACCAACCGTGACCTCCTGGTTCACAGGTCCACGTTCAACTATTGAGCCACGCCTGCTGGGCTCAAGACTTCTCCATCCTAGAAATGTTTCCTCAATTGCCTTGCCCACCCAAGATATATACAATATGCCCCCCAGCACAGCTAAGCATCTATTTGTTCATCCACTCACTCCTTTCTTTTCACATATCAGCCACAGAAAACTTGAACATTATAACGAGAGGAAAATGAAACTTACATTACCAAGCCTGGCCAGCGCGGTTCAGCTGGTTGGAGCATTGTCCCATGCACCGAAAGAGTGGCGGTGTGATTTCCGGTCAGGGTGCATACCTGGGTTTCAGGTTCACTTCCTGGTTGGGGTATGAACTGAGGGTAACCAATTGATATTTCTTTTTCACGTCAATGTTTCTCTCTCTCTCTCTGCTTTCCTCTCTCTAAGCATATCCTTGGAGAGGGTTAAAAAATAAATAATAAAAAGAAATAAAAGAGCAGCGAAATAAAATCTATAAAAAATCTCCCCAAAACCTTCCCAGCTGGTGTTGCTCAGTGGTTGAGCATCTACCCATGCACCAAGAGGTGGTCAGTTCAATTCCTGGTCAGGGCACTTGCCTGGGTGGTGGGCTTGATCCCCAACAGGGAACATGCAGGAGGCAGCCGATCGATGCTTCTTTCTTTCTCTCTTTCTCTCTCTCTTCCTCTCTTTCTAAAAATCAATAAAAGTATATTAACAAAAATAAACACCCAAAACTTAAATTACCCAGAGGTGAACACTATCAATGTTTGGATCTGTACTTCTAGGTTTTGTTAGTGAGGGCATCAAATTCCCTGCTTCTGCCCTAACCGGTTTGGCTCAGTGGATAGAGCGTCGGCCTGCGGACTGAAGGGTCCCAGGTTCGATTCTGGTCAAGAGCGTGTACCTTAGTTGCGGGCACATCCCCAGTAGGGGGTGTGCAGGAAGCTGCTGATCAATGTTTCTCTCTCATCAATGTTTCTAACTCTCCATCCCTCTCCTTTCCTCTCTGTAAGAAATCAATAAAATATATTTTTTTAAAAATTCCCTGCTTCTTCCAGGACAAGGTAAGACTATTCCTACAAAATGATGGCAGCCATGACTTAGAAGTCAAAGGCCACTCACACATTAGGAATCCCATTGTAACACCTAAAACTAATATAAAATAATATTGAATGTCAACTGTAATTAAAAAAGAAAAAAGAAAAAGAGAAACATGTTGTTATAAAAATGAGATATACTGTATGTAAAATCACATTTTATAAAAATCTTTCATATGTTGCAAACGTTTTGCTACATGTAAACATCTATATAACAGTAGTGTTAATGCCACCTGAGACTCAATACCATGTGTCAGAAATACTCTAAAACAAGGGCCTCTGTCCATTCTTTTCCAAATACTTACCCGTAGCTTGTTTGGCTCAGTGGATAGAGCCCCGGACTGCAGACTGAAGGGTCCCGGGTTCGATTCAAGTCAAGAGCACATGCCTGGGTTGGGGACTCGATTCCCAGTGGGGGGCGTGCAGGAGGCAGCCAATCAATGATTCTCTCTCATCATTGATGTTTCTATTTTTCTTTTCCTCTCCCTTCCTTTCTGAAATCAATAAAAATGTCCTATATAATAAAGGCCTAATATGCTAATTAGACCTAACAGCTGAATCACCTTCGGGACATCCTTTCGGACGACCTTGCAGGGGAAGCTGGGGCTTCGAGGGGCAGCCGGGGCTGCGAGGGCCAAGCCCTTTGCACAAATTTTGCGCATCGGGCCTCTAGTATATATATATATAAAAAGAAATTGCTTCTCAAATACTTAGTGAACACCTGTTGTGTGCCACAGCTTGGCTTGGCATTTACACTGACTACAGAATCAGTCACTACTAACAGACTAACTGATAGATCCTCCCTGCCCCCAACTGGTGGGCGGAGTAGTAACATTATTATAAATGATATGTTGCTGAATATCCCTGGGGCTCAATGTCTGAGAATGTGTAATTGTTAACTGAGGAAGAATTCCCGTAAGTGGGATATCTAGGTTAAAGAGGGGGTATACTTTAAGGGAAAATTACCCTCCAATTGGGTTTTACCAATTTGGGCTCACACCCACTTCCTGTGTTTAGCTTCCCAACAACGTTCATTACTTTCTCTGCTTCCTCCTTTTGTTCCTAAACCCTCTGCAGGCTGGTTTTTGTCCCCACTACTCCGATGAAATTGCCAAGGCCGCCAGATCTCATCCAAACTGCCAATTTCAGTAATCCATCTATTTTCTGCCCTTATCTTTATTGACCTATTTGGGCATTTAATACTTTGGACCTTACCCACACCCTTCTCTTCCTAAAATGTTTTTTCTTTCTTTTAAAAAACTATGTTTTTATTGATTTCAGAGAGGAAGGGAGAGGCTGAAAGAGACAGAAACATCAATGATGAAAGAAAATCATTGATTGGCTGCCTCTGGCATGCCCCCTACTGGGGGATCAAGCCCACAAGCCCTGACCAGGAATGGAATTGAATTGTGGGAACCATGACCTCCTGGTTCCTAGGTCAACACTCAACCATTGAGCCACACCAGCCGGGCATCAAATGTTTTCCTTCTTTGGGTGAGTTAAAGCAGGTCTGGTCTTACAGCCTCATTTCACAGCTGGGCACCGCAAGCCCAGAGAGTACTGAGCCTAAGAGGGCACACTGCATCCTAGACTTCAAATCCAGGCCTCCTGGCATCCACAGCCATGAGCTTCTTTTTGAGTGTGATTTCTGGAATCCTGGGTGATGTTTGCCAGTTTTTTCTAGCATTAGGAGGGCCCCACAAGAAGAATCTTGTCTGGCTCTTTCTTTGTAGCGAGAGCGGCTAGTAAGCCAGGACAAGTGGGATAGGGAAACCGAGACAGATAGTTAAACAGCAGCTTGCAGCCACCAGAAAGTCTAGATGCCACGCAGTCTGCAGCCCGCTAGTAACTCCTATCCTCCCTGAACCAAGGACACTTAGGAGTAAGTGCTTTGCATGTCTCCTCCCAACCGGAGGGTAAATTACTTAAATCACCCCACTCCGGGAGACGGCAGACATCCAGTTAGTGCCATTTGCCAACCACACCCAGGCACAGAGGAAGTTAAAAGAATAAATCTCTTTTTGGTACATCAGCATAAAACTGACAAATACTGGGTCCTCCGCTCAGACGTCCCCTAAAAGCTCAGCCTTTTAAATCCCCTCAAATCCAGGTCCCAGTCCTGCTCTCCCTCCCAGGGCCAGGCTAGTTCCTCCCGCCCCCTCCTCCCAGAGCATCTCCTAAAGCAATCCCAGGAGGCTTACAACCCGGGCAGCGCAAGTCCCCTGAGCCTTCCCCAGGCCCTCTTTTCTCTGACTTCTTTGTGAGCCCAGCTGAGGCCCATTTCCCCACTAGTCCCTTTCTTGTTGCACTGTTCCCAGCTTTAATGAACGTCCTCTACACTAAATGCACCTGAATTCGTGTTGTAAAACTTGTCCTGCACGAAGTCAAGAACCCGCACACTGCGGTCGGGCCCCAGGCAGACCCGCCAAGGGTCAGGGCCCCTTTCCAGGAAGAGTAGGAAGAACTTTCCACGGCTCTCATTCTCAGCATCCCTGCTTCTCTTAATTGGTCCTCCAGGCGCTGGCTGAAGCGGGGCCCTAATGAGGACTTGGCCTGTGTGCACAGGCCCCTAATTGGGCATTTCCACCCCTGGGAGTTCGGGGATGGCAGGGAGGCGGCCCAGGGACCTGGCGGGAGGGTTGGGCCGAGGCTCAGGACAGGATTTGGGGCCAGGAGCCCTCTGTGGGGTCTTGGGCAGATGCACGTGGGCTTTCCTGGGTGACCCGGGGCATGACTCTGCCATCCGCACGCTCATGGGGCAGAAAACATCTGCTTCTTCCTATTGGTGTTCTGAGGCTTTAATAAGATCAACACACTTAGCCCTGGCTGGTTTGGCTCAGTGGATAGAGCGTTGGCCTGTGGACTGAAGGGTCCTGGGTTCGATTCTGCTCAAGCGCACATGCCCAGGTTGCGGGCTCCGTCCCCAGTAGGGGTCGCGAGCGGGAGGCAGCTGATCAATGATGCTCTCTCATCATTGATGTTTCTCTCTCTCTCTTCCTCTCTGAGATCAATAAAAATATGTATATTTTAAAAAAAAGATCAACACACATAAAGGTTTAGGCTCTTTGCCTGGCACACGGTACCCAGTCAATAACTGAGTCTTTTTAAAAAAATAACTTTTATTTTTCCATTGATTTTTACAGAGAGTGGAGGGGGGAGACAAGAGAAACATTGATTGGTTGCCACACAAGCCTGAAACCGAGGCACATGCCCTTGACGGTACTCGAACCCGGGACCCTTCGGTCCGTGGGCCAAGGCTCTATCCACTGAGCCAAACCGGTTAGGGCAGCATATGGATTTTTTTTTAAATATATATTTTATTGATTTTTTTACAGAGAGAAAGGGAGAGGAATAGAGAGGTAGAAACATCGATGAGAGAGAAGCATCGACCAGCTGCCTCCTGCACACCCCCCACTGGGGATGTGCCTGTAACCAAGGTACATGCCCTTGACTGGAATCGAACCCGGGACCCTTCAGTCCCCGGCCGACGCTTAAACAGTGAGCCAAACCGGCTAGGGAGATCAGGGCAGAAACTGGAGAGCAGAGGGGGCCGCCAACCCGAGCAGCGCGGACCTCGGCTCTGCTGGAGGCGCAGGCTGCCCTGCTGGTCCAGGGCCTGCGGGTCTTAGAACTCGCCAGCCTGCCGGGCCGCAGACTCCGCGCTCCCCGCCGCCCAGCGCCATCTTTGAGCCGGGCGCGGGCGGCTCACTGTCGCACTGCCCTCCCCAGGGGAGAAGCCGCGCATGCCTCAAGGGTGCCGGTTCTGGGGATGGTGTATCTAACACTGGTCATGCTTGTAGCACCGGCTAAAAAGAATAACTGCTCTCCTTTTTCTGGGCCTTGAAGGAAGCGTTCTGACCAATTCAAAGATGGCGCCGACAGCCTCACTGCCCCAGTCTTCCGCTCTGGAGGCGCGGGGGCGAAGGTCGCGTGGGAGTGCGCCGGCGCGAGGGGCGGAGCCGTCGCCATGGCAACCCGCGCGCAGCCCAGGCGACTGTGTCTGGCGGGAAGCGGGCGTGCTGAGGCGCTGGCGACAGGCGGGGCTGCGAGCGCGGAGGGGCCCGGGCGCCCGGGGCCGCTGCGGGACGAGACCCTGGGCGTGGCGTCCGTGCCTTCCCAGTGGAGGGGCGTCCAGGGCGTCCGCCGGGAGACGGTGAGGGCGCGGGCCCGGCGCGGGGCGACGCGGGCGGCAGGGCGAGGGCCGCGCGAGGCCGCCGGGCCGGGGTCTGGCGTCCCACCGCTTTCTCTTTATAGTTTAATATTATACAGGAACTGGCCTCTGGGCTCTTCCGTCCCAGTTTCCTCAGCCTTTGAACGGCCACCTAAAGGCGTTTTTGTTGTTGTGTGTGTGTGTTTTTAAAGAAACCTCTGAAAGCCCTAAGTTTGGAAGGATTTTGTGTGAACTGCAGGCTTTCAGCATTTCACATGCTCTTTCGTTTTAAAAAACGACCGGACTGCGTCTTCAGCTCTCGATAAGCCGGTTCCCGGGGTTTAATCTGAAGCTCAGAACGAGGTGCTGGGGTGCCGGCGGACCGCGCTCGGTGCCGCCTCCCGAGGGCGCTGCGCGCGGACTGGGCTCCCCGCAGCCACGGGGGCGGTGCTCGCGGGGACGGAGAGTAAACCGCGTGGAAGTGGACTGTGCGGTGTGTTGGGGCCGCGGACACGGTGCAGAGGGCGGGGGAACCGGAGGATGGCCCGGGCCTGGCGGGGCGGCGTCCCGGACACCGGAGAGCGGGCGGGGCGGTCCGGGAGGCAGCCGACCGGTGTCTGTCTGTCCATCTCTCCCTACCTGCCTCCCTTTTTCCAAAATAAAATAAGCCCTGGCCGGTTGCTCAGTGGATAGCGCATCGGCCTGCGGCGTCCCGGGTTCGATTCCCGTCAAGGGCAGGCGCCTTGGTTTCGGGCTGGTGCCCCAGTAGGGGGCGCGCAGGAGGCAGCTGATCAGTGATTCTGATCATTGATGTTTCTCTCTCTCCCTCTCCCTCTGAAATTGATACAAATATGTTTAAAAAGATAGAATTGTAAAAACCTTTTTTTTTTTTTTTAAAGGATGGGTTGGGGAGTGAGAGGGTGCTTGGCAGAGTGGGAGAGAGTTAGAGGCGGGGCTGTCAGGTGGGAGGGTCCAGGCAGAGCCAGTGGCACATGCCAAGCCTGTGGGTCAGAGCAAATCTGGGGTCGGAGGCAGCAGTGGGGCTGCAGCGGCCCGAGGGGCGGGGAGGATGGTCCGCGGTCGGACGGACGGGGCGGCAGGGGCAGGTCGAGCGGGGTGGAAGGGTTCCCGGGAGAGGAGATTGAGGTTTCGTTCGCTACACCGGTGGCCCAGAGCTCAGGTGCTCAGCACGGCTTGCCTGAGGCCGGGGTGGGGACCTTTTTCCTGCCAAGGGCCATTTGGACACTTACAACGTCACTCACGGGCGCACAAAACGATCAGCTTAAAAATGATCAGCTGTGTGTGATCAGACGTTTAGTTAACTCGCCCACCCTGCCTCAGGCCGATGGTGTGCAGGTCTCAGCAGGGGTTCGGCCTGGCGCCGAGGCACTGCCACTGGCCGTGCTGGTAGGGACCGTTCTGGTTAAAAAGTAAAGGCAGCGGGTAGTTTAGTTACGGCCTTCTCGCAGGTCCCTGTGTAGTCCGCCGGCTTTTAAAAAAGGGCTTGACCTCTTGCTTGCGGAAGACTCCGATTTTAGGGGACTCCAGGTTGGGAACCACCGATTCAGCCTTTAGTTTTTTAAAGAATGAGATTGAAGCTTGTTAATTTTGTTGTCCGTAGTTTTAACCTTTAGAAAGAACCGATTCTAGGCTTTTATTTGTGAGCGTGGTTCACTTGAATCAGCCTCCTATCTTACTGAAGATTTTTAAAAAATATCTATTTTTTATTGATTTCAGAGGGGAAGGGAGAGGGAGAGAGAGAAACATCAATGATGAGGGAGAATCATTGATCGGCTGCCTCCTGCACGCCCCTCACTGGGGATGGAGCCTGCAACCCAGGCATGCGCCCTGACCGGAATTGAACCATGACCTCCTGGCTCAGAGATCCACACTCAACCACAGAGCCGCGCCGGCTGGGCATTACCACAATTTTTTTGTTGTTTTTGTTGATGCTCCAACCAACTGAGCCAGGATTTTAGACTGGGAGAGGACACCAAGCCTGAAAGACAGTTTAGTGTCACAGGTCAGACCGCCTCTGGGCTCAAGGATATTTTTCCACTGATTTTCGATAGAGTGGAAAGGAAGGAGAGAGGGAGCGACGGACAGAGAAAGAAGCGTCAGTGTGAGAGATACAGTGATTGGTTGCCTTCCCAATGCTCCCCAACCAGGTCGGGGGTCTAACCTGCAACCCAGGTATATGTCCTTGACTGGGAATGGAACCCTGACCCTTTGGTGCACAGGGTGACGCTCTAACCACGGAGAACACTGGCTAGGGCATTACCATGATTTTTTAAAAAAGAAAGAAAAATGCGCCCTACATTTAGAATTGGGCTTCAGAAAGGTCATTCTGTTGGGAAGTAGGATTGATTCAATCAGTGGTAGTCAAATTTTGCTGGGAGCTTTAATAAAACCAGAGTCACAGGTCAAACCACTTGCCAATTAAGCCAGAATCGCTGAAAGGTAGGCCCCAGGCATCCATTTTCCAGTCTCCAGGTCATTCCAATGTCAGCCAAGTTTGAGAAACAGCAGAGGGCCCTAGTCGGTTTGGCTCAGTGGGTAGAATGTCGGCCTGCAGACTGAAGGGTCCTGGATTCAGTTCCTGTCAAGAGCACATGCCCGGGTTGCAGGCTCAGTCCCCAGTAGGGGGCATGCAGGAGGCTGCCAATCAATGATTCTCTCTCATCATTGATGTTTCTATCTCTCCCTCTTCCTCTCTGAAATCATATTTTTTTTAAAAAAGAAAGATAAACAGCAAAAGAACAGAGAGGGATGGTTAGGAGCCCTCTATCTCAGGCAGCTGAACTGGTCACTGAAGACTCATAACTCCCTCCACCTGAATAGCACTGGGCTTTCAAGCTTGATCAGCCATCTCATTTCATCCCACAGGAAGCGTGCTCACAAGACCCATTCGGCAGGAGAAATCACACGAGTTCCCAAGCCCAATCCCCTAGACCGGCTGTGGGCAAACTACGGCCCGCGGGCCGGATCCAGCCCGTTTGAAATGAATAAAACTAAAAAAAAAAAAAAAACGTACCCTTTTATGTAATGATGTTTACTTTGAATTTATATTAGTTCACACAAACACTCCATCCATGCTTTTGTTCCGGCCCTCCGGTCCAGTTTAAGAACCCATTGTGGCCCTCGAGTCACAAAGTTTGCCCACCCCTGCCCTAGACTCTACACCTGGTTCTCAAACCCAAGTCCAGGGTCTGGCCCTCTGTGCAGATGAAGACATGAATCCTTGGTGCACGCTCCCGGGGTGGACTCCTCCAGTTCTGTGGCGTAAGAGTTACATCCGGTCGGCTGCATTCCAGAACCTCAGGCCGATGACCTCTCTCTCTGGCTGTGTGGAAGGCATCTCAGTCTAAAGGCGGTCCCACAGATCTGCTTCCCTGTTCCCTCACAGTCCCCTGGGTCTCAGAGCGGGGACACCTGCCCGCTGCTGCTCCCCCACTTCTCCCCGAGCAGCCTGAGAGTCCGGGCCGGTGCCATGTCATGGCCCTGCTCAGGCCGCCCGGCGGCTTCCACCCCGAGGGAAACCCTAACTGCCCGGCTCTCAGACTCCTTGTGACCGGGCCTGGCCCACAGGCCACGTCCCTCCCCAGGCCCAGGCTCCGGACCTTCTCTGCTGATAGGCCGCCCCCCCCCCCAAACCTTTTCCTGCCGCTCTCCACTTGGCTGGCTCCTCGTCCTTCGCACCTCACCTCAAATGCCATTGTCCTGGGAGGCGCCTTTGCCATCCCACCCCGTAGCCTCCCTCGCTGTTGCCTCCTCCCACACGCTGCCGCATGAGCACCATTAGCGTCTGAGGGGTTTTGTTTGCTTACCAGCCTGCACCCAAGCCCCTGTGCGTTACTCAGGGGCATGAGTCTTGCACTTTTCCCTTCTCTATCCATGGTACCCAGACAGTGCCTGGCAAGTCGATGCTTAATAAATGCATGTGTGTGCATATATGTGTATGTACATGTACACACGTGCATATATAGTATAAATGAACTTGTACTATGTGCCGAATACCATGAAAAGTGCTGGAGATATCAAGGCAGAGCAGTGTTCTTCTGCTGGAGGAGCTCGAGTTTAATGAGAGGTGGACAAGCAAAGAGAGTTTAATAGAATGTGAGGGGGACGTGGAGATGTGCTGTGTGCTCCATGTTCTAGCAGGAGCTGCCCTTGTGTGGTCCCAGCTCTTCCCTCCCAGCTCCCTAACTCTGTGATGCCTGGCCCTGCCCCCCAAGCCTGAGCATGGGGGTCAGGCCTTGCCACTGCCCTGTGGATGCAGGTGCCTGATGAGTGACTACAAGGAGAGTCTTGTAGGTGACAGTAGTCTCAGGGCTGTAGGACCCCTCGTTTGGTAAAGATTGGTCATGATCGTGAGAAAGGCGGGTGGCAGTTCCTTCCTTGATCTGTGTCTGTCGCTGTGCCCAGCTCAACAGGGACTAGGAAGACAGATGGCAGGTGGAGAAAAGGGCAGCTGGGGAGTAACCTGCCTGAAACCAGTAACTCGTCACAGACATGTGTTTCCTTTGATCATGGGGACGGGGTGGGGGGGTTACCTTGGAAGGTACCCCACTAGAGAGGGCTGCCTGCCAAGCGAGGGAGAAGCTGGGGTGTGCTGCTGGTGGCCAGAGGTTCTGATGTTAAGCTAGCCACTGGGCTGGAAGATTCCACCAGGCCCTCAATGGTGGTGAGATGCTGTAGGAACTCGCTTATGTCAGTTAAGCTTTGATAAAGTCGGTTTCCTTACACATCATTTGTTTAGTTGTTACTTGACGCTTATAGCTGTCAGTGTCTTCAAAGGGCACTCTGGAAACCTCACCAAATAGTGTCTGTCGCCTAAAGTCCTCGGGCAGGCTCTTACTGGGCCCTGTGGGCCCTCTGAACCAATCACGGCAGCTGGGGGCCAGGCCCAGTGCTCTAATTGGCTAGAGGTCATGACGTCCGTCAAGGTGATGTGTACCCCTCCCCCCCTCTGAAGGATAGGAGGTCAGAGGGGTCATCACCCACACCACACTGGTTGGGTACCCCTAAGAAAGACGAGCTACTTACAGGAGGAAAGGGGCAGACTTGGAGCAGACAGAATGAATTGAGGACCGTTAGCCTGAGGGTAAGCAGCCGCATGGAAGGTGATGCTGGGAGTAAGCTGGCGGTGACTGGGGTTTTGATCTTCTCCAGAAAAGCTGCCAGACGGTCAGCATTGCCACCGCCGAGGCGTCCGCTCAGACCCGGAAGCATGCAGATGCCCAGGTACAGACCGAGCCCCCCGTGCCGGTGGGCATGCCGCCTGGGTCCCGGCACGACAGTCCCGGGCTCGCAGCCTTTCTTCGGAGAGTGGAGGCCATGGTCATCCGAGAGCTGAACAAGAATTGGCAGAGCCACGCGTTTGACGGCTTCGAGGTGAACTGGGCCGAGCCGCAGCAGACGGTAGGCGCCTAGGAACCGAACCGGCGGGCCTGGGATGACCCTCCTCTACCTCAGGTCAAGCCTCGGTCTCATTTTAAGTCCCTCTCTTGTTCCGCCCAAATAATAATACCCGTCATGGCAGCAGCCGTCACCGAGCTTCCTCTGCCAGGTGCCGAGGGCTGTTTTGTAAGAGTAAGTCTTCTCTGCTGTTCTTGAAGCCGGTGCCATCGTTATCTCCATTTTACGTTTGGGAACATGGAGACTCAGAGTCGCAGCGGCTTGTCCAGAGTCGCAGCGCGCTAGTGAGCAGTCCCGTCCGCACCTTGTTCTCTCCACCACACGCAGCGAGGGCTTTCCCTGTGCCGTCTCGTCTGCTTCTTGGGACAAGCATGACCTTGTAGAAAGGCTCGAGAGGCTCAGTGCCTTGTCCAAGGTCACAGCTTTATCTAGCTGAGCTGGGATTTGAGTCCTGGTCTGTCTGGTTTCCCCACTGTGCTCTAGTGACTTCAGTGTCTCCAAGTCTTTTTGCTCTCGGGGCACAGCTCAGAGCCGTCGCTATAAACTCAGCTCGACAGAGCCTGCGCTTTGAGGTCAGGGCCCCTCTGAATGAATGAAGGGCTCTGGGCTGTTGCTCACACTGGGCTGGATCTCACTCTCCTCAGCTTGTTGCCTGTGGACACGCTGCTCCCTCAGTGCTAGGCACCCCAACCTGCAGAGCCATTGTGTCTGTTCACACTTAAAACTGTTCACACTTAAAAAATGTTTATTCATTTAAAGGGGGGGGGGGAGAGACATTGGTTGCCTCCCTTACCCCGACCAGAGATCAAACCCAAAACCTGGGTATGTGCCCTAACACGCAATTGAACTGGCAGCCTTTTGGAGCATGAGACCACATTTAATCAACTGAGCCACACAGGCCAGGGCCACACTTTTTTTTTTCTTTTTAAATATATATATATTTTTTCTTAAATATATATATATATATATATATTGTTTATTGATTTCATAGAGGAAGGGAGAGGGAGAGATGGAAACATCAATGATGAGAGAATGATCAGTTGCCTCCTGCATGCCTCCTGCACCCTCCTTGATCCCCTGCTGGGGATCAAGCCTGCAACCTGGGCATGTGCCCTTGACCAGAATCGAACCTGGGACCTCTCAGTCCATATGCCGATGCTCTATCCACTGATCCAAACCAGCTAGGGCTCACACTTTTTAAAAATATATATAATGTTTTCTTCCTTTAGAAACTGAGAGATGAGTAGTTATATATTCAGAGGTCTTCAGCCCTTCTCTCGCCCTCTCCTCCGTCTTCCCTCCGTCTATTTCTAGTGATATACAGCTGCCTTGTTCCCATCAAATCGTAGGTATGGTAGTCAATTTATGTGAGAGAGATCCTGAAAATCGCCCTGAAAAACAGTTGCCAAGGCCACACCAAAGTGTGGAGTCATCATACCTTTTTAAACGGCACAGAAGCGTGTCCTCTCTCTCTGCCCCCTCGGCATGTTTAGGCCCGTTTACAGTTGCATTCAGAGGGGTTAAGCTTTTTGTTCTTTATTATTAGGGCTTTTCCACATTTCTATGGATTAGTTTGGTCCATGTGTGTATTACTTTATCCTCTTTTTAGAAATATCTATTTTTTAAAATTGATTTCAGAGACAGAGACAGAGAGAGAGACTGAGATGGAGATTGTTCCATTCATGTATACGTTCACTGGTTGGTCCGTTTATGTGCCCGGACCAGGGATCGAAGCCACAGCCTTAGTGGATTGTGACGATGCTCTAACTAACTGAGCTGCCGGCCGGGGCCTCTATTCTTTTTCCTTTTTTTGAATCCTTGCCTGAGGATATTTTTCCCATTGTTTTTCAGAGAGAGTAGAAAGGAAGGGAGGGAGGGAGCGGAGGGGAAGAGAGAGAGAGAGAGAGAGAGAAAGAGAGAAACATCGATGTGAGAGAGACACATCAATTGGTTGCCTCCCACGCTCACCCCAACCTGGCTGGGGATTGAACCTGCAATCCAGGTACGTGCCCTTGGCTGGGAATCAAACCCTAGGGCAGCCGTGGGCAAACTACGGCCCGCGGGCCAGATCCGGCCCGTTTGAAATGAATAAAACTAAAAAAAAAAAAAGACTGTACCCTTTTATGTAATGACTAGGGGCCCGGTGCACGAAATTCGTGCACTGGGTGTGTGTGTGTGGGGGGGGGGAGTGTCCCTCAGCCCAGCCTGCCCCCTCTCACATACTGGGAGCCCTCAGGCGTTCACCCCCATCACCCTCCAATTGCAGGATCGGCCCCTTGCCCAGGCCTGACACCTCTGGCCTAGGCGTCCGGCCTGGGCAGCGGGGACTCGCAGCTGCAGCGGCCCCGCGATTGTGGGCTTCGCTTTAGGCCCAGGCAAGGGACCCCTAGCTCCTGGGACTGCCAGCTTCGACCGTGCCCAGCTCCCATCGCTGGCTCCACCCCTACTTCCTGCTATCACTGGCCAGGGCAGCAAAGGCGCCTGATTCTCCGATCATGGCTGGGGGGCAGGGCAAAGGCGGCCCCAGGGCCGCCTTTGCCCTGCCCCCCAGCTCTTAGCTCCCCCCTGGGTTTCTGATCACTGTCAGTGGCAGGGGGCTTCTTCCTGCTTTCCCTTTCGCCTCCCTGCATTGTCCCTACATATGCAAATTAACCACCAATCTTAGTTGGCAGTTAACTGCCAATCATAGTTGGCAGTTAATTTGCATATAGCCCTGATTAGCCAATGAAAAGGGTAGCTCGTACGCCAATTACCATTTTTCTCTTTTATTAGTGTTGATGTTTACTTTGAATTTATATTAGTTCACACAAACACTCCATCCATGCTTTTGTTCCGGCCCTCCGGTCCAGTTTAAGAACCCATTGTGGCCCTCGAGTCAAAAAGTTTGCCCACCCCTGCCCTAGGGCCTAGCCCTAGACCCTTCAGGCCAATGCTCTGACCAGTGAGCCACACCGGCCAGGGCTGGTTGTGACCTTTCTTACTTACCAGAGCTCTCCACGTCAGTTCCTGTAAAGGTGCCCCATCTTCCCGCTGCGCAGACACACTGTCCTCTAGCTGAGTCCCAGCTGGTGGGCACCCAGGCAGCCCCTTCACGCCTAGAAATGAATCCTCCTCCCACGTGTAACAGGCGGGAGGCTGGGCAGCACCCTTGTGTGCGTGGCCATGTGGTGTGCAGCCCCCGACAGCCCCAAAGTTTCTAGCTGACCCCGAATGCCAAGTAGAGGAGTGCTTTCAAATGTCGCTGTTCTATAACAGAACTACAGCGCATCTCTTAGTGGATTTTTTGCTCCAGTTTCTAGTGTATTCCCCATCGAGTGGAATTACTTTTTGGCTGAGGTGCGGTTTTTCTGTCTGCTCTTGTCGGGCTTGGCCTTGACACTTACCGCTGTCCCTGGCATCGGTGCGGTAGCCCCGGAAGGGCTGAGATGCCTCCTCATGTCAACGTTGTGTGGACAGTGCGACAACATTGCCAGAACTTAGAACCCAGAGATGAGGAAGAAACCCCCCGGGACCTCCCGTTGACCTCTCTGCTGTGGCGTTTCCTTCCCCTTGGTTCCCATCCGTGTGCTGCTGCCAGCTGAGTCCCTGTGACCAATCTTGGGGTCTTTTCTGGTCAGAAGCAAAGCCTATTCTATGTTGGCAAACACACACCCCAAAACGACGTGTAAAACAGCCCTATTATCCCCTAATTCCCTCCCTTCGTGGCACCGTTTTATATTGTAAATGGCACAGTCGTCGTCATTACGGTGTTACGATAAATAGTAATGTAAATATCATAGTTCCCCCTTATCCATGGGAGACCAGCGGTTCTCAACCTCGGCTGCACGTTAGGATCACCTGGGATCTTTTTAAATCCTGATTTCTGGGCCTCATCCTCTGGAAATTCTGTGTCTTTGTTACTGATGTGGCCTCACCCCGTAACAAACAGAATTTCCAGAGGATGGGGCCCAGAAATCAGGATTTTAAAAAGATTCCCAGGTGATTCTAATGTGCAGCCAAGGCTGAGAACCACTGCTGTAGATAGTACCGAACCCTATACAGTAGGTCCTGGAATAATGTTTTATTCAGGTCATTTCATTATAATGTTGATAAGATGCTTAGGAACTTAACTCTTGTTTATATCAGTTAGCACCGGGTAATGGTTTCACTTAAAGTTGCAGAACCTGTTGGTGACGTTAGGTTAGGTTACTGTATGTACAATGTTTTTTTTCTATATATGCATACTAATGACAAAGTTTAGTATATAAATAGGCACAGTAAGGAATGAACAGTAATAAAGTAGAACAATTATAATGATATAGTGAAAGAAAAGTTACGTGAATGGGGCATTGTTAAGTAAAGGAAGGCTCACGGGAGCACAGGCGCTGTGATGTAGCGACAGCTGATCTGATAATGGAGACGCTACCGAGTGAGTAACAGGCGGGGAGTGTGCACAGAGGGGACGTGCTGGGCAAAGGGATGGTTTGAAATTGTGTGAGAACAGATGTGAGAGCAGGCCCAGCTCTAATCCTGGGCTGGTGTCTTCCCAAGGCGCCCCCTGCCTCTGGATTTCTGGACGCCTTCTTTAGGGGAGATGTCGGGATGAAGGCTGCACATTTCCCCCAGAGCTGCGTGGTGGACGCCGGTAGCTCTCGGAGCTGTGGTGCCGGGGTCCAACCCCAGCGGGTCCAGGGGTCCCCAAAGGTGTGGACGGAGTCGGCGAAGAAGGAATGACACGGAGACAGTGTTCAGTTGATCAGCAGCCTAGCCAGGATCTCCAGCCCGGATCTCCAGCCAAGTTCTGGTCTGGATCTCCAGAGAGGTTCTGCTTCGGATTTCCAGCGAGGTTCTGTAGCCATGTTCCCTCGCTAGGTTCTCCAGCCAGGTTCTGTCCAGGCTCTCCAGTCAGGTTCAGTGTCCAGGTTCCAGTCAGGTTCTCCTGCCAATCTCTGTAGTCAGGTTCAGTCCAGGATCCCTTGCCATGTTCTCCCGCTAGGCTCTGTCTCTAGGCTCCGAGGCCAGTCCCTGTCCAGGATCCTCCGGCATGCTCTCTCCAGCGAAGTTCTTCTGTCTCTAGAGAACGTTCTGTGTAGGTTCTGTGCCTAGGCTCTGTCTCTCTTGGTCCTGTCTTCCAAGCCCTGTCTGAGTTCTGTCTCTTGCTGTCTTGTTCTGAGTTCTGAGTTCTGTCTCTGTCTCTAGATTCTGAGTTCTGTCTTGTTACAACTGTATTTATACCAGTTGATTCAATCCTATCAATCTCTATTACAAAGGTTAGGGCGTTTCTTATCTCCATTCCAGGGGGAAAAGATTATGTAGTTTAAGCATGATTGTTCGTAGTTAAAGGGATTAATTACCCGCCTGGCACTTAGTTGAGGGGTTTTATTCCCTCCCTAACTTCAGGGGAAAATCCCTACCTGGGGATTCAACCTTTCTCGGAGAGGTGACCTTGGTTAAAACACAGTGCCAAGAAGGTGAGCAAACATATTAAGAACCGTATGCCATATATGCCAGGTCCCTTGAAACAGCAAGGATGGACCGGCTCCCGGGAAATTCCCCCTTTTTTATTTTTTAAAAGCAAGCATTAAAAAGAAAAACCTCAAATGCTCTCTTATATCCATTTTAAGAGTAGGATTGGCGCTTTCCGCTATTACCTGAGTCCTGATCTATCATCCCAGGGAGAGCTTGCCAATCCTGCACTTTCCCAGGGTAGAAAGGCTGCAGTGGGGTTAAGGATAAGGCTCCTTGGGCCTACCTTCTCCCATGCCATTACATTTACCTTTCCTTCCTCAGAAAAGCATGGACATACTTCTTGTATAAAACGTTCTGTCTGACTGGGAGTAACCTTAATTCCTCTGCTAGCAAGCACATATGTTAAAAGATCAATGCAGAGTCTTTTTTCTTTAGACTCAGTATGGCACACCTTCTTAATCTAAAGATCAATACAGAGTCTTTTTTCTTTAGACTCAGTATGGCACATCTTCTTAATCTAAAGATCAATACAGAGTCTTCTTTCTTTGGACTCAGTATGGCACATCTTCTCAATCTAAGGATCAATACAGAGTCTTCTTTCTTTGGACTCAGTATGGCACATCTTCTCAATCTAAGTTTTGTACTATCCACCTTCTTACCCTACTTATCCTCTATAGGGGGGTCTGTAGCACCCTGGTGGAGTCCTATCTGTCCCGAGTGTGGGGTTCTCAATGGGGGGGGCTTACCTAAGGGAATCCTGTTCCAGGGGTTCCCAAAGGTGTGGACGGATTCGGCGAAGACTATCCACCCTCTTCCTACGGTGGAGTCTGATCCGTCCCGAGTGTGGGGGTTCTCAATGGGGGAGGGGGGCTTACCTAGGGGAATCCTGTTCCAGGGGTTCCCAAAGGTGTGGACGGAGTCGGCGAAGACTATCCACCTTCTTCCTACGGTGGAGTCCGATCCGTCCCGAGTGCGGGGCGCTTACCTAGGGGTCCCTGTTCGGGCGCCATATGCCGGGGTCCAATCCCAGCAGGTCCAGGGGTTCCCCAAAGGTGTGGACGGAGTCGGCGAAGAAGGAATGACACGGAGACAGCGTTCAGTTGATCAGCAACCTAGCCAGGATCTCTAGCCCGGATCTCCAGAGAGGTTCTGCTTCGGATCTCCAGCGAGGTTCTGTAGCCATGTTCCCTCGCTAGGTTCTCCAGCCAGGTTCTGTCCAGGCTCTCCAGTCAGGTTCAGTGTCCAGGTTCCAGTCAGGTTCTCCTGCCAATCTCTGTAGTCAGGTTCAGTCCAGGATCCCTTGCCATGTTCTCCCGCTAGGCTCTGTCTCTAGGCTCCGAGGCCAGTCCCTCTCCAGGATCCTCCGGCATGGTCTCTCCAGCAAAGTTCTTCTGTCTCTAGGCTCCATGTAGGTTCTGTCTTCTTGATTCTGTTCTAAGTTCTGAGTGTTTCTGTCTTGTTACAACTGTATTTATACCAGTTGATTCAATCCTATCAATCTCTATTACAAAGGTTAGGGCGTTTCTTATCTCCATTCCAGGGAGAAAAGATTATGTAGTTTAAGCATGATTATTCGTAGTTAAAGGGATTAATTACCCGCCTGGCACTTAGTTGAGGGGTTTTATTCCCTCCCTAACTTCAGGGGAAAATCCCTACCTGGGGATTCAACCTTTCTCGGAGAGGTGACCTTGGTTAAACACAGCGCCAAGAAGGTGAGCAAACATATTTAGAACCGTATGCCATATATGCCAGGTCCCTTGAAACAGCAAGGATGGACCGGCTCCCGGCACTGTGGGAGGCCCCAGTCTGTGCTTTTTGTTGGGTGGTATCGAGGCCACTGCTGGGTGGCTTTTGGGCTCAGGGTTGGGGATGGTCTGTCTTGCAGGTGACCTGCCTGCACACCCTGGGCTACCCCCCAGCCCAAGGGCAGGGTCTGCATGTGACCAGTGTTTCCTGGAACAGCACGGGCTCCGTGGTGGCCTGTGCCTATGGCCGGTGAGTGGCTGCAGGGGCAGGTGTGGGGCAGTGGGGGCCTCATCGGAACCTGTTGCCCTGTCTGCACAGGGCTGGCCTGGGAAAGGCTGGCCCAGAGCCTGGTCATTCTGGGACTTTCTTCTCAAGGCCGCCGGGGCAGTGGGGGGGCAGGGGAGGGAGGGGCTTAGAGCCCAGGACTCATAGTGCCCACCAGCCAGTACTGGGCAGTGAGCCCTGGGCCTGCCTCGCCTTCTCCGTGAGCAGTTTTCTCATGTGTGAGGGTCCCCCACCCACCATTGTGTGGGCCCGTCCTTGGTTCCCGGGGACCATTTTCCAGAGAAAGTCATGCTCAGGGGTGCCATGAAGAAGCCTGTGCCACTTTGTTACTAAGTACAACAGGTATGATGGGGACACAGGCCCATCTGTGGGTAGTGGGGGTGGAGGCGTGGGTCAGGATGAAGCCCCGGGCCCAGGGGCAGAGCCAGCTCGGGCATGTCCACGTGCAGCTTGGATGATGGGGACTGGAGCACGCTGAAGTCCTTCGTGTGTGCCTGGAACCTGGACCGGCGAGGCCTGAACCCCCGGCAGCCGTCAGCAGTGGTGGAGGTGCCCAGCGCTGTTATGTGCCTGGCCTTCCACCCCTCACAGCCGTCTCATATTGCAGGTGAGCTGCTCAGCCTTCCCGGGTCTGCTTTCTGTCTGCAGAGGGTGGCAAGGGGGGCTCTCCATGGGGCCCTCAGTCCCCGGGCATGGTCAGGGCAGAGCTACTGAGAGGCAGAGACCACAGGTGGCCTGTGCTCAGGTGAGAATGCTGAGTGGGCCTGTGCCGGGCGTGGAGCTTGGAGGAAGAGGAGACCTGTCCGTAGTTGAGTCTTGAGGGGTGTGGGGCATGCAGAGGTGCAGCCTGGTCAGGACAAGAGCAGGCACCTTGGGGCTGCCAGTGGTGGTAGGAGCCAATGGTGGTAGGGAGAGGGACTCGCTGCTGGGCAGGGGAGCGCAGCCTGGCGGTGGAGGAGCTTCCTGGGTGAATCACAGCAGGACAGTGAGGCCTGCGGGGGGTCGGACTTTTCCTCCTCCGGAGGGGATGGTTTTCGGGGAAGTGGCTCTACATCCTGGCTCGGTGGGCGGGAGGGCAGGTGCTTGGCCAGGAAGCTGGGCTGCTGGGCATGGGTCAGCTCCTGCCCTGGCCCGCTTGCTCCCACAGGGGGGCTGTACAGTGGCGAGGTGCTGGTGTGGGACGTGAGCCGTCCTGAGGACCCACTGCTCTGGCGCACAGGCCTGACGGACGACACACACACAGACCCTGTGTACCAGGTCAGAGCAGCAGGTTCTGGGTGTGCCGCCGCCTTCTCTCTGAGCTGGGCCTTGCTGTTGTGGGCCTGCTTCTTGAGGCAGAGCAGGAGAGGGTGCCCCCTTGGCACAGTCCCGGAGGAAGGTCACCAGGGGTTGGCAGTTGGACAGCATTCAGCATTCTTGGAGCTCCCAGGACATGAGTCATCCCACCCCCCTCAGGAGCCCCCCCAGGGCCATTCCCAGCCCCCAGCTGCCCTGGCTTTCTGCTGGGACAGGGAGAGACCTTGGAACCCTCCATGCTGCCCCTGGAGGGTTCTTTTCTGGAAGAGAAGGGGAGGGGCACGGGGATGACATTTGGTCTTGCTGGGAGGTGGGCTAGGCCAGGCAGCAGGCTCCCTTTCTCAACCTTGTCCCCACACCCCGTTGCCCCAGGTGGTTTGGCTTCCTGAGCCCCGCTACAGCTACCGCTCCCGGGTGCTGAGTGTGGCCACCGACGGGAAGGTGCTGCTCTGGCAGGCGGCCGGGCCGGGCCAGCTGCAGCTCACGGAGGGCTTTGCCCTGGTTGTGCAGCAGCTGCCGCGGAACACCAAGCTGAAGAAGGTAGGGGGCCGCCAACCCCAGAAACGGCCCGAAGGCAGCTCCGTCTGTGGGACCTCCCTGAGGAGTGAGCCTTGGGGCAGCTGGGGCGGGGGGCACCGGCAGTAGTGCCACCAGCTAGGCCAGGACTTGAGGCCTCAGCGTCATGACATGCCTGGGCTGCTTTGGGACACTAACCAGCTTCCCTCAGCTCGGCCGTCCATTTCTCCGCAGCCTCACCGCGGGGAGACCGAGGTGGGAACCACGGCGGTGGCTTTCTCCAGCTTTGACCCCAGCCTTTTTGTTCTGGGCACGGAAGGCGGCTTCCCGCTCAAGTGCTCCCTGGCAGCGGAAGAGGCCGCCCTCACGCGGATGCCCAGCTCTGTGTCCCTGCGGGCCCCGGCACAGTTCACCTTCTCCCCCCATGGCGGTCCTGTCTACTCTGTGAGCTGTTCCCCCTTCCACAGGTAGGGAAGGCCCGGCAGGGGTTGTCCTCCACCTGCCGCCACAGGGCCTCTGGCACAGGGAGGGTGAGGGAGCCCCACTAGGCCTCACCATGTAACTGCTCCAAGGACCTGCAGTTTGGTCTGGGCCCAGGTTCTCCGTTGGAGCTCTGGTTCCAGAACGCTGGTGGTTGGCCCTCTTTACTGAGGACCCCAGGTTTGGGGGTCCGGGGAGGCTTTCCAGGAGCCCGAGAGCCTAGAAGTCTGGCAGGAAGGCCCAGCCGTACCGGACACCCAGCACTCATCCGCTTGCCTGGCTTTCTGCCCTGCATCCCCTCCAGGAACCTCTTCCTGAGCGCAGGGACCGATGGCCACGTCCACCTGTACTCCATGCTGCAGGCCCAGCCCCTGACCTCCCTGCAGCTGTCCCACAAGTACCTGTTTGCTGTGCGCTGGTCCCCAGTGCGTCCCTTGGTGTTTGCGGCAGCTTCTGGTGAAGGTAGGCGGTGGGACACCAGGTGGGATCCAGTTAAGTGCCCTGGGCCTGGCTGCCTTGGAATTCTGGGCTAGGGATAGACTGCACATGGGGGATGCCGCCCCTCGGTGGGCAGGAGCTGAATTGGGCAACATTCTTTGAACTGTGGCCTCTGGAGTTTCTCTTCCCAAGTGCACAGGGAACTCGGAAGAGGTCAGGCCTCTCACCCCACAATCTCTCCCCCCGAAGGTGATGTGCAGCTGTTTGATCTCCAGAAAAGCTCCCAGAAACCCACCATTTCAATCAAGCAAACCCAGGATGAAAGCCCTGTCTACTGTCTTGAATTCAATTGCCAGCAAACTCAGCTCCTGGCTGCCGGCGATGCCAAGGGCACCGTGAAGGTGTGGCAGCTGAGCACGGAGTTCACTGAACAAGGGCCCTCAGAAACAGAGGACTTAGAGCAGCTGGCAGCGGAGGTGGCCACCTGAGGACAAAGCTGTGGCCCTAAATACAGCGTGAGAGGCTACATCTGTGCTGAGCTTGGTAATTCTGATGGAAGCTGAATGAAGACAGGCAACTGTTTTAGGGCGTTGTCATTTATTTGTCTTTTACATGAAAACAAAACTGGGTGGAGGGAGAACAAGAGGGAAACCAGCCAGCTGCCTAGATTTTCTGGAGTCGGAATGGGGCAGCCGGCTTCAGGACAGGAATCTGGGTCCCCACTGCAACGTGGCGGCTGCGACTGGACCAGGAGCAGTTCATCGAAGCACCATTTTCTACTAAGTTTCATCCCAAGCTAAGCAGGTTTAAGGTTACATTGGAAAGTAACTGTCTAGAATATTTTCTTAAGAGCACAGAGATGAGTTGACATGCAGCAAGGCAACAGCAGGGCAAGCAGCACGGGCCGGGCTAACCTAGGGCAGAGGATCAATTCACGAAGAGTGAGCGGGTGAACTCGACGTAGTCGAATGCCGTGGGGAGCTCACGGCCCTTGCCGTCCACGTAGGGCTTCATGTGGGAGACGCAGTAGTCGGCTTGTTCCCGAGTCAGGTTCTGGAGGGGAAGACGGCACCCATGAGCCACACGGAGGCGGGGTTGGGTGGACTTCAAAAACGTTAATGCCCAGAGTCCAAAACCAGTTCTAGGGACCGATACAGGACTTTGGCCTAGGCTGAGATTCATGTAGGTGAGCATGAAACACCTGTACCCAGCGGGGGGGGGGGGGGGGGGGGGGAGGCTCCAAGGTGGGGTCTGCTACTGTAGACTCAGCTCTGCCCCTAACCCCCCTCCCCAGGGCGGGAGCAGGAGCAGAGAGAGGCCCAGACCTGGTACAGCTCCTCCTTGGTCACGTAAGGCTTTCCCTCGGAGCTCAGGGCCCGGAAAGCGCTCTCAATCTCCTCACTGGACTTGACGTTCTCCGTCTCACGGCTGATCATGAAAGCCATGTATTCTTGCAGGGAGACATGGCCGTCCCTGGGAGAGGGGGGGCAAGTGCAGTGAGCAGGAGGGAGTAGTGAGGCAGAGCCGCCTCCTCCACTGCTCTGAGGCTCACCTGTTGGGATCCACAGTGTCCAGAATCGCCTCGAACTCAGGGTCGGGCTCCCCTTCCTCCACCATGGGCAGGTCGTAGCCCAGGGAGCGCAGGCAGGACTTGAACTCCTGGTGGTTCAGGCGGCCAGATTTGTCCTTGTCAAAGTGTCTGCAGCACAAAGCCCAGGGCAGCTCAGCACACGGGCCCTGCTGAGCCGAGCCCTGCCCCACCCCAGGGTACAGGTGTACTCACTTAAACATCATGCTGAACTCTTTGAGGGCCTCCTCCGTCACCCCTGTTGTGTTCCTGGAAGAAAGAACCGGGTTTGGGCCCGAGTCCCCCACAGCAGTCACGTGACTGCTGACGCTGGGTGACCGTGGTCAGGCGGCTCCGACTCCTTCCCACAGCCCCCAGGGCCAGCGAAGTACCTGGCCTGGATCTGCTGCTCCAGGTTATGCTGCATGCGCATGCCCAGCTGGTCGAGCTGGTCCCACTGCTGGGCCAGGCCCACCGTGCTGTGCTCCGTGTACTTGTTGTCCAGGATCAGGGCTTCCTCCATGGCCGCGCCCAGGTCCTCGATCTTCTTCAGCTGACTTCTCATGGCTCGAATCTCCTGGTGCTTGCGCTGCAGGGATGGGGGGCAGAGGTGTATGGGACAGGGGCTCTCACCTTGGTCGCCAAGCCCGGGAGCTGACTAATGGCCCTGGCCCGCCCCGTCTGAGAGCAGCAGGCTGTGTGCAATGGGAAAGGGTTGGGGATGAGGGTGGAGTCCAGCAGCCTCAGGAGAGGGAGAGACTTCAGTGTGAGAGCCACAGGGCAGTGGGCAGACCTGTCTGGGAAACTGTACACTAAGGACCAGAGGAACCTGCCCCTTTTCAAACAGGGCTCCAAGCAGCAATCCCCAAAGACTTCCTTTAAAATGACGAGACGCAGGCTACTGTAAGCCAAGGGAAACCAGGTACCCAACCAGCCCACCTTGTGCCTGACTTTGAACCAGGCAGGCCTGCTGGGGTGGGTGCGTGAAGGGTCTCAGCCAAGCCAGGAGCCCTTGGGGCACTTACTTTGGTAGCTTCCAGCTGGGATTCAAGGGTCCCGGATTCTTCCACCATGCAGGACCTAAACACGGAAGCACAGTGAGGCGGGAGGGACCTGAGCGAGCTCTACAGGAGCTGTCTCAGGTAAAACAGGGCCTGCGGTCTCCAGTTCCTTCTATTAAGGAAACAGCCTATCTGCTATTGGCTAGCGCTTCTTAGCGGCCCCGCGAGCAGGCAGGCAATCGTTTTCCTGTTTCAGAGGAAAGCTGCCGCTCAGTGTGGCCAGCCACCTGCCCAGGCCGGCTGGTGGGCCAGGGCTGGGCGCCAGCCACCTGCTCCCAGGACAGGACCCTTCCTCTGGGGGCTCTTCAGGCCCAGCCCCACTGGGATTTGGGGATGGACCCAAGTGAGGCCCTCGTACCTCAGGACAGACTTTAAGGGGGCAGAGACGGTCTGCAGGCCTGACTGACAGCGCACCCCCCTCTGCAGAGACACACCCCATAAACCGGCCACTGACCTCAGGGAGGAGGGGAGCCATGTTCAAGGGGGAGGTGCTGTCAGCTGACCCCTCAGACACGGAAACTGGGTGCTAAGAGATCACGACTAGACAGAGGTTTTAAACGTTTCTAATTCTGCCCAAAGGAGGGAGGTGGCTGTGACTAAGCCCCAGACTCAGGACCCATGAATGGGAACACAGAGGCTCCTTCAGGGCCAAGCTCTCAAGAGCAGGGGCTGTGGGAGCCTCCGTCTTCCCGTAACACAGTGCCAGGTCACAGAAGGCTACCAGTGAACACAGACGACAGTCAGGCTGGGTCACGTGCAGAGACAGTCACACTGTGTGTGTCCTTAGTGGGATTTTAGCCCAGCCTCCCCCAGACCCTCATTTGCCCCAACCTCCCCTCTTACACCAAGTGAGCCAGGGTTAGCTCTGAAACCTCCCAAGGTCAAGTGTCTAGCAAGGCAAGGCACCAGGCTTCCTCCTACCCCAGCAGGTGAGACTCAGTCATGCCATGTCCCCCAGGGCCAAGCACCCCCCAGGACCGGGGACGGGAGGCTGGGTGCTGGTGCAGGGGGAGGAGGACAGACCCCTCTGTCCCAAGCGGCCGAGGGCAGTGGGTTAGTGAGAAAGCGGAGCCGCCTGGGAAGCCGAGTGCATTGGTAAACCACAGTGAGGTAAGAAGAGAAATAAGAGGAGAAAAACCTTCCAGACAGATCATCCCCAACTTCATACTGATAGACACGAATGACCCGACGATATGCTATGCTATTTAAAGAAAAGAAACCAAGTGAATACACCAAAGGAAGGGGGAGGCGAGAGCAATACCGAGACACACACACCACAGGCCCAAGCTGGCAGTGCACAGGCAGGGCACCCTGGAGCCCAGGCAGGGACCTGGTAGAGGGAGAGCTGAGGGCCGGCCTGGGGGGACAGGCAGCCTCGGGGCAGTGCACACGGGCTGGGCAACACTGGACAGGGCCGGGAGGAGCCACACGGTAAGGGGAGCACAGCACCTTACGGAGACAAGACCAGGACCAGCAGACACAGCCACGGGGCCCGGGAGGAAAGCAGACACCAGGGTTGCTTACGAGCTCAAGCTTGAAACTGATCTCTAAATGCTGACCCATTCTGCCCTCAGCACGCGGGGACAGGTCTGTGGGCACATTTCTCCCACTGCTCCGTTCCCTGTGCAGAGCCTTAGGAGTGCGAGTCTAAAACACGGTGCTACCACCAACCCTGGCCTTGACAGCGGCCTGGGAGAGAATGCAGAGGTGACCGACCCAGCCAGAAGCCAAGCCGGGGGAAGAGGCTCCTAAGGGACTGGGCGGGTTGGCCCTGCTCCTCCTGGACTCCTTCCAAACCCTACCGCTCAGAAACACGGGGCACTGTGCCTTCGATTAGGGTAAATGACACCTGTACCCCCTCCCACCCCCCACGCCCCCCAGGGGAAAACGGGGATTGCTGGGGGAGGGATCACAGCTGGGGACTTCCTGAGCCAGCCTGAGCCCCCTAAACATGGGCATCCTGCTTTATGCCACGGCCTTCCTCAGGACTAAACAGTCCCAGTGGACACATGAGGCAGGGGCACGAACCAGCTGGGGGCTCCCCGAGGCTCTGGCCTTCTGGCTGGTCACATTCCCTACCCAAGAGCACTTTAATTGGAACAGGAAGGTGGGAGTGGCTCCCCTCCCCAGACGGCAGGTGTTCGGGACAGTGGGCTGTGGGGCAGGGCACACACTCCTTGTAAGATGACAGGGACGGGGCAGGGGAAGTGTAGCCTGCCCTGGGCAGGAAGGCGCAGGAAGGCCCACCCCGGGGTCCTCTGAAAGCCAGGCCACAGGGGGACAGAGGGCAGAGGGACAAGCACAGGAGACACCACCACACCACGAGCCCGGAGAAATAAGACAATATTAACCCATCGAGGAGATACGTTCTGTGGCGATGGGATCCAAGCAGCAGCGAGACAAGGTGGTGTCCAAACAGCAGCCATCAGGAGACGGAGACACGAGAAAGAAAAGAAAACCAAAACCAACATCAGTACCCACCCTGCATTCACCCCATACCCTCTGGCACTGAGCTGTTGCTCAGGGCTGACCAGGGGCCGTGCACTGTCTCCCCCGCACCCCCCAATTAGGAAAAGTAACTTCAAGAACACCGTTCTACTGCCACCCACCTCTGGTTCCCACGCTCCTAACCCTTTCCCTAATGCCCAGCATGCCTCCTGCTTTCATGCAAAGCTTCCCTCGACCTGGAGGCCCAGGTATTCCGCCCGGGACCAGCATGCTCCCAGGGCTGGGCAGGTGGGGCCGCACCTGGTCTCCTGGATCCACTGGTGGAAGGCGTTGGCGTGCTGTGCAAACTCCTGCCGCAGCTTGTCATTCTCCTCCTGCCGGCGCTGCTCCTTCTGCAGCTCCAGCTCCCTCTCCTAAGGACCAAAGGGAGGCAGGAGCCGTGTCACCCAGCCCCTCCGGCACAGACAGGCCCGGGATGGCCACGGCTCTGCCCTCGGGAAGGGACAGCTGGCCTTCACGTTGGGAAGGAGGAGGAAGTTGTTTTCTGATGAACACAAGAAACTGGCTCTGGAGGTCAGGAAGGACTGATGTCAACCTTAACCCAAAGACACGGGGAAGTCTGGGAGACACGCATGAGCTCAGAGCACTCAGTAATTCTCTAGCTGCTCGAACCCCTGCCAGAACTCTGGCAAGCTGTGCCATGGAACTGACTGGTGACAGGTAAGGGTGGGTTGCTGTGGTGACATGGTAACTTCTGATAAACAAAACCCCGCTTCCTCCGCCCGAATCTCATCGCTCTCCTGCTCAAGGGGTTTCTCTGACCGGGGTCCCAGGCCGACAGCCCGGACAGGGTGCAGGGAGCAGTGGGAGGGCACCTTGATGATCTTCTGCAGGTTCCTCCAGGTCTCCTCCAGGGCCTCCATGGTGAACCAGGTGTAGGGGTTGGAGGCCACGCGGAAGCTTTTGATCTGGCGGTCGAGCTCGGCCAGCTGGTTGAAGTCGGCCTGGGCGGAGCTGAGGGAGGAGCGGAAGGCGTCGTGGGCCTCTCGCAAGGCCTTGATCTCTTCCAGGGAGTTGCAGCGCACAGGGTCCGTCAGATCCTCCTCTGCATTTTCAAACCAGCTGTTGAAGGCAGAAGCCTTTTTGGCAAAGGTCAGGAAGAGGTCCTCCACCTGAAAGCAGAGGAGCGGAGTCAGGACAGCCACCAGGCCGGACATCCCGCGGGACGAGCGGCGGGTGTGGGGCAGGAAAGGCCGGGGAGTTCCCTGGGCACAGGGTGGCGACGGCACGGGGCGGGCTTGGCTCCTTTCTCCCACGTCCACTTCTGTCCTCCCTGCCACCCTTCCCCTTGTGTGAGAACTCAGCCTGCCCTGGGGTTTCTGAACGGCAGGGAGCTCACTGCCTGGCTGAAGCTGCCGCCACACCCCGTGCAGAACCTCTGTGCCAAACTGACAGAGCCTGGCAAGTGGAAGACGGGTCCCCGTTGCCTGGCGCTGGGCGGCTGAGCCTGGCCGGCCCCCCTCACCTTGCGGAAGTGACTCTGAGCCTCCAGCAGCTTCTTCTTCCGGGTGGCCGAGTTGGCCAGAAGCTGGCTCCATCTCTTCATGAGGGAGGCGTGCCGGGCCTCGATGGCCTTGGACTGAATGTGCTTTGCAGCCAGCAGCTGGTCTTTGAGGGCAGTGATGTTGGCGATGCCCTCCTGCTGGAAGGCCTGCAGGCCCGCGTCAAAGGTTTCCTGGAACAGGAGTCATGAGTCATCTGCAGTGGCCACAGTGACACTCGCACTCGCTCTGTCTGGTGCCTCAGCCAGACTGTCAGCCTGGAGTCCCCTCCCTGTCCTGCCCTGGTCACACCGCCTCCTCTTCCGCTTGTCCCTCAGACCACGGATTCTGACAGCAGCCTCCTCCCCGCCCCCCGCCCCCCTTGCCCCGCAGGCACTGAGGTCAGACACTGAGTGTGAGCACAGTGCGTGCTGCGAGCACACCGTCAGCACCCTGAGGCCACCGCACACGCCTAGTGTGCAAGCTCCCGAGGACCAGGACTGTATCTCGTTACTGCCGAGTCCCTAGGGCCCAACGCAGATGAGTCAAATATCTCAGTGAAAGACGCCGACCTTCACTTATCGGCCAGGAAACACTATTTGAGTGACTCTCGATCCACCAACCAGGGGCCACCACTGACCTGTTTGGTGAGGAGAGTTTGGACGGAAGACAGGTCTCGGCCATAGTCGTCTGTCTTCAAGCTGTTCTCCTTTTCACCTAGAAAACCGAGCGTGGGAAATAGAGCTCTCCTCCTCGGTTAAATGCCAACTCTACCAACAGCAGTCTCTGAGCCACGGAACCTGCCTGCTCCTCAACCCAGACCCCGTTCTCCATCTGCACCATAAAGAGTAGGTTCAATCGCTACTTAAGTGATAACCGCTAAGGCCACTTGGTCCCCAAACCAGGCTGCTTCCTCCTCTCAAGGAAGCTGATCAGACCCTGGACCCAGCAGCGAGGGGCAGTGCTGATGCCGCCTGGTGCAAGCTGCTGTGCGCATTTGTTCCTGCTGTGACGTTCCCTGCTTCTTTCACTGGCCAAGGGCCTTTGTGTGTGAGAACCTGTGTGTGGCCCAGTGCTGGACACTGAGGCCCTGGGACTCTGGGTCAGGACACTGGCTCCTTCTGCTGCCGCCAGGGGTGTGCCCTGGTGGCGGGCTCTCTGCCCACGTGACCAGCTCCTCTGCAGAAGAAAACCCACTGCAAAGGGAGTGGAGGCGCCGTGGGCCCGGGGCAACCCTGCTGGCTGGGCTGGGAAACGTGCTCACCGATCCACGACTCCACCACGTCCGCCTTCCAGTTGAACTGAAGGAAGGCCGAGTTCTCGTCAAGCTTCGCCTTCCTCTGGGCGGCAGCTTTCTCCAAGTCGGACACTTTCCCGTTCAAGCCCTTCATCTTGGAAGAGATGTTCTCCTCGTGGTGATTGTTCTAGGCCATGAGAGAAGGCACGCTCTGGTCAGCCTCACCTCCCTGCAGTGACCTGCCCTGGCCCTCCCTGCAGGAAGGCCTCCACATGTGCCATCCGCCGCGGGAGAGAGCAACAGAGAAAGCCTTGAAAAGGCGGATACTGCAGTTCCATTTAAAGGAAGTTCTAAAGGCATAATGAGGAATAGACTGGAATGTTAAGTCACAATGATGTATCGACATTATTTTTGATAGCAAACAACTGGGAAAAGCCCAAATTACCACTTAGAAAAAATACTAGCCGAAACCGGTTTGGCTCAGTGGATAGAGCGTCGGCTTGCGGACTGAAAGGTCCCAGGTTCGATTCCGGTCAAGGGCATGTACCTGGGTTGCGGGCGCATCCCCCATAGGGGGTGTGCAGGAGGCAGCTGATTGATGTTTCTCTCTCATCGATGTTTCTAACTCTCTCTCTCTCTCCCTTCCTCTCTGTAAAAAATCAATAAAATATATTAAATAAATAAATAAATATGAAAAAAAAAAGAAAAAATACTGTACATCCGAAGAATGGCTATTATACACAGTCACTGAAAACAATGATTCAGAAAGTGTTCTGACACTGTGGAGACTGAGGCTACAAAGTCTCAAACACTTGGATTCAGTTTTGGTTAAAATCGTATTTGAGCCCTGGCTGGTTTGGCTCAGTGGATAGAGCGTCGGCCTGTGAACTGAAGGGTCCCAGGTTCGATTCCGGTCAAGGGCATGTACCTTGGTTGCAGGCACATCCCAGTAGGGGGTGTGCAGGAGGCAGCTGATTGATGTCTCTCTCTCATCAATGTTTCTAACTCTCTATCCCTCTCCCTTCCTCTGTGAAAAATCAATACAATATATTTAAACAATAAAATAAAATTGTATTTGAAAACAATCCTCCCCATCAGCAGAAGTTTAAAGAGAAGCGCAGGGAGGAGGCCAAGGCTGCTGCTGAGGGCGAGAGGCACTGGCCTCTTGTTCAGAGGCCGAAGGAGACCCACAAACCAGTCCTGTCCCGTGTGAAGAACAGAGCGTAGCACCAGGGGGCTGCCGCCGGCGAGCTGTGCAGAGGTGTCACCTCCATCTGCACACCCTCCTCTAGAGCTCGTTTCAGTTAATTCGCCCACCAGGGCCAGGAAAACCCTCTCCAGTGAAACCCATTTTTACTATGCTGTCACCTCCTATGGACCCAATCTCTAGCCTCCTCTCCAAGGCCTGATTACTGGCCAAGACCCGTGATAAGACAGCTTACTGATTGTTGAGACAGGAAATGACTGCTGTGAAAGCTGCTTGCCTTCTGGCGCTAAATGTGTCATTTAAGCAACTGGTGGAGACTCACTCCTGAGGCGTGGGGACAGGTTTCATCTGGAACTGCAACGGGGTGACTCCCCTGCTATGGAGGGGCACCCAACCCTTCCTCCCTCCATCGAAAGGGACACCTGAGCAAAATAAACCTCGAGCCTTTAACAGATTCATTTCTAACTCGTCCTGTGTAACAGCCAGGCCGCAGGTAACTTTACAGGGTGGTGCAGGCCAATCAGGCATCACTTCGCCCTGGGGGAGCTGTATGTGTGGAGGGAAAGTCTGGAAGGCTGGGCAAAAGGCCTTGCTGTGGTCTGGTGGTGGCTCGATGGGGACTGTTTATGACCTGCTCACGTGCATCCTACTCTCTCTGTGAAGGGCTTTGTTACTGAGAAACAAACAAGAACGGCCCCACGGGAGGGAGGGCCGGGGCCATCGGACCCCGGGATGCTCCTCGCCTCGTCAGGCGTCAGTGCCGCACAGCGTCTACTCACTGGCTTCACACGGGGGAACGGCCACTAGTCACACCACCTTCCTCTGTGAGACACAGGAATGGACGTGGAAGTGGTCTGGCGCACACCTTCGGTGACTATCCCAGGGGTGCGTGTGGGACAACTGAGGTCTCCCCGGCGGCAGGACTCACCTTCTTCACGAGGTCTTGCCCATTAGTGCACACGTCGTTCACGCGGTCCTTGTGCACAGTGAAGTCCGTCTCGAAAGCTTCATGCTTCTTCAGTAAGCCCTGCAGGGAGGCAGCAAAGTGGCTCTGAGTGCCTGGCATGTGCCAGTGTGCCAGCTGCGCGACAGAGGGTCACAGACTGGAAGGCGCATGCCCTCACACCATCAGCCTAGCTAGGGACAGACGGCGACGGGGACAGAATAAACGAGCCGTTATGTAAAACCCGGCTGCAGCCTTGGGAAGTGATGCCAGGGAAGGCCTCTCTGAAGGGGCCGATCAGCACGGCCTCTCTTCCCCTCTAGACCCGTCCTGAGGTGTAACTGGACGCGTGTCCTAAGGGACCGAAGCGCTGGAGACTGTGCTTCAGGCCCAAGCACACGGGAGGGGAGCCCTCGCTGCGCGTCAACTCTACCCCGGGTCCCCAGGGGCTGCTCAGGGTCCCCAGCGTGAGGGGGGACTCGGGGCTGCCCCGCTTCTCGGGATGTAAACTCTGCTTCCTCAGTTGGTGGCTCCCATTCAGGAACATTCTACCAGAATGTGCAGCCCCTTCTATCAAGAAGGGAGTCTATTCTTCCACCCATGACCCCGGGCGGCCTTGTGACTGCTGCGACCAACATTGCGAGGACGATGCTGTTACGTCTGAGACGAGGCCTGAAGAGCCCTTGCAGGCTCTGCCTTTGCTGCGCGAACGCTGCCTATGAGAGCCAAGCCGGTCCAGCTGCTGAGGCCGAGGCATGTGGAGGGACAGCTGCCAGCCTCAGGAGTGACGCCATCCAGGATGCCAGCCCGCTGCCCTCGGTCTCAATGCAGCCGTGAGGGACCCAAGTGAAGGCAGCAAAGGGAATGTCCCCATTCACAGGATAAAGGGAAATGAGAACTGCTGTTTTTAGGGTGGTTACAGAGCAATAGTTAACCAACGTTGTGTGGTGAACTGTGTGCCCCTAAAAGACACGATGAATTCCTACGCCCTGGCACCTGTGAATGGGGACGTGAGGCCGCTGCAGAGGTGATCAAGTTAAGATGAGGTCATTAGACTGGGTCCTACTCCGATGACAGTGTCCTCTTAAGGGAAATCTGGACCCAGAAACAACCAGAGAATGCCATGGGAGGACAGGCACAGAGAGAAGACAGCCACTGAACACAGAGACGGAGGTTAGAGTGATGCTGCACGAGCCAAGGAATGCCGGGGCGACCAGGAGCTGCAAGGCCTGGAGGGTTCCTGCCCTGGAAGTCTCAGAGAGCAAGGTCCAGTTGACCCTTATCTCAGGCTTCTGGCCCCCAGAACTGTGACAATACACGTCTGTTGTTTTAAAGCCACCCGCTGGCGATTTTGTCATGGTGGCCACAGCACAGCAACAGAGCACCAGTAATCGTGGTGACGATATTGCTTAACTGACAACAGGGCAAAGTCATGCCAGTTTTGTCTACAGAGGAACATCTCCAGCCTAAGATCTTGAGGGCAAAACTCAACCAATGAGACCTTGGCTGCTGGCTGTGTGGTGCCCTGGGAAGAGCACAGCCCTGACAAACCCGCGGGGAAGTGGGGACCAGAGGCAGCGCTAAGAAAGGAAGCAGGCGGCGCCTTCGGCTTCTCCGACCTGGATGGCAGCGAGGGTGTCTCCATAATCCTCACTGGCCACCAGGGTCATCTTCTCATTGATCCAGGCTTCCTCCTCTTCCACGTTGGCTACAAACTGCTGGTATTCCAAGGACTCTTCCAGCCGCTGGCCCCTGTGTGCACGGACAGAAAAATCAGCACTTCTTCCAACGTTGACGCTAATGGCTGACATGCTTAAAAAGACTGACCAGTGTGGGAGGTAAGCGGTTCAGTCAAGCTCTGCCAACACCAAGTAGAGAGAGTGCTGGGCAAACGGGGAATTCTGGGACATATGCTGGGATCCGAGTCTCATACTGGAACCAGCTCAGCAGGGGACAGAGGTGGCTCTGGAGCCAGCCATCTGTGGCCGCGCACACCCAGGGAAAGGGTCCAGGAGGCGGCGGGCGGGCCGGAAGCTCTGCAGGCCTCCTGCCGAGTCCCAGCGGGTCCCGGGCCCCCCTCTGCCACCCACCGGGCCGTCGCCAGCTGCTTCAGCTCCTTCCAGTGCTCCACAAACTGCGCCAGGCGCTGCTGGATCTCCTCCTTCCCGATGGTGTTGTCGTCAGACAGCTTCTTCCCCGTGTCCAGGACGCCCTGTGGCCAAGAGCACATGAACAGCCATGGCTGCTGAGAGGCAGGCGCAGGCCTCAGCCTCCAGTTCACAACTCCCCCCGTTCGGCTCGGGATGGGGGGGCTACAGACCCTGGAGCGGCCTCCGTGAGGTGAGTGAGAACAAAGGTTTCTTCGTACGTCACCTGGGCCCATTCAATCCCCTGCCCTCACCCGGAGCGCGGGGCCCTCACCGGGAGCGCGGGGCCCTCACCTGGATCGCAGGCTCGTGAGCAGCCAGTTCTGCCTCCAGCCGCTTGTGCTTCTTCCTCAGGTTCTGGACGCCGGTCAGGTCCCGGCCGTAGTCCTCCGAGCTCACCAGCAGCTTCTTCTCTCTGGACAAGACAGGCGGGCGGTCAGTCCCTGCACCTCCATGTTTTCCACTGGAGATGTTCGGGCAAAACTGCTGTGAAATGTACAGCCCTCATATCCTTCCCCTACATCCATCAATTCCTCCAGGAAAACACTGTCCGTTTTCTGGAAAACAAGAGCCTCTATTTCCCAAATGAACAGCGTCCGTGCCCATATGTGGGAGCACGCAGGACTGTGCCTGACTCTGCAGAGGGCTGGGTGCACTGGAGAACAAGGCCTGTGGCATTGCCCTTCAACCCCACTTTACCAACATCCACAAACCATACACGGGAATTATAAACGTGGATATCATTTTTAAAGTGAGGAATTAAGATATTCCCTCCCCTTAAAATTGTCCATTTATATACACCATCAACTAGAAAAAGTAGACTAAAATTTTTGGGGGGGAGAGAGGATTAAAAACAATCTCCTCTCCTTCCTTCAAGAAGTGATGTACCCCAGCGATCTCAGGGTGGGTCTAGTGTAACCATCATGTGTCACCACCATTCGGAGGCCATCGCTGACCACTGTCACTGCTGACCTGGACATGGGAAGGAACCGAGGCGTTCCACAGTGAGTGGTGGAGCTGGGACCCAGCACAGCCTGGCTGGGAGGCCGGGCCCTTTCTGCCACTTCCCTGTCTCACCACACAGTCCAGGAGCGACCAAATCTCATGGCCAGATCGCCGGGACCTGACCCACTCAGCCCCATGGTTCCTCTGCCATTCAAGGCTCCAGGCGTGTCCTAGAGGCCCCGAGCACGAAGTCCAGGAGCACGTACTTGATCCAGGACTCCTCGTCGTCCATGTCCCGGAAGAACTGGTGCAGGCGATGGGACTCATTCAGCTTGGCCCGCCGGGAGGCTGCCATGCTCTTGATCTTCTGGAAACGACTGTTGATGGTGTCCCGCTTGTCCTTCACTTGGGAGGTGTCGAAGGCGCTGCTGGTCATCAGGCTGTCTGCCTGGCTGTTCAGGTCCTTCAGGCGATCCTGGGGGAGGGGACGTCATGGAGGGGTCAGAAATCTGGGTCCCCAGGAATACCTGCTTGAAAGTAACAGCCCAGGACGTCCTCACTGACGAAGGCTGGTTTACGATACCTTTGGTGCGGAGTGTGGATATTCTCAGTGTGGTGTGCAGTCCCCTGGGTTCTACAAGGTCAAAACTATGTTCCTAACAACACAACCGTGTTTGTCGCACTGATGGACGACAGCAACGGCGTGGGGTGCTGAGGCCTTAGTGCAGGGCAGGCAAACTGCACACGGAAGCTGACTCTTCCCTGCCCTGCGCTCCCAGGGAGAAGGGCTGCCTCACAGACACCCTTTAAAAAGCAGCAAAAACTTATTTTACCTCCATGGCTCCAATCTGTGGTTTTATTGTTTTTCCATTGAGAATTTAAGAACTGGTAGTTTTGGTTTTTCTCCTCTCAGAGGAGTGTTTCATGAAGAGGGCATTACTTAGAGTTATGTTAGGGTTTCTTCTGGGTTCAGGAATTTCAGTGGCCTCTGTGCCTTTCCTTTCCCCGTGGAAACAGCACACTGGCTGTTTCCTGCCAGCCCGTTGTGGGGATTTCCTCCCCCTCTCCTGACTGCCCGCCTGCTTCTGAGCCACTGCCATAGGCAGCAGGAGCAGCGCAGTTCACAGAGGACATGGGCACTGCTTGGTACCCCTCCGCTTCCTGCTCGCCAGGGACTTGACAAGACAGGAAACTGCCCAGCAAACCAGTGCCTGCCTATGCAAACTATTTAAGAAAAAGTTCAACCCAGATCTTGTATCCTGTGACTTAGCAGTTGACTGAATTCAAAATTCATCAAAATAATATTATCCATTTTTGCACACTTGGATATGATACTATGGAGTAATATTTTAGGATTTCTGGCTTACTTATATATCTTTTGTGATATAATCAAACTTCTACCATTAGAAAATGTTTTGTATGTATTATAAGCTGCCTCTTTAAAACAAACTTATGATAAAAAATACTTTAAAAAGCAGCAAAAGCCATCAACTGTACTAAATATCCCTGAGTCCATGTCACTTAAAAGCCTGAGTGACAAAGGGAAAGCACACACACTTCTGCTGCAGACTCAAGTTCAACGACTGTCCTGGGAAAGCACGTGGTGCGAGCTCACGAGCCACGTTTTCAGACACCACTTCACCTGACAGGTAACCAACAGACAAACTATGGCCACTCAGACTTTGAGATCTCATAAATACTGTGTTGAGATTAATAAAAGTGAATCTGTCACTTTAAGGACACCTGAGTTTGTTGCTGATAAAATTTTCATGAGAAAATGATAATTTTGGAAAATTTTTGTCTACTTCTATGAGCTTGTCAGCTTTCCAGTGGGCACGACTTTTGTGTTGAGACTGGTTGTGGTTAACTAGTGCAATGACATAATGAAATGTTTCCACATTTATAAGATCTACATAACTTAGCGAACCAGTATTTTCCAAATGATTCTGCAACTCGTGCACGGGTGAAAGATCCATTCAATGCCCTGACCAGTTTGGCTCAGTGGATAGAGTGTTGGCCCTCGGACTAAAGGGTCCCAGGTTCAATTCCAGTCAAGGCATGTACCTTGGTTGCAGGCTTGAGCCCCAGTAGGGGGCGTGTAGGAGGCAGCTATCTATGTTTCTCTCTCATTGATGTTTCCAACTCTCTATCTCTCTCCCTTCCTCTCTGTAAAAATTCAATAAAAATATATTTTTAAAAAAGAAGATCCATTCAAAGTCCAACATGGACCAGTACATTTTAATAGAAAACAGTATAAAACCCGGTAAAGCTTAAGAGTCCATTTTGCAACTAACCTTTAAGAAACGACCACTTACTGAGTCTGGTGTAGTAGCAAATATTCACATTAATTATCTGAATTAAAATATGGCTCCCTTCTCGAACTACCTGTGTGAGGCTGTATTTTCAGATGACACACCACAACTAACTGAGTTCAGGAGCAGCTCTGGGAAGCCAGCCATCTTCTATGAAGCTGGACATTAAGGAGATTGGCAAAAATACAACCAATGCCACTCTTGCTTTATTTGTTTTTGGAAAAATTCAGTTATAATTCACAAAAATGTTAACTTGTAATGGCTTAAATTAATTAATAAATTTACGGATTCCCCAGGAAGTGGCAAAAACGGCTCAGTTTATGCATCCTCCCCACCGTAGTGTCTCCCTCAGCACAGGAGCAACACCAGCCCTCCCCCTGCACTGCTGGAAGCGGTCCCCGACTTACTCAGGTTCCACCCTTTTTCACGTGCATTCATTTGTGCGTGTTGTTCCATGCAATTTTATCTTGTGTGCAGATGTGTGTAATCACCACCAAAACCAAGGCACCGGCGTTGTTCTGTTAGCACGAATGAACTTCCTTGTGCCTTACAGCTGCACACCTCCCCATTCCCAACCCCTGGCAACCACTAATTTGTTCCCCGCCTCTAACTTGTCATTTCGAGAGTGTTATATAAATGAAGTCATACAGTATGTAACCCATTGATATGCATTAGTACAGTTTAACTTTTAAAATGTATTTACTTTTAATAATGATGAATATTGATAAATAAAGCCCACACACTCCTCAGGGCCCCTCAATAACGTTCAGAGTATAAAGTGGCCCCAAGACTACAATGTTTGAGGCCCTCGGCTTGGAGTGACAGACACCCCTCTCCTGTCCCAAATGCACAACCGTGTCCAAACACTGGCCTGACCACCCCCCTGCTCACCTCGTGGGCAGATATATCCGCCTCCAGCAGCTGATGTTTTTTGAGCAAGTTGTTTACAGAAGCCAGATCTTTGCCGTAATCTTCAGACGCCAGAAGGGCCTCCACCTGGCAGTGAAAGACAAAAGGAAAGGCTACGGTATGGTGCACGCTGAGCTCTGGAAAACCCGGCTGCTCAGCTGTTATTCGGGTCTTAGTTTGGAGGGCAACACACCTCTCAATCACACGTTACTGTTATGCTCGGCCTGTATCAGCCCACATGGCCTAAGATGCTCTCTTTCTGTCAATCAAAACCTCAATCGCCTATGAATTTAAATGCTACAGCTTAAGGCAGGGTCACTGAGCCTTAAAGTGGTTTGATGGCAAAATGCAGAGCAATCCCACTTCAAGGAAACTCTGCAAGGGAAGGCGTAGCAGCGTGGGCAGAGATTACGACACAGGGACGCTCACTGCAGCACAACGTATAGTGCCTCAAACCTGGAAGACCTGAATGTCCAACCACATGGGAATGATGACCTGATGGCACAACGTGGACTTGGGTAGCTATTCAAATGTTTAGGAGGAATTACTAGACTTGGGGATAACACTCCCAATACATACTAATAAAAATTACATCGTGAGCCCAACTATATGTAAAAATACAGCCACACAAATATTCAAGTGAATATGTACAGACTAGACATGGATAGCGCAGTGGGCTCTAAACATTGCTACTGTTACACTTTCTGTATCCTCCAACTCTCCTACAGAGCACACTGCTAACGCTGGCTTCCTGCTCACTGCACTCCCTATGGAGGAGGGGTCTCTAGTCCCAGGCCCATCACAAAAAAGCTTACTCTACTCTAAGCATCCCTTCGCACTACTTCTCAGCCCTGCACAGCTCTCATCTGATAGTGAAGATTTCTGCTAAAAGGGAGATGGGGAGAGCCCTGACTTTCCATTTGCTGACTGAACTGCTATCCAAAATGACGGGACATCTCGGCGTTACCTCGGAGAGCCAGAAGTCAAAGTCCTTGATTCCGGTGTTAAAGTTCTGCTGCTTGTTGGCTTCTTTCAGTTTCTGGCTCTTTTCAGCTGACTTCTGCACCAGGAACTGCCACTGGTCAGCTAAGGCAGCCAGGCGGGCCTGGGGAAGAGAAGGAGCCCTCAGAGACGGCGAAATGCACCAAGAACCTGCTCTGCTAAAGCCGACTTGACACACTTGAGAGGAGAAGGGGAGACACTCAGAGCTGCCAATCTCACTCGTGTCCCCATCGTATGCAGCCCGAAGCCTTCTGATGCGCTGAAACCAGCCCCTCTTGTCCCTGAGCCTGCGTGGAGCTGGGGCCCCTACCTTCACAGCATCCTCGCTGCCGGCACAGGCCCCGCGTTCAATCAGGGAGTTGCCGGTGTCGATGACGCCGCGGATCCGGTCGGCATTGGCGTGCAGCTCTGCTTCGAAGGCCTGGTGCTTCTGGTGCTTGCTCTAAAAACACCAAAACCACCTTTCAAAGCCTGGTCCTTACATCTTCCCAGGGGGGAGGGGCTCTCAGAAGGGAGTGGCAGCAAACTTAAAGATCTGGGGGCAAGTGCCAACATTTTGAGAGAAGGCAACCGAAGAACCTGTGGCTGTTTCAGGGGCTGGGGCAGCGAAAGCAAGGGCACCAGCTCAGAACAGTGAGCTGAGCTGATCTTAAATACAGGACTGGCTATTTGGGAGTGAAGTCCTGGAATTATATCCTTTCTAACATTTTGCTGAAGATCTCAATGGCCAATCGAAGTATTGAATCTACTTGAACATCAATTTCCATCCACGACGTTCTCCTTAGTGGACAGAACGCTGACAATGACACACATACAGATCTCCCATCATCCATGGCAGCGTCACCACGGAGCACTGCGTGGAGGGCCGGCTGACCCTCTGTGGCCGACTGGCTAGGCTGGCTTCTCATCTGGTGGCTGTTGCTATGAGAACACCTGGATGTGTAAAAATCCAGGCTTGAGTCCAGGTAGGGACTTCGCTTTGCTAAGAAAAGAGAGGGCTGGGAGAGGTGGCTCCTGATGCTGGGGCCTAACAGTGTTTTATTTTAAACCACAAAGGACCAGAAGGCACGGGAACACAAGAGACAAGTGCGAGGACATAGCTGTGGCACAATTCTGGGTGAGAAACGCAGCGTCTCATGGAGAATGTTATTTGGGGGAAAAGAACTAAAAGAAAAAAGCAGTACAGGTGGGGAGGAATTCTGCATCAAATGTTTCATTTCAGGGGCAGCAACTGCCAAAGGATGGAGCCACCTGGCTGGCTGAGCACAGCACTGACACCAAGTGGCCCTGCCGTGTCCCCAGGTGCCTGTGCCTCGGAACAAGAGCAACAAGGTCTCAAGTACCCCAAGTCCTGACCAAGCCCAATTTCCCTCTTCTTGTTCTGATCGCTCTTTGGTTTCGAATCCCATCTATTCTACTTCTTCATTTCTTCCATCCACGTACGCAACTTCCGAGCTCCACGTGGATGGGAACGTCCCTTTCACCATTCCGTGGGTAATGCCCACTTTCTGCTCAGCCCCTCCCGCTGGCTCCTCTTAGGGTGGGGAACAGATTGTCTGCCTCTCTGAGGATCCCGCACTGTCCCTCTCCCGTGACCAGCACAAAACTCTCACCCCCCCTAGACCCACGGCCCTAGGCCACTGAGGGCCACGAGCCCACGTCCACACAGAAAAGCTGATGGTTTCGCTTTTTAAAAGCAGCCCCTCTGGAGAGAAAGTGGTCAACCAGTGCCCCCAAATCAAACATTGCACAGAACTTGCCTCCCTGACACACGGGAGAGGGGCGGGGAATGAGGGGTGCAGGCTAATGACAACAGAGAAAGCCACAGCCCGCAGGGACACCTGAATGGAGTGTGATGGATGATTAGAAATGAAAGGATGGGTGAAGAGACACCAGCAGACTGCGTGTGACCACGGTAACAAGAATCTATACGGAAGAACACAAATACTGGAGCTCATTTAACTAAAACTTTGAGAAACAAAAAAACTTACCAGCAGCTTGGAAAGCTACAAAAACAGATTGAAATAACAAGAGTTCAGTACACTGATGTGAACACACAAATCAGCTATTCAACAGAAACTCATTTTGCTGTCACACTTCCCCTGGGAAGCTGAACATTTGGGGACAGCAAACAGAAGGGGACTCTACAGACTTTTTAGCAGATACGGACCATTTCAATAGAGACAGAGCAGTTGACAACTTCGCACCAGCTCAACTTATCAGGACAATTTTCAATGGCTTCCCCATGGGCACCAGGAGCTTGTTTTACAGGCGTCCCCCCTCTCACAGATACCGTATTTAACACAACCTACTCAAGGGCCTTGGCTACTTTGGAGACAACAGCCAGCCGGTCCGGCTCACCTGGATGTTCGTGGGGTCCTTGTAGGACTCATCGCTTGCGGTCTGTAATTTTTCGCTGATCCAAGCCTCGATCTCATCCACGTCCCGGCTGAACTGCTGGAGGGTTTGCGATTCTCCCAGCTTTGACCTTTTTTCAATCATCTGGGCTTTAAGACGTCGCCACCTGAGCAAGAGAAACAGAGACCCAATGTGAGCACCCCTCAAACAGGCCTGGCCAGGGCTCTCCCACAGGTGTGGTGGATCTGTCAGCACCGTGGAGCACCCACCTGTCCAAAACCTCATTGCGCCGGCTAGAAATGTCGCCTTTGGCATAGTGGCCGGCAGCGATGAGCTGGTCAGCAAAGGACTGCAGAGCGGCTATCTTCTCCTCCTGCGGGCAAGCGGAGGCGTGAGGTCAGGGTGGGCGAGGCGGCTCTGCCCGCCCTGGACTGCAGGTCTCGCGCAGAGCGCGGTTATTTTGGGTGACCAAGAACTAGTGGTGCAGGATCAGAATACACTGACACTTTAGAAGGAGGAGTGTAAAAAGCCAGAAGAAAGCTTGATTTCAATCATTACTAGAGTAGAGTTTAACTCAAAATTCCAGGTCACACTGGGGTGGGGCAGGGGGCTAGGACACCAGTCAATGTCACATACAAAACAAGGCCTAAGTGGAAGAGGTGGTCAGATTTTCAACAAAGTGATTTATAAATCAAAGCATTTTCTCTCTTTCTGATTTCTGTTAGTGTGTTCCCTAACCCTACCCCTAATCCCGCCCCCCATCCTCACCTGAGGATGTTTACTGACGCTAGTGTGTGAGAGACCCCCATGTGAGACACACCAGCTGGATGCCCCCCACAGGGGCCCCCACTGGGGAGTGAACCTGCAACTGAGGCATGTGCCCCGATCGGGATCAAACTCAGGACCCTTTGGTGTATGGTCGATGCTTCAACCGAGACCACAATGGCCAGGCCCCATTACCTTCTTCCCTCTCTCAATAACCTTTTCCCTGTGGCTTCCCCGTGACCAAAACCTCAGAATGTCGGTGTAAAGTTAAGAAAACTACTGGTGTAACTCATTTCCTGGGCTGCACAGGCGATCCTGGGAGATGTAATGGTGGCTATGCTGCTTCCTTCATGGAGTCAGTGTCGAGCACTGTCATTTGAGGAAGCTGCCAGAGCTCTCCAGCTGAATTAATCAAACCAGTAACTACTTTTTATTCTAGTTGTTAACAGAGCAAAGGAGGAAAAGCCATCGAAGATGTCAGTTGGGCCCAGCCGGTGTGGCTCAGTTGGTTGAGTGTCCCATGCCCCAAGAAGTTGCCAGTTCGATTCCTGGTCAGGGCACATGCCCAGGTTGGGGGCTCAATCTCCAGTACGGGGTGTGCAGGAGGCAGTCGATGGATGTTTCTCCTATCGATGTTTCTCTCTCTCCCCCTGCTCTCTATTAAAAAAAAAAAGATGTCAATTGGGCCCTGTTTGGTGTAGCTTAGGTAGTTGGAGTGTCATTCCAGAAGGTCAACGGTTCGATTCCCAATCAGGGCACAATACCCAGGTTTTCGGGTTTGATACCGAATCAATGTAGCTCTCTCACATTGATGTTTCTCCCCCCTCCCCTTCCTCTCTGAAATCAATAATGATAAAAAAGAATAAAAACCAACCAAACAAAAAAGATGTCAATCGGGAAAAATCCAGTTCAGACTCTTAGGTACGAAGGCCTCACCTGGACATTAATGGCTTTGTCAAAGTCCTCATGCTTTTTGATCAGGGCCTCCACACTGTCCAGTGAGTCCCCTTTGTCTTCTGTATTCAAAAAGGCCTCCCGGGCGGCCATCCAGTTCTCTGCTTGCTCACAGTCCCGATGAAACAGCTAAAGAAGGGCGAGACGGTGAGAAGGCAGAGCCTCTGGCAGGGAAACCCGGGCCCGAACCCCGGGGGCCCACAGGAAGCTGCCCCCAGCGCACTCACCTGCAGTTCCAGGCACTGGTCCAACATCATCCTGCGCTGCGCCCAGGCCTTCTCCAGGTCTGCACGCTCCTGATCTAGAATATCTAGTTTCTCCTTGATCTCTGGGCTGGCATAGTGCCCATGGGCCAACAGCTGCTGCCCAAACTGCTCAAATGCCTGGAAAGTGCCAGCCCTGGCATCAATTTCTGTCCGGTGTTCCTGCCAAGAGGAGGGAAGGGATTAGGTAACCGGCAGAAGATGCTCACTCTAATGTCAACCACCAGCTCACAACAAAGGGTGACGGGGGCAGGGGGGGCGCTGAGGTCTTCCTGGCCCAGCAGAGCAACCAAGTCTCTGCTCCTCAGCAGGCAGGCCGCCCACCTGGTGTCGTTCCAGCAAAGCTTCAGCTCCGGTGACATCCTTGGCTAGCTCGTCTGAGGACACCAAACCTCGTATCCCATTGATCCAAGACATGAGATCCCTGGAAACCAGACCCACAGAGGAGCAGTCATTACGTTATTTGGCAAGCAGGCTTGCTGCCCAGGAAAGAGAGAACTAGCAACTCTTGTCTCAGAAGGCTATTTGGGGTGAATCCAGTCAACCTTCCAAATGGGGCTAGATCTCTGAGCAAAGTTATGTCAAAGCCTCTTGTTCAAGTTATTGACATATTTTTAAAAAATAAAAAATTCCTTCGAGGAAAAATGAATAGCTTTATAACTAAGAACCTTTCCATCCTACGGAGTAATAGGTTCTAACAGAGACAACAGCCGTGGTTACAGCTTCAATGACAACGCCTTCTTTAGGACTGAGCCTTAAAGGTCCTAGGTCCATGCATGCATGTAACCCAGCTTCTCACAGATGTCCACATACACGGGCACACAGATCCATGTGTAAGGCCACACGCCATCTGCTTCCTTTACCTCACACACCCAGAAAGGCAAGTCCACGGAAACATGAGGCAGAGTCCATGGGGAGTGACTGCTTATGGGTCTGGGTGTTCTAGGCCAGGGGTGGGGAATCTTTTCTCTGCCAACGGCCCACTGGATGTTTGTAACATCAGTCTCGGGCCATACTAAATTATCAACTTAAAAATCAGCCTGCTAGCCCTAGCTGGTTTGGCTCAGTGGATAGAGCATTGGACTGCAGACTGAAGGGTCCTGGGTTCGATTCTGGTCAAGGGCACACGCTTGGGTTGTGGGCTAGATCCCCAGTGTGGGGCGTGCAGGAGGCAGACAATGCTTTCCTCTCATCATTGATGTTTCTCTTTCTCCCTCTCTGAAATCAGTAAATGTATTTTAGCCTGCTATATTCGGTCAAACATTTAATTAACTCGCCCCCTAGTGTCTCGGCGGGGCCAGACCCAATGATTTCTCAGGCTTATACGCCCTCGGCCGGATGTTCCCCGTGTTCTAGGTGATGAAAAGTTTCAAAGCTAGAGTGGGTGGGTGCATGACACTGTGAATACACTGAAGTGACCGTTTCATGACTTTTACTTCACAGAAAACAAAACACAACCAGGACCTCCTACCAGAGGCCCTGGAGGCGAAGAGCACACGGGCTTGCTCCCATCCCAGCAGAGGACACGCCCCGGCACACACACACACAAGACAGGAGCGTGTGCGAGCACCGTTAGCACGAAGACATACAAAAGAAACGTCTGCCCTAAATGGTACTACTAAACAAGTAGAAGGCTACGCAGCCTTAAAAAGACTGTGGTCCCAGATCATGGGACATTCCACAAGACGACTGCCCTGGGCTTTCAGAAAGGTCAGTGACCAAGGGCACAGGGGTACTGCTCTAGATGACGGAGACCAGCCTACCAAATGCAGATAGTAACTCTCAACTGGATCCTCGATCAAAACGTAAGCCCTGCCTGTGAGGCAGACCTGAGACGACTGGAAGGAGCTGCACGAGCCTAACCAACTCCTGCTGTCTCAGTGCGGGGTTTACCTCCAGTCCTTCAGCGGGCAGCTCCTGGGAACAAGGTCTCCTCCCGCCTGCCTCCTCCCAGGAGCTGCCCGCTGAAGGACTGGAGGTAAACACCAGGCACCTGCAACCTACTGTCATGTGGTTCAGAGAAACCAGAGCACAGATTTAGAGATAAAGCAAATGCCACAAAAAGTTAGGGACAGGTGAAGGGTATCCTGGGTGTGCACTGTTAATTCTCTCCATTTCTCAGCAGACTTGAAATGTTTCTAAATAAGGAAAATGGAGAAGACTAAGCCACATCCATATTAAGTGAAAACTCTGTTTAAGGAAGAAACAGCGCTTGGCAGGGGAGGGGAGCTGTGTGTGCCTCTGCGCGCGCACTTGGCGGGAGAGGAGACTGATTTTTGCCTTTTTGGCAGTCAGCAGTTTGAAGGAAATGACCCCTGAGAGGTCTCCTGCCCCGGAGCTGAGTGAATGCTGCGTGCTTTACCGGAAGTCGCTCAGGAAGCGCTGCAGGTCGTGGGAGTCGCCCAGCTTGGCCTTGCGCTGGTCCGCACGCTTCCCCAGGCTGCTCCACGCCTGGTTTAACTCGGTGCACTTCTCCTGCAGGTCCTCTGCGGACTCAGGGTGGGACTGGATCAGGCGCTCGGCTGTGTCCCCAAGGGAGTTTACCTAGGGGAGGAGAGCGGGAGAAAGCAAGAACTCAGGGGCTCTGCTCCACGGAACTTAAGAGCTGCCTCGGGCACAAATGCAGAAGAGGACTCTGCGGCCTCCCACCTTGTCTCCGAGAGCCGCGAGGTCCCTCTCAAAGCCCTCGTGCTTGCGCTGCAGGGCTTGGACGCTGGCCAGATCGTGGCCATAATTGTCTGTGTTTAGAGCCTGGTTCTTCTCCTCAATCCATTCTTTAGTTTCGTCGGCATCTCTACAGGCAAGACACACGTTCACGTTAGTCAGTGCTGAGACAGCTGCCTTGACAATTCTTAGCAGGGACGGGGACAGCTGTCAGGGGGACCACTAGTCCAAGCCCAGATACACGCTCACTCCCTCAGCAGGATTTACCAAGCACCCGCCCCGTCACACACAGGCCCAGGGGCCAGAGCACAAATGCCAACCAGCTCCAGCTGTTACTCTGAAACGTCAGCAGGTGTGGGGACGGTGGCAGTGTCCCCTCCCAGCCCTGCGCTGCTGCTCACCTGTGGAACCTCTGCACCTCATGGGCGCTGCCCAAGAGCTGGCTGCGCTCCTCGGCCAGCTGCTGCAGGGACCGCCACCGCTCGTTCAGCTCCTGCAGGACAGTGACGCGTCAGCTCTTTGGCAACCCCTCTCTGTCAGGCCTCCCCAGACTCTGGGGTAAGGGCCAAAAAACTGGTGGTTTCACATGAAAGGAAAGGCTGGGGCACAGAGAATGATCTCTCTCCAACCTTCCCAGTTGAAAACATTTGTACAGAACTACAGCAAAATCCAGGCGGCCAGAACCTTGCCACAGCTAGCCATGTCCGACGGCGTGAACACTCCATCCCTGATCTGGAATCACCTTGGAAACAGCAGGAGATGCTGCTGGCTCATCCTCACTGTCAGCTCCCAGGCCAGTACCCAACACAGAGCAAGTGCTTCATACGTGACTGCCTCGCGGACAAACCTCAGAGCCCACGGCTCCTGCACAGGAGCCCGCTGTCCCATCACCAGGCCTGAGAAGCGCGGCAGCGCTGCGGACTTTGTATGCCGGACACAAGCCACCCTCGGGTCCAGAAAGGGAGGCTCAACCTCTGCTGTGAGGAGGCCAGAGGGACAGCCACAGCCGTCCTTGCAGCTCCAGGCCCTACTGGAACCTACGGGAAGGCTGACTCTGGTAAGACCTGGCGAGTTTTTGGTGGAAAAGTGAACCTTGGTGCACAAGCAGAGTTAATATTTGCCAGGACACCCTCAGAGCAAGGAGAGTGACGCGTGCTACAGCTCACGCATTAGTTAGGACAAGAGCTGCGTGCAAGAGAAGGAAGCAGAGAGGAGAGCGGGAGGCAGGGAGCTGGCGTGCTTCCTTACCTTGATGGAATTAAAGGTGGCCACGGTGTGAACCATCAGGCGAGCAGACTATGTAGAGGAGGAAAGCAGAAGAGCAAAACTAATCAAGTGTCTGTCAATTAAGGGACAGAAATCTGAGATTCAAGTACCATTCATTAGTTCCCAATTGTCAACCAAAATGATCTTAAAGGAATCTGTCAAAATTCTGAGCAGAGGCATTAATTAAAGGTATCAACCACAAGAAAGCCATGGGAAGACCCAAGTGCACAATCAGACCAACTCAATGATTAATTTTTCTTGATGAAGAGTGAAAAGAAAATGGTGAACATCACAATGAAAACAAGTGTCCGGAGAGAAAACCGTTTAAAGCCCAGTGAGTGTCCTTTTCTTGCCCACACTACAGGAGAACAGCCCAGAAAACATATTCGGCTTAACAAATGCTGGCAGCTGAGACGGTTTTTAACATTCAAGTAGATGAATAATTTAATTTCTAATTATGGTTACTGGGTTGCAGTTCTTTTTAAGTGTCCCCTTGACTTAAGGGCAACAGCCCTCACGAGATGGGAAAGTAAACCAATGAATTAGCTTTCTTTTGGTCAACATAGCTACTTCTTAAAAACCATGTTTCTCTTGGGATCTCAAAAAGAGATCCCTAGTTCTGAGATCCCTAGTTTTACCTGAAAGAAACTGCCTTGGCATTGCACTGTGATGCCCATGATCTTACAGGAAGTAAGACAGGAGGAGGGGCTGTGGGGTAGGGACAAGCTTGGATGCAGGGACTCAGGAGTGCAAATGCCCCTATGATGTGCCCAGGGGACATTTTCAGCCAGTGTGGGTGTGCATAGGATTCAGGAGGCAGACACCACCGTCTCCGGCCCTTTCAGGAACAAGAGCTTTGCTATTGACAAAGCCATCTGAAATACATTTCTGAAAGAATGCTTGTCAGCAGAAAAACTACCTGGAGGTCACCTGATAAGGTCGTTCCCACTCATGGCATCGCTGATCAAACTTTCCTCTGTAAGAATTAGGACTGGCCCAGCCAGTGGGATCAGTGGTTGAGCATCGACCCGTGCACCAAGAGGTCGCCAGTTCGATTTCTGGTCGTGGCAAATGCCAGGGTTTCGGGCTGGATCCCCAGGAGGGGGCCTGTAGGAGCCAGCTGATCCATGTTTCTCTCTTATCCACGTTTTTATCTCTCCCTCTCCCTTCCTCTCTCTCCAAAATAAATAAAAACATACTTTAAAAAAATTATTTAAAGTACTTTAAAAATAATTTAAAGGAGATATAAAAAAGGGGAGGAAGTGGAATTAAAGGGAAAATGTCTCCCACCCAGTTTGGAACCTATTTAATGAGCAGGATAGTCAGAGCCCAGAGGGTGGAAGGCTGAGAAACACACCCTTCACCGAGCCCTCCGACAAGGCGACAGGTGAGAAGCACCCCCCAGGGCGGATGGGGGGGGTTTGCTGGTGGTGGGAAGCCTTTTGCTTTGAGGCTTCCACACCCTCGTCACTGAAAGGCACACTTTCATCAAGTAGAAACCCGCTCTATCTAATGCCAGCCCATAAGCCAAGTGCCGAATCGCTGCAGAGGTGGGGGAGGAAAGACGCTCCGGGCCTAGGACCTAGGCCACTGGTCCCATAGTCACAGCTGCAAACACTCACACAACAAAGCTCTGCCCTGCACTCCCAGGCAAGAGCCACCCGGACAAGTCAGAAATAACGTCCCCTTCCATCTCCCCTCAGGGCTCGGAGGAGAAATCGGGCAGGCAGGCAGAGGATGAAGGTACTTCCTCTCCTCCTCATCCTCAGTCTTTCTGGTTCCTGTCATGCCCTCTTGCACTGCAACCCTACTCGTGCGAGCATGCCTAACTACGTGGTACACCTCTGCCAAGTCCATCCTGGCAGCGCCACGGGTAATCAACACCATCTAACTCAGCGGTTCTCAACCTGTGCATCGCAACCCCTTTGGCGGTCGAACGACCCTTTCACTGGGGTCACCTAAGACCATCGTGCATATCAGATATTCACATGACAAGTCATAACAGTAACATTACAGTTATGAAGTAGCAACGAAAATAATTTTATGGTTGGGTCACAACATGAGGAACTGTATTTAAAGGCCAGAAGGTTGAGAACCACTGCTCTAACTGAAATTGTGAGTACTTGCACGGGAACAATTTACAAATGTCTATTAAGTATCACATTGCAAGAGAGAACATATTCAAAGAAAGTAATGCCAGAATCAGAAGGAAACCAGTCCAAACAGTCCAGAAATGACTAAAAGCTCAAGACAAGCCTGAATACTCAGAAACAGGCCCACCAGAAAAATACATCAAATGTTTTTGTTCCCACAAAACCTTTGGAAACGATTATTTGCAAAGGAGTTCTTACCTTCCAGGGGGAGGCTGTCTTGGAATCAGTATCATCCTGTTCAAAGAAGGAAGAGTTTAGGCAGCCACATAACTGACATAAAACCACCCAACTTGCTTTTTCATGGTGGGGAGGCCACAGAGAAATGAATCAAAACAGCTTTTCCTCTGTGACTTAGAGCTTATCATTGGCTGGTAGCAAACCACAAAGCTACTTGAGGAAAAGGAAGCAAACAAATGGAAGGGAAAACTTCTAGTTTTTTAATGCAGAAGAAATGTGGGAATTTAATTTGAAAACGACCAACAATTCTTTCACAGGATTTTTTTTTAAGGGACAGTAATCCCTGGACAGTGTGGCTCAGCTGGTTGGAGCGCTGTCCGTGCACCGAACGGCTGCTGGTTCGATTCCTGGTCAGGGCACATACCCAGGTTTTGTGTTTCATCTCCAGTTGGGGCACATACAAGAGGCAATGGATTGATGTTTCCCTCTCTCTCCCCCTCCCTCTAAAAACATAAATTAATAAAAACACACTTTTTTTACAAAAAGGGAGTAATAAGCGTAAAATTACTTAAAAACGTTTTTGGAAAGCTAAAGAGACAAAAACTTTTTGGTCTTTTGGAGAATGGCAAGGGGAAGCCAATGTCTGCTTTCTTTTCCAGATTTTCACACACAAAAGGCGTCTCGGAGGGTCAGCGCAGAAATCTTTAAGAGGCTGTTGACTAAATTCTTCCCCAGGTCTATTCCTTCTCATGTCCAACTTCCACAGGGAGCACCTGGGACTTACCCTGGGCATCATGCCATACACCTCCTACAAGAAAAAAGGGAAACCGGTGTTATCAGAGGAGCCCACATCTCTCAGTCAGTCAGTAACACGCGTTCCTGTCAAACCCGGAGACACAGGAGAGAATTAAAACCCCCACAAAAACAGACAGCGCAACTGGCCAGAAGAACTTCTTAAAATTTACTAGAGCTCAAGTGTTTATACGTAAAACCCTTTAATTAAAGGAATATAGGAGCTTATTATTAGTTAAAGGTCATAAAACTCTGAACAACTTTCACAATATTTCATGGGCATAAGGAGAGGGCGGTGTATTTCCCCTGTGGGGTGAAGGTAACAGATATTGGCCACGAAGTGAAACAAAATGGTTCGGGTCACACAGGGTCCTGACCTGCACCCTGGCCACAACTCTGTATGAAACACTGCTTGCTGGGCTATGAAAACAGAGGGAAGAACTGAGTTGCTTTCTTCTGTCCCTGGAGCCTCCCTCGGGGCAGGACCCACACACCCACCTGCTGCTGCACGGCCTGCACCTCCTCGGCCATCAGACCTTCAGACTCCAGGTCTTCAGCCACCTTGTTAATGTCCTTTAGTCGTGACTCGTTGGCCTTTAGATCCTTTAAAGCAAAAGCCGTAATAACCAAGACCCATGAGAGCAATTCACAGAAGGAGGGCAACAGGGATTCAGGAACTACAGTTTTGCATCTGTAAGTTTCTGTTTAATAGATTTTCTACAAATAGGTTTTTCTATTTCTCGATAGTGACATAAATCAGGAAACCCTGATTGTCACTTAAATGGAGGTAAAAAACAATCGGGTATTGGAAATAGTGTGTTTCCAATTTAATAAACTGTAGTTAACCAACCATTATTCTGATTGGATGGAAATTTTTTTAAACCTCTTTGGGAGAGAGGACACAATGTTTTAAAAATGTGATGAAATTTTAATACCAGCCACTAAGATAGAACTGCTCCCCCCCACCCCCCCAGCTATTCTGTTGGGTTTATAAGAATACTTTTAAACTGAGGAATGAATAAACAAAACGTGGCATGTGGGTACAATGGAATATTACTCAGCCATAAAAAGCAGTGGCGTAATGATATTGCTGTAAGGATGAACCCTGAAAACATCATACTCCGTGAAAGCAGTCAGTCACAAAAAGTCACATAATATATGATTCCATTTATATTAAATGTCCAGAATATGTAAATCCAAAGACAAAAAAGCCGATCTGTGGGTTGCCACGGACAGGGAAGTGATGGGGAGTAACTACTTAATGGTACATGGTTTCCTTTTGAAGTGATACAGATGTTTTGGAGCTAGATAGAGGTGATGGTGGTACAACACTGTAAATGTACCAAGTGCTTCTAAATTGTACACTTTAAAATCGTTTGTGGCCTGGGGGGCTAGAAGAGATCAATGAGGGGGAAAAAAGGGAGACATATGTAATACTTACAACAATAAAGATTTAAAAAATTAAAAACTCTGCTGAAACCGGTTTGGCTCAGTGGATAGAGCGTCGGCCTGCGGACTGAAAGGTCCCAGGTTCGATTCCGGTCAAGGGCATGTACCTGGGTTGCAGGCACTTCCCCAGTAGGAGATGTG